>NC_140998.1:184278897-184298668 GCF_052327205.1 Somniosus microcephalus
ATTCGGGGAGCCGCTGAAGCGAGAGGCACCTACCTCCGACCCGGTACATGTTGGCAGCCATGGCGGGGCCCCGACTCCCCCGGAGCCCGGACCGTGCCCTCTGCTCCCGGCCCCGGCTCTGGGGATGCTCTGGCGGCGGGCGGATGGCCGGGACCCGCGGGTTCGGACTCCGGGTCTCCCGCACTCTCTCTCTTTCTCCCTCTCTCTATTCTTCGTCTTCTTCCTTCCTCTTTCTATCTCTCTATGATTCTCTTGTTGCTGCCTCCTCTTTTTCCTTTTCTTTTAATTTCTCTTGCTATCTCTCCGCTTTTTTATTTCTCCTCCTCCCTTTCTCCTTCCTCTTCTCACCACCCGACGTCACCTATTCTTCGGAAGTGGAGCTTTGCCTGAGGTACATTCGAGCTGCAACTCTGCCCCCTCCCCCACTGCAACCCTCCCCACTGCAACTCTGCCCCCACTGCAACCCTCCCCCACTGCAACTCTGCCCCTCCCCACTGCAACCCTCCCCCACTGCAACTCTGCCCCCCCTCCCCCACTGCAACCCTCCCCCACTGCAACTCTGCCCCCTCCCCCACTGCAACCCTCCCCCACTGCAACTCTGCCCCCATCCCCCACTGCAACCCTCCCCCACTGCAACTCTGCCCCCTCCCCCACTGCAACTCTGCCCCCTCCTCCACTGCAACCCTCCCCCACTGCAACCCTCCCCCTCCCCCACTGCAACTCTGCCCCCTCTCCCACTGCAACTCTCCCCCACTGCAAACCCCCCACTGCAACTTTCCCCCTCCCCACTGCAACTCTGTCCCCTCCCCCACTGCAACTCTGCCCCTCCCCCACTGCAACCTGCCCCCTCCCCCACTGCAACTCTGCCCTCTCCCCCACTGCAACCCTGCCCCCTCCCCCACTGCAACCTTCCCTTTCCCCCACTGCAACCTTCCCCCTCCCCCACTGCCACCCTCCCCCAGTGCAACCCTGCCCCCCACCCCCCACTGCAACCCTGCCCCTCCCCCACTGCAAACCTCCCCCACGATCAACCCTGCCCCCTCCCCCACTGCAATCCTGCCCCCTCACCCCACTGCAACCCTCCCACTCCCCCACTGCAACCCTGCCCCTTCCCCACTGCCCCCTCCCCACTGCAACTCTGCCCCCTCCCCCCACTGCAACTCTGCCCCCTCCCCCACTGCAACTCTGCCCCCTCCCCCACTGCAACCCTCCCCCACTGCAACTCTGCCCCCTCCCCCACTGCAACCCTCCCCCACTGCAACTCTGCCCCCTCCCCCCACTGCAACCCCTCCCCCCACTGCAACTCTGCCCCCTCCCCCCACTGCAACCCTCCCCCACTGCAACTCTGCCCCCTCCCCCACTGCAACTCTGCCCCCTCCTCCACTGCAACCCTCCCCCACTGCAACCCTCCCCCTCCCCCACTGCAACTCTGCCCCCTCCCCCACTGCAACTCTCCCCCACTGCAAACCCCCCACTGCAACTTTCCCCCTCCCCGCTGCAACTCTGTCCCCTCCCCCACTGCAACTCTGCCCCCTCCCCCACTGCAACCCTGCCCCCTCCCCCACTGCAAACCCTGCCCCCTCCCCCACTGCAACTCTGCCCCCTCCCCCACTGCAACCCTGTCCCCTCCCCCACTGCAACCCTCCCTTTCTCCCACTGCAACCTTCCCCCCTCCCCACCTGCCACCCTCCCCCTCCCCCACTGCCACCCTCCCCCAGTGCAACCCTGCCCCCACCCCCCACTGCAACCCTGCCCCCTCCCCCACTGCAATCCTGCCCCCCTCCCCCACTGCAACCCTCCCACTCCCCCACTGCAACCCTGCCCCCTCCCCCACTGCCCTCTCCCCCACTGCAATCCTTCCCCTCCCCCACTGCAATCCTTTCCCTCCCCCACTGCAACCCTCCCCTCCTCCACTGCAACCGCCCCCACTGCAACTCTGCCCCCTCCCCCCACTGCAACTCTGCCCCCTCCCCCACTGCAACTCTCCCCCTCCCCCATTGCAACCCTGCCCTCTCCCCCACTGCAACCCCTCCCCCCACTGCAACCCCTCTCCCTCCCCCACTGCAAACCTCCCACTCCCCCACTGCAACACTGCCCCCTCCCCCACTGCAACCCTGCCACCTCCCCCACTGCTACCCTGCCCCCTCCCCCACTGCAACCCTGCCCCCTCCCCCCACTGCAACCCTGCCTCCTCCCCCCACTGCAACCCTGCCTCCTCCCCCACTGCAGCACTCACCTCCCCCACTGCAACACTGCCCCTCCCCCACTGCAACCCTGCCCAATCCCCCACTGCAACCCTGCCCCCTCCCCTACTGCAACCCTGCCCCTCCTCCACTGCAACCCTTCTCACTGCAACCCTGCACCCTCCCCCACTGCAACCCTCCCCTTCCCCCACTGCAATGCTGCCCCTCCTCACTGCAATCCTGCCCCCCACTACATTTCTGCCCCCTCCCCCACTGCAACCCTGCCCCTCCCCCACTGAAACCCTGCCCCCTCCCCCACTGCAACCCTCCCCTCCTCCACTGCAACCCTCCCCCACTGCAACTCTGCCCCCTCCCCACTGCAACTCTCCCCCTCCCCCATTGCAACCCTCCCCCACTGCAACCCTCCCCCACTGCAACCCTTCCCTCCTCCACTGCAACCCTCCCCCACTGCAACTCTGCCCCCTCCCCCACTGCAACTCTCCCCCTCCCCCACTGCAACCCTGTCCCCTCCCCCACTGCAACCCTGCCCCTTCCCCACTGCAACTCTTCCCCCTACCCCACTGCAACTCTCCCCCTCCCCCACTGCAACCCTGTCCCCTCCCCCACTGCAACCCCAAACCCTCCCCCACTAAAACCCACCCCTCCCCCACTGCAACCCCAACCTCTCCCCCACTGCAACCCTGCCCTCTCCCCCGCTGCAACCCTTCCCCTCCCCCACTGCAACCCACCCCCTCCCCCACTGCAACCCACCCCCCTCCCACACAGCAACCCTCCCCTCCCCGACTGCAACCCTGCCCCTTCCCCCACTGCAATGCTGCCCCTCCTCACTGCAACCCTGCCCCACTGCAATCCTACCCCTCCCCCACTACATTCCTGCCCCCTCCCCCAACTGCATCCCTGCCCCCAATGCAACCCAGACCCCTCCCCCACTGCAACCCTGCCCCTCCCCCACTGAAACCCTGCCCCCTCCCCCACTGCAACCACGCCCCGCCCCCACTGCAAACACGCCCCTCCCCCACTGTAACCCTGCCCCTCCCCCACTGCAACCCTCCCCCTCCCCCACTGCAACCCTCCCCCACAGCAATCCAAACCCTCCCCCACTGTCCCCTCCCCCACTGCAACCCTCCCCCACTGCAACTCTGCCCCCTCCTCCACTGCAACCCTCCCCCACTGCAACTCTGCCCCCTCCCCACTGCAACTCTGCCCCCTCCCCACTGCAACTCTCCTCCTCCCCCACTGCAACCCTGCCCCTCCCCCATTACAACCCTGCCCCTTCCCCACTGCAACCCTGGCCCCTTCCCCACTGCAACCATGCCCCCTCCCCCACTGCAATCCTCCACCTCCCCCACTGCAAACCTGCCCACTCCCCCTCTGCAACACTGCCCCCTCCCCACTGCAACCATGCCCCCCCACCACTGCAACCCCGAACCCTCCCCCACTGCAACCCTCCCCCCCTAAAACCCTCCCCTCCCCCACTGCAACCCTGCCCTCGTCCCCACTGCAACCCTTCCCCTCCCCCACTGCAACCCTCCCCGACTGCAAACCTGCCCCTCCCCCACTGCAACCCTCCCCCACGGCAACCCTGCCCCCTCCCCCACTGCAACCCTCCCTCACTGCAATCCTCCGCTCCCCCACTGCAACCCTCCCCCACGGCAACCCTGCTCCCTCCCCCACTGCAAGCCTCCCCCATTGCAACCCTCCACTGCAACCCTGCCCCCTCCCCCACTGCAACCCTCCCCCACTGCAACCCCCCCTCCCCCACTGCAAACCTCCCCCACAGCAACCCTGCCCCCTACCCCACTCCAACCCTCCCCCACTGCAACCCTGCCCCTCCTCCACTGCACCCCTCCCCACTGCAACCCTGCCCCTCCCAACTGCAACCCCCCCTCCCCCACTGCAAACCTCCCCCACTGCAACCTTGCCCCCTCCCCCACAGCAACCCTGCCCCCGACCCCACTCCAACCCTCCCCCACTGCAACCCTGCCCCTCCTCCACTGCACCCCTCCCCACTGCAACCCTGCCCCTCCCAACTGCTATCCTGCCCCTCCCCCACTGCAACCTTGCCCCCTCCCCCACTGCAACTCTCCCCCACTGCAACCCTCCCCCTCCACCACTGCAAACCTCCCCCACTGCAACCCTCCCCCTCCCCCACTGCAGTGCTACCCCACTGCAACCCTCCCCCACTGCAACCCTCCCCCACTGCAACCCACTCCCTCCCGCACTGCAACCCTCCTCCACTGCAACCCTTCCCCCTCCCACACTGCAATCCTGCCCCACTGCAACCCTGCCCCCTTCTCCACTGCAACCCTCCCCCTCCCCACTGCAACCCTCCCCTCCCCACTGCAACCCTCCCCTCCCCCACTGCAACCATGCCACCTCCCCCACAGCAACCCTGCCCCCAATGAAACCCAGCCCCCTCCCCCACTGCAACCCTGCCCCTCCCCACTGCAATCCTGCCCCTCCCCCACTGAAACCCTGCCACCCCACCACTGCAAACCCGACCCCTCCCCCACTGCCCGCTCCCACACTCCAACCTCCGCCTCCCCCACTGCAACACTCCCCCACAGCAATCCATCCCCTCCCCCACTGCCCCCTCCCCCACAGCAACCCACCCTCCTCCATTGCAACCGTCCCCCACTGCAACTCTCCCCCTCCCCCACTGTAACCATGCCCCCTCCACCACTGCAATCCTCCACCTCCCCCACTGCAACCCCGACCCCTCCCCCACGGCAAAGCTCCCTCCCCCACTGAGACCCTCCCCCCTCCCACATGGCAACCTTGCCCCACTGTAACCCTACACCCACTCCCACTGCAACACTGCCCCCACCCCCACTGGAACCCTTCCCCTCCCCCACTGCAACACTTCCCCTCCCCCACTGCAACCCTCCCCCTCCCCCACTGCAACCCTCCCCCTCCCCCACTGCAACCTTGCCCCCTCCCCCACTGCAACCCTCCTCCACGCAACCCTTCCCCTCCCCCACTGCAAACCGTCCCCCACTGCAACCCTCCCCCACTGCAACTCTGCCCCCCTCCCCCACGGCAACCCTCCCCCACTGCAACTCTGCCCCCTCCCCCACTGCAACCCTCCCCCACTGCAACTCTGCCCCCTCCCCCACTGCAACCCTCCCCCCACTGCAACTCTGCCCCCTCCCCCACTGCAACCCTCCCCCACTGCAACTCTGCCCCCTCCTCCACTGCAACCCTCCCCCACTGCAACCCTCCCCCACTGCAACTCTGCCCCCTCCCCCCACTGCAACTCTCCCCCACTGCAAACCCCCCACTGCAACTTTCCCCCTCCCCACTGCAACTCTGTCCCCTCTCCCACTGCAACTCTGCCCCCTCCCCCACTGCAACCCAGCCCCCTCCCCCACTGCAACTCTGCCCTCTCCCCCACTGCAACCCTGCCCCCTCCCTCCCCACTGCAACCCTCCCTTTCCCCCACTGCAACCTTCCCCCTCCCCCACTGCCACCCTCCCCCAGTGCAACCCTGCCCCCACCCCCCACTGCAACCCTGCCCCCTCCCCCACTGCAAACCTCCCCCACATCAACCCTGCCCCCTCCCCTACTGCAATCCTGCCCCCTCCCCCACTGCAACCCTCCCACTCCCCCACTGCAACCCTGCCCCCTCCCCCCACTGCCCTCTCCCCCACTGCAATCCTTCCCCTCCCCCACTGCAATCCTTTCCCTCCCCCACAGCAACCCTCCCCTCCTCCACTGCAACCCGCCCCCACTGCAACTCTGCCCCCTCCCCCACTGCAACTCTCCCCCTCCCCATTGCAACCCTGCCCTCTCCCCCACTGCAACCCTCCCCCCACTGCAACCCTCTCCCTCCCCCACTGCAAACCTCCCACTCCCCCACTGCAACACTGCCCCCTCCCCCACTGCAACCCTGCCACCTCCCCCACTGCTACCCCTGCCCCCTCCCCCCACTGCAACGCTGCCTCCCTCCCCACTGCAACCCTGCCTCCTCCCCCACTGCAGCACTCGCCTCCCCCACTGCAACACTGCCCCTCCCCCACTGCAACCCCTGCCCAATCCCCCACTGCAACCCTGCCCCCTCCCCTACTGCAACCCTGCCCCTCCTCCACTGCAACCCTTCTCACTGCAACCCTGCACCCTCCCCCACTGCAACCCTCCCCTTCCCCCACTGCAATGCTGCCCCTCCTCACTGCAATCCTGCCCGCCACTACATTCTGCCCCCTCCCCCACTGCAACCCTGCCCCTCCCCCCACTGAAACCCTGCCCCCTCCCCCACTGCAACCCTCCCCTCCTCCACTGCAAACCCTCCCCCACTGCAACTCTGCCCCCTCCCCACTGCAACTCTCTCCTCCCTCCCCAGTGCAACCCTCCCCCACTGCAACCCTCCCCCCACATCAATCCATCCCCTCCCCCCCTGCAACCCTTCCCTCCTCCACTGCAACCCTCCCCCACTGCAACTCTGCCCCCTCCCCCACTGCAACTCTCCCCCTCCCCCCACTGCAACCCTGTCCCCTCCCCCACTGCAAACCCTGCCCCTTCCCCACTGCAACTCTTCCCCCTACCCCACTGCAACTCTCCCCCTCCCCCACTGCAACCCTGTCCCCTCCCCCACTGCAACCCTGCCCCCTCCCCACTGCAACCATGCCCCTTCCCCCACTGCAACCCTGCCCCCACCACTGCAACCCCAAACCCTCCCCCACTAAAACCCACCCCTCCCCCACTGCAACCCCAACCTCTCCCCCACTGCAACCCAGCCCTCTCCCCCGCTGCAAACCCTTCCCCTCCCCCACTGCAAACCCACCCCCTCCCCCACTGCAACCCCCCCCTCCCACACGGCAACCCTCCCCTCCCCGACTGCAACCCTGCCCCTTCCCCCACTGCAATGCTGCCCCTCCTCACTGCAACCCTGCCCCACTGCAATCCTACCCCTTCCCCACTACATTCCTGCCCCCCTCCCCCAACTGCATCCCTGCCCCCAATGCAACCCAGACCCCCTCCTCCACTGCAACCCTCCCCCACTGCAACTCTGCCCCCCTCCCCCACTGCAACTCTCCCCCTCCCCCACTGCAACCCTGTCCCCTCCCCCACTGCAACCCTGCCCCTTCCCCACTGCAACTCTTCCCCCTACCCCACTGCAACTCTCCCCCTCCCCCACTGCAACCCTGTCCCCCTCCCCCACTGCAACCCTGCCCCCTCCCCACTGCAACCATGCCCCTTCCCCCACTGCAACCCTGCCCCCACCACTGCAACCCCAAACCCTCCCCCACTAAAACCCACCCCCTCCCCCACTGCAACCCCAACCTCTCCCCCACTGCAACCCAGCCCTCTCCCCCGCTGCAACCCTTCCTCCCTCCCCCACTGCAACCCACCCCCTCCCCCACTGCAACCCACCCCCTCCCCCACTGCAACCCCACCCCCCTCCCACACGGCAACCCTCCCCCTCCCCGACTGCAACCCTGCCCCTTCCCCCACTGCAATGCTGCCCCTCCTCACTGCAACCCTGCCCCACTGCAATCCTACCCCTCCCCCACTACATTCCTGCCCCCCTCCCCTAACTGCATCCCTGCCCCCCAATGCAACCCAGACCCCTCCCCCCACTGCAACCCTGCCCCTCCCCCACTGAAACCCTGCCCCCTCCCCCACTGCAACCACACCCCTCCCCCACTGCAAACACGCCCCTCCCCCACTGTAACCCTGCCCCTCCCCCAGCTGCAACCCTCCCCCACTGCAACCCCTCCCCCACAGCAATCCAAACCCTCCCCCACTGTCCCCGCCCCCACTGCAACCCTCCCCTCCTCCACTGCAACCCTCCCCCACTGCAACTCTGCCCCCTCCCCCACTGCAACTCTCCCCCTCCCCCCACTGCAACCCTGCCCCCTCCCCCACTGCAACTCTGCCCCCTCCCCCACTGCAACTCTCCTCCTCCACCACTGCAACCCTGCCCCTCCCCCATTACAACCCCTGCCCCTTCCCCACTGCAACCCTGCCCCCTTCCCCACTGCAATGCTGCCCCTCCTCACTGCAACCCTGCCCCACTGCAATCCTACCCCCTCCACCAGTACATTCCTGCCCCCTCCCCCAACTGCATCCCTGCCCCCAATGCAACCCAGACCCCTCCCCCACTGCAACCCTGCCCCTCCCCCACTGAAACCCTGCCCCCTCCCCCACTGCAACCACGCCCCTCCCCCACTGCAAACACGCCCCTCCCCCACTGTAACCCTGCCCCTCCCCCACTGCAACCCTCCCCCTCCCCCCACTGCAACCCCTCCCCCACAGCAATCCAAACCCTCCCCCACTGTCCCCTCCCCCACTGCAACCCTCCCCCACTGCAACTCTGCCCCCTCCCCACTGCAACTCTCCCCCTCCCCCACTGCAACCCTGCCCCCTCCCCCACTGCAACTCTCCTCCTCCCCCCACTGCAACCATGCCCCTCCCCCATTACAACCCTGCCCCTTCCCCACTGCAACCCTGCCCCCTTCCCCACTGCAACCATGCCCCCTCCCCCACTGCAATCCTCCACCTCCCCCACTGCAAACCTGCCCACTCCCCCTCTGCAACACGGCCCCCTCCCCACTGCAACCATGCCCCCCCCACCACTGCAACCCTGAACCCTCCCCCACTGCAACCCTCCCCCCCCGCTAAAACCCTCCCCTCCCCCACTGCAACCCTGCCCTCGTCCCCACTGCAACCCTTCCCCTCCCCCACACTTCAACCCTCCCCCCTCCCCGACTGCAAACCTGCCCCCCTCGCCCACTGCAACCCTCCCCCACGGCAACCCTGCCCCCCTCCCCCACTGCAACCCTCCCTCACTGCAACCCTCCCCTCCCCCACTGCAACCCTCCCCCACGGCAACCCTGCCCCCTCCCCCACTGCAACCCTCCCTCACTGCAACCCTCCCCTCCCCCACTGCAACCCTCCCCCACGGCAACCCTGCTCCCTCCCCCCACTGCAAGCCTCCTCCCATTGCAACCCTCCACTGCAACCCCTGCCCCCTCCCCCACTGCAACCCTCCCCCACTGCAACCCCCCCTCCCCCACTGCAAACCTCCCCCCACGGCAACCCTGCCCCCCTCCCCCCACAGCAACCCTGCCCCCGACCCCACTCCAACCCTCCCCCGCTGCAACCCTGCCCCTCCTCCACTGCACCCCTCCCCACTGCAACCCTGCCCCTCCCAACTGCTATCCTGCCCCCTCCCCCACTGCAACCGTGCCCCCTCCCCCACTGCAACTCTCCCCCACTGCAACCCTCCCCCTCCACCACTGCAAACCTCCCCCACTGCAACCCTCCCCCTCCCCCACTGCAACCCTCCCCCACTGCAACCCTCCCCCACTGCAACCCACTCCCTCCCGCACTGCAACCCTCCCCCACTGCAACCCTCCTCCACTGCAACCCTTCCTCCTCCCACACTGCAATCCTGCCCCACTGCAACCCTGCCCCCTTCTCCACTGCAACCCTCCCCCTCCCCACTGCAACCTCTCCCCTCCCCCACTGCAACCCTCCCCTCCCCCACTGCAACCATGCCACCTCCCCCACAGCAACCCTGCCCCCAATGAAACCCAGCCCCCTCCCCCACTGCAACCCTGCCCCTCCCCACTGCAATCCTGCCCCTCCCCCACTGAAACCCTGCCACCCCACCACTGCAAACCCGACCCCTCCCCCACTGCCCGCTCCCACACTCCAACCTCCGCCTCCCCCACTGCAACACTCCCCCACAGCAATCCATCCCCTCCCCCACTGCCCCCTCCCCCACAGCAACCCACCCTCCTCCATTGCAACCGTCCCCCACTGCAACTCTCCCCCTCCCCCACTGTAACCATGCCCCCTCCACCACTGCAATCCTCCACCTCCCCCACTGCAACCCCGACCCCTCCCCCACGGCAAAGCTCCCCTCCCCCACTGAGACCCTCCCCCCTCCCACATGGCAACCTTGCCCCACTGTAACCCTACACCCACTCCCACTGCAACACTGCCCCCACCCCCACTGCAACCCTTCCCCTCCCACACTGCAACCCTTCCCCTCCCCCACTGCAACCCTCCCCCTCCCCCACTGCAACCCTCCCCCTCCCCCACTGCAACCTTGCCCCCTCCCCCACTGCAACCCTCCTCCACTGCAACCTTGCACCCTCCCCCACTGCAACCCTTCCCCTCCCCCACTGCAACCCTCCCCCACTGCAACTCTGCCCCCTCCCCCACTGCAACCCTCCCCCACTGCAACTCTGCCCCCTCCTCCACTGCAACCCTCCCCCACTGCAACCCTCCCCCTCCCCCACTGCAACTCTCCCCCACTGCAAACCCCCCACTGCAACTTTCCCCCTCCCCACTGCAACTCTGTCCCCTCCCCCACTGCAACTCTGCCCCCTCCCCCACTGCAACCCTGCCCCCTCCCCCACTGCAACCCTGCCCCCTCCCCCACTGCAATCCTGCCCCCTCCCCCACTGCAACCCTCCCACTCCCCCACTGCAACCCTGCCCCCTCCCCCACTGCCCTCTCCCCCACTGCAATCCTTCCCCTCCCCCACTGCAATCCTTTCCCTCCCCCACTGCAACCCTCCCCTCCTCCACTGCAACCCGCCCCCACTGCAACTCTGCCCCCTCCCCCACTGCAACTCTCCCCCTCCCCCATTGCAACCCTGCCCTCTCCCCCACTGCAACCCTCCCCCCACTGCAACCCTCTCCCTCCCCCACTGCAAACCTCCCACTCCCCCACTGCAACACTGCCCCCTCCCCCACTGCAACCCTGCCACCTCCCCCACTGCTACCCTGCCCCCTCCCCCACTGCAACCCTGTCCCCTCCCCCACTGCAACCCTGCCTCCTCCCCCACTGCAGCACTCGCCTCCCCCACTGCAACACTGCCCCTCCCCCACTGCAACCCTGCCCAATCCCCCACTGCAACCCTGCCCCCTCCCCTACTGCAACCCTGCCCCTCCTCCACTGCAACCCTTCTCACTGCAACCCTGCACCCTCCCCCACTGCAACCCTCCCCTTCCCCCACTGCAATGCTGCCCCTCCTCACTGCAATCCTGCCCCCCACTACATTTCTGCCCCCTCCCCCACTGCAACCCTGCCCCTCCCCCACTGAAACCCTGCCCCCTCCCCCACTGCAACCCTCCCCTCCTCCACTGCAACCCTCCCCCACTGCAACTCTGCCCCCTCCCCACTGCAACTCTCCCCCTCCCCCATTGCAACCCTCCCCCACTGCAACCCTCCCCCACTGCAACCCTCCCCCACATCAATCCATCCCCTCCCCCACTGCAACCCTTCCCTCCTCCACTGCAATCCTCCCCCACTGCAACTCTGCCCCCTCCCCCACTGCAACTCTCCCCCTCCCCCACTGCAACCCTGTCCCCACCCCCACTGCAACCCTGCCCCTTCCCCACTGCAACTCTTCCCCCTACCCCACTGCAACTCCCCCCCTCCCCCACTGCAACCCTGTCCCCTCCCCCACTGCAACCCTGCCCCCTCCCCACTGCAACCATGCCCCTTCCCCCACTGCAACCCTGCCCCCACCACTGCAACCCCAAACCCTCCCCCACTAAAACCCACCCCTCCCCCACTGCAACCCCAACCTCTCCCCCACTGCAACCCTGCCCTCTCCCCCGCTGCAACCCTTCCCCTCCCCCACTGCAACCCACCCCCTCCCCCACTGCAACCCACCCCCCTCCCACACGGCAACCCTCCCCTCCCCGACTGCAACCCTGCCCCTTCCCCCACTGCAATGCTGCCCCTCCTCACTGCAACCCTTCCCCACTGCAATCCTACCCCTTCCCCACTACATTCCTGCCCCCTCCCCCAACTGCATCCCTGCCCCCAATGCAACCCAGACCCCTCCCCCACTGCAACCCTGCCCCTCCCCCACTGAAACCCTGCCCCCTCCCCCACTGCAACCACGCCCCTCCCCCACTGCAAACACGCACCTCCCCCACTGTAACCCTGCCCCTCCCCCACTGCAACCCTCCCCCTCCCCCACTGCAACCCTCCCCCACAGCAATCCAAACCCTCCCCCACTGTCCCCTCCCCCACTGCAACCCTCCCCTCCTCCACTGCAAACCTCCCCCACTGCAACTCTGCCCCCTCCCCACTGCAACTCTCCCCCTCCCCCACTGCAACCCTGCCCCCTCCCCCACTGCAACTCTGCCCCCTCCCCACTGCAACTCTCCTCCTCCCCCACTGCAACCCTGCCCCACCCCCATTACAACCCTGCCCCTTCCCCACTGTAACCCTGCCCCCTTCCCCACTGCAACCATGCCCCCTCCCCCACTGCAATCCTCCACCTCCCCCACTGCAAACCTGCCCACTCCCCCTCTGCAACACTGCCCCCTCCCCACTGCAACCATGCCCCCCCCCCACCACTGCAACCCCGAACCCTCCCCCACTGCAACCCTCCCCTCCCCCGCTGAAACCCTCCCCTCCCCCACTGCAACCCTGCCCTCGTCCCCACTGCAACCCTTCCCCTCCCCCACTGCAACCCTCCCCCCTCCCCGACTGCAAACCTGCCCCCTCGCCCACTGCAACCCTCCCCCACGGCAACCCTGCCCCCTCCCCCACTGCAACCCTCCCTCACTGCAACCCTCCCCTCCCCTCCCCCACTGCAACCCTCCCCCACTGCAACCCTGCCCCCTCCCCCACTGCAACCCTCCCCCACGGCAACCCTGCCCCCTCCCCCACTGCAACCCTCCCCCACGGCAACCCTGCCCCCTCCCCCACTGCAACCCTCCCTCACTGCAACCCTCCCCTCCCCTCCCCCACTGCAACCCTCCCCCACTGCAACCCTGCCCCCTCCCCCACTGCAACCCTCCCCCACGGCAACCCTGCCCCCTCCCCCACTGCAACCCTCCCTCACTGCAACCCTCCCTCCCCCACTGCAACCCTCCCCCACGGCAACCCTGCTCCCTCCCCCACTGCAAGCCTCCCCATTGCAACCCTCCACTGCAACCCTGCCCCCTCCCCCACTGCAACCCTCCCCCACTGCAACCCCCCCTCCCCCACTGCAAACCTCCCCCACGGCAACCCTGCCCCCTCCCCCACAGCAACCCTGCCCCCTACCCCACTCCAACCCTCCCCCACTGCAACCCTGCCCCTCCTCCACTGCACCCCTCCCCACTGCAACCCTGCCCCTCCCAACTGCAATCCTGCCCCTCCCCCACTGCAACCTTGCCCCCTCCCCCACTGCAACTCTCCCCCACTGCAACCCTCCCCCTCCACCACTGCAAACCTCCCCCACTGCAACCCTCCCCCTCCCCCACTGCAGTGCTACCCCACTGCAACCCTCCCCCACTGCAACCCACTCCCTCCCGCACTGCAACCCTCCCCCACTGCAACCCTCCCCCACTGCAACCCTTCCCCCTCCCACACTGCAATCCTGCCCCACTGCAACCCTGCCCCCTTCTCCACTGCAACCCTCCCCTCCCCCACTGCAACCATGCCTCCTCCCCCACAGCAACCCTGCCCCCAATGAAACCCAGCCCCCTCCCCCACTGCAACCCTGCCCCTCCCCACTGCAATCCTGCCCCTCCCCCACTGAAACCCTGCCACCCCACCACTGCAAACCCGACCCCTCCCCCACTGCCTGCTCCCACACTCCAACCTCCGCCTCCCCCACTGCAACACCCCCCACAGCAATCCATCCCCTCCCCCACTGCCCCCTCCCCCGCAGCAACCCACCCTCCTCCATTGCAACCGTCCCCCACTGCAACTCTCCCCCTCCCCCACTGTAACCATGCCCCCTCCACCACTGCAATCCTCCACCTCCCCCACTGCAACCCTCCCCCTCCCCCACTGCAACCTTGCCCCCTCCCCCACTGCAACCCTCCTCCACTGCAACCCTGCACCCTCCCCCACTGCAACCCTCCCCCACTGCAACCCTTCCCCTCCCCCACTGCAACCCTCCCCCACTGCAACCCTCCCCCACTGCAACTCTGCCCCCTCCCCCACTGCAACTCTGCCCCCTCCCCCACTGCAACCCTCCCCCACTGCAACTCTGCCCCCTCCCCCACTGCAACCCTCCCCCACTGCAACTCTGCCCCCTCCTCCACTGCAACCCTCCCCCACTGCAACCCTCCCCCTCCCCCACTGCAACTCTGCCCCCTCCCCCACTGCAACTCTCCCCCACTGCAAACCCCCCACTGCAACTTTCCCCCTCCCCACTGCAACTCTGTCCCCTCCCCCACTGCAACTCTGCCCCCTCCCCCACTGCAACCCTGCCCCCTCCCCCACTGCAACTCTGCCCTCTCCCCCACTGCAACCCTGCCCCCTCCCCCACTGCAATCCTGCCCCCTCCCCCACTGCAACCCTGCCCCCTCCCCCACTGCAACTCTGCCCCCTCCCCCACTGCAACCCTGCCCCCTCCCCCACTGCAATCCTGCCCCCTCCCCCACTGCAACCCTCCCACTCCCCCACTGCAACCCTGCCCCCTCCCCCACTGCCCTCTCCCCCACTGCAATCCTTCCCCTCCCCCACTGCAATCCTTTCCCTCCCCCACTGCAACCCCCCCTCCTCCACTGCAACCCGCCCCCACTGCAACACTGCCCCCCTCCCCCACTGCAACCCTGCCACCTCCCCCACTGCTACCCTGCCCCCTCCCCCACTGCAACCCTGCCCCCTCCCCCACTGCAACCCTGCCTCCTCCCCCACTGCAGCACTCGCCTCCCCCACTGCAACACTGCCCCTCCCCCACTGCAACCCTGCCCAATCCCCCACTGCAACCCTGCCCCCTCCCCTACTGCAACCCTGCCCCTCCTCCACTGCAACCCTTCTCACTGCAACCCTGCACCCTCCCCCACTGCAACCCTCCCCTTCCCCCACTGCAATGCTGCCCCTCCTCACTGCAATCCTGCCCCCCACTACATTTCTGCCCCCTCCCCCACTGCAACCCTGCCCCTCCCCCACTGAAACCCTGCCCCCTCCCCCACTGCAACCCTCCCCTCCTCCACTGCAACCCTCCCCCACTGCAACTCTGCCCCCTCCCCACTGCAACTCTCCCCCTCCCCCAGTGCAACCCTCCCCCACTGCAACCCTCCCCCACATCAATCCATCCCCTCCCCCACTGCAACCCTTCCCTCCTCCACTGCAACCCTCCCCCACTGCAACTCTGCCCCCTCCCCCACTGCAACTCTCCCCCTCCCCCACTGCAACCCTGTCCCCTCCCCCACTGCAACCCTGCCCCTTCCCCACTGCAACTCTTCCCCCTACCCCACTGCAACTCTCCCCCTCCCCCACTGCAACCCTGTCCCCTCCCCCACTGCAACCCTGCCCCCTCCCCACTGCAACCATGCCCCTTCCCCCACTGCAACCCTGCCCCCACCACTGCAACCCCAAACCCTCCCCCACTAAAACCCACCCCTCCCCCACTGCAACCCCAACCTCTCCCCCACTGCAACCCTGCCCTCTCCCCCGCTGCAACCCTTCCCCTCCCCCACTGCAACCCACCCCCTCCCCCACTGCAACCCACCCCCCCTCCCACACGGCAACCCTCCCATCCCCGACTGCAACCCTGCCCCTTCCCCCACTGCAATGCTGCCCCTCCCCCACTTCATTCCTGCCCCCTCCCCCAACTGCATCCCTGCCCCCAATGCAACCCAGACCCCTCCCCCACTGCAACCCTGCCCCTCCCCCACTGAAACCCTGCCCCCTCCCCCACTGCAATCACGCCCCTCCCCCACTGCAAACACGCCCCTCCCCCACTGTAACCCTGCCCCTCCCCCACTGCAACCCTCCCCCTCCCCCACTGCAACCCTCCCCCACAGCAATCCAAACCCTCCCCCACTGTCCCCTCCCCCACTGCAACCCTCCCCTCCTCCACTGCAAACCTCCCCCACTGCAACTCTGCCCCCTCCCCACTGCAACTCTCCCCCTCCCCCACTGCAACCCTGCCCCCTCCCCCACTGCAACTCTGCCCCCTCCCCACTGCAACTCTCCTCCTCCCCCATTACAACCCTGCCCCTTCCCCACTGCAACCCTGCCCCCTTCCCCACTGCAACCATGCCCCCTCCCCCACTGCAATCCTCCACCTCCCCCACTGCAAACCTGCCCACTCCCCCTCTGCAACACTGCCCCCTCCCCACTGCAACCATGCCCCCTCCCACCACTGCAACCCCGAACCCTCCCCCACTGCAACCCTCCCCTCCCCCGCTGAAACCCTCCCCTCCCCCACTGCAACCCTGCCCTCGTCCCCACTGCAACCCTTCCCCTCCCCCACTGCAACCCTCCCCCCCTCCCCGACTGCAAACCTGCCCCCTCGCCCACTGCAACCCTCCCCCACGGCAACCCTGCCCCCTCCCCCACTGCAACCCTCCCTCACTGCAACCCTCCCCTCCCCTCCCCCACTGCAACCCTCCCCCACTGCAACCCTCCCCTCCCCTCCCCCACTGCAACCCTCCCCCACGGCAACCCTGCCCCCTCCCCCACTGCAACCCTCCCTCACTGCAACCCTCCCCTCCCCCACTGCAACCCTCCCCCACGGCAACCCTGCTCCCTCCCCCACTGCAAGCCTCCCCATTGCAACCCTCCACTGCAACCCTGCCCCCTCCCCCACTGCAACCCTCCCCCACTGCAACCCCCCCTCCCCCACTGCAAACCTCCCCCACGGCAAACCTGCCCCCTCCCCCACAGCAACCCTGCCCCCTACCCCACTCCAACCCTTCCCCACTGCAACCCTGCCCCTCCTCCACTGCACCCCTCCCCACTGCAACCCTGCCCCTCCCAACTGCAATCCTGCCCCTCCCCCACTGCAACCTTGCCCCCTCCCCCACTGCAACTCTCCCCCACTGCAACCCTCCCCCTCCACCACTGCAAACCTCCCCCACTGCAACCCTCCCCCTCCCCCACTGCAGTGCTACCCCACTGCAACCCTCCCCCCGCTGCAACCCTCCCCCACTGCAACCCACTCCCTCCCGCACTGCAACCCTCCCCCACTGCAACCCTCCTCCACTGCAACCCTTCCCCCTCCCACACTGCAATCCTGCCCCACTGCAACCCTGCCCCCTTCTCCACTGCAACCCTCCCCTCCCCACTGCAACCCTCCCCTCCCCACTGCAACCCTCCCCTCCCCCACTGCAACCATGCCACCTCCCCCACAGCAACCCTGCCCCCAATGAAACCCAGCCCCCTCCCCCACTGCAACCCTGCCCCTCCCCACTGCAATCCTGCCCCTCCCCCACTGAAACCCTGCCACCCCACCACTGCAAACCCGACCCCTCCCCCACTGCCCGCTCCCACACTCCAACCTCCGCCTCCCCCACTGCAACACTCCCCCACAGCAATCCATCCCCTCCCCCACTGCCCCCTCCCCCACAGCAACCCACCCTCCTCCATTGCAACCGTCCCCCACTGCAACTCTCCCCCTCCCCCACTGTAACCATGCCCCCTCCACCACTGCAATCCTCCACCTCCCCCACTGCAACCCCGACCCCTCCCCCACGGCAAAGCTCCCCTCCCCCACTGAGACCCTCCCCCCTCCCACATGGCAACCTTGCCCCACTGTAACCCTACACCCACTCCCACTGCAACACTGCCCCCACCCCCACTGCAACCCTTCCCCTCCCCCACTGCAACCCTTCCCCTCCCCCACTGCAACCCTCCCCCTCCCCCACTGCAACCCTCCCCCTCCCCCACTGCAACCTTGCCCCCTCCCCCACTGCAACCCTCCCCCTCCCCCACTGCAACCCTTCCCCTCCCCCACTGCAACCCTCCCCCTCCCCCACTGCAACCCTCCCCTACTGCAACCCTGCACCCTCCCCACTGCAAACCTGCCCCCAATGCAATCCTGCCCCCTACCCCACTACAACCCTGCCCCTCCCCCACTGCAACCTGCCCGCTCCCCCACTGCAACCCTTCCCCACTGCAACCCTGTGCCCTCCCCACTACATTCCTGCTCCCTCCCCACTGCAAACCTGCGCCCAATGCAACCCTGCCCCCGAACCCCACTGCAACCCTTCCCCCATTGCAAACCTGCCCACTCCCCCACTGCAGCCCTCCCCCACTGCAACCCTCCCCCACTGCAACCCTCCCACACTGCAACCCTAACCTGCCCCAATGCAACGCTGCCCCTCCCCCACTGCAATCCTCCCCCTACTCCACTGCAACCCCCCCCACTGCAACCCTCCCCCACTGCAACTCTGCCCCCTCCTCCACTGCAACCCTCCCCCACTGCAACCCTCCCCCTCCCCCACTGCAACTCTCCCCCACTGCAAACCCCTCACTGCAACTTTCCCCCTCCCCACTGCAACTCTGTCCCCTCCCCCACTGCAACTCTGCCCCCTCCCCCACTGCAACCCTGCCCCCTCCCCCACTGCAACCCTGCCCCCTCCCCCACTGCAACTCTGCCCTCTCCCCCACTGCAACCCTGCCCCCTCCCCCACTGCAATCCTGCCCCCTCCCCCACTGCAACCCTCCCACTCCCCCACTGCAACCCTGCCCCCTCCCCCACTGCCCTCTCCCCCACTGCAATCCTTCCCCTCCCCCACTGCAATCCTTTCCCTCCCCCACTGCAACCCTCCCCTCCTCCACTGCAACCCGCCCCCACTGCAACTCTGCCCCCTCCCCCACTGCAACTCTCCCCCTCCCCCATTGCAACCCTGCCCTCTCCCCCACTGCAACCCTCCCCCCACTGCAACCCTCTCCCTCCCCCACTGCAAACCTCCCACTCCCCCACTGCAACACTGCCCCCTCCCCCACTGCAACCCTGCCACCTCCCCCACTGCTACCCTGCCCCCTCCCCCACTGCAACCCTGTCCCCTCCCCCACTGCAACGCTGCCTCCTCCCCCACTGCAGCACTCGCCTCCCCCACTGCAACACTGCCCCTCCCCCACTGCAACCCTGCCCAATCCCCCACTGCAACCCTGCCCCCTCCCCTACTGCAACCCTGCCCCTCCTCCACTGCAACCCTTCTCACTGCAACCCTGCACCCTCCCCCACTGCAACCCTCCCCTTCCCCCACTGCAATGCTGCCCCTCCTCACTGCAATCCTGCCCCCCACTACATTTCTGCCCCCTCCCCCACTGCAACCCTGCCCCTCCCCCACTGAAACCCTGCCCCCTCCCCCACTGCAACCCTCCCCTCCTCCACTGCAACCCTCCCCCACTGCAACTCTGCCCCCTCCCCACTGCAACTCTCCCCCTCCCCCATTGCAACCCTCCCCCACTGCAACCCTCCCCCACTGCAACCCTCCCCCACATCAATCCATTCCCTCCTCCACTGCAATCCTCCCCCACTGCAACTCTGCCCCCTCCCCCACTGCAACTCTCCCCCTCCCCCACTGCAAACCTGTCCCCTCCCCCACTGCAACCCTGCCCCTTCCCCACTGCAACTCTTCCCCCTACCCCACTGCAACTCCCCCCCTCCCCCACTGCAACCCTGTCCCCTCCCCCACTGCAACCCTGCCCCCTCCCCACTGCAACCATGCCCCTTCCCCCACTGCAACCCTGCCCCCACCACTGCAACCCCAAACCCTCCCCCACTAAAACCCACCCCTCCCCCACTGCAACCCCAACCTCTCCCCCACTGCAACCCTGCCCTCTCCCCCGCTGCAACCCTTCCCCTCCCCCACTGCAACCCACCCCCTCCCCCACTGCAACCCACCCCCCTCCCACAC
>NC_140998.1:184299168-184764947 GCF_052327205.1 Somniosus microcephalus
CAATGTCCCTCTCTCCCCTTCCCGTCCCATATCCCCCATTCCCCAATCTCCCTCTCTCCCCTTCCCCTCCCGTATAACCCATTCCCCAATATCCCTCTCTCCCCTTCCCCTCCCGTATCTCCCCATTCCCCAATCTCCCTCTCTCCCCTTCCCCTACCGTATCCCCCATTCCACAATCTCCCTCTCTCCCCTTCCCCTCCCGTATCCCCATTCCCCAATCTCCCTCTCTCCCCTTCCCCTACCGTATCCCCATTCCCCAATCTCCCTCTCTCCCTTTCCCCTCCCGTATCCCCATTCCCCAATCTCCCTCTCTCCCCTTCCCCGACCGCATCCCCATTCCCCAATCTCCCTCTCTCCCATTCCTCTCCCGTATCCCCCATTCCCCAATCTCCCTCTCTCCCCTTCCCTTCCCGTATCTCCCCCTTCCGCAATCTCCCTCTCTCCCCTTCCCCTACCGTATCCCCCATTCCCCAATCTCCCACTCTCCCCTTCCCCTACCGTATCCCCATTCCCAAATCTCCCTCTCCACCCTTCCCCTCCCATATCTCCCCATTCCCCAATCTCCCTCTCTCCCCTTCCCCTACGGTATCACCATTCCCCAATCTCCCTCTCTCCCCTTCCCCTCCCGTATCCCCCATTCCCCAATCTCCCTCTCTCCCCTTCCCCTACCGTATCCCCATTCCCCAATCTCCCTCTCTCCCCTTCCCCAACCGTATCTCCCCATTCCCCAATCTCCCTCTCTCCCCTTCCCCAACCGTATCTCCCCATTCCCCAATCTCCCTCTCTCCCCTTCCCCGACCGTCTCCCCATTCCCCAATCTCCCTCTCTCCCCTTCCCCTCCCATATCTCCCCATTCCCCAATCTCCCTCTCTCCGCTTCCCCTACCGTATACCCATTTCCCAATCTCCCTCTCTCCCCTTCCCCTCCCGTATCCCCCGTTCCCCAATGTCCCTCTCTCCCCTTCCCGTCCCGTATCCCCCATTCCCCAATCTCCCTCTCTCCCCTTCCCCTCCCGTATAACCCATTCCCCAATATCCCTCTCTCCCCTTCCCCTCCCGTATCTCCCCATTCCCCAATCTCCCTCTCTCCCCTTCCCCTACCGTATCCCCCATTCCACAATCTCCCTCTCTCCCCTTCCCCTCCCGTATCCCCATTCCCCAATCTCCCTCTCTCCCCTTCCCCTCCTGTAACCCCATTCCCCAATCTCCCTCTCTCCCCTTCCCCGACCGCATCCCCATTCCCCAATCTCCCTCTCTCCCATTCCTCTCCCGTATCCCCCATTCCCCAATCTCCCTCTCTCCCCTTCCCTTCCCGTATCTCCCCATTCCCCAATTTCCCTCTCTACCCTTCCCCTACCGTATCTACCCATTACCCAAACTCCCTCTCTCCCCTTCCCCTCCCGTATCCCCCATTCCCCAATCTCCCTCTCTCCCCTTCCCCAACCGTATCTCCCCATTCCCCAATCTCCCTCTCTCCGCTTCCCCTACTGTATCCCCCATTCCCCATTCTCCCTCTCTCCCCTTCCCCTCCCATATTCCCCATTCCCCAATCTCCCTCTCTCCCCTTCTCCCACGGTATCCCCCATTCCCCAATCTCCCTCTCTCCCTTTCCCCTCCCGTATCCCCCATTCCCCAATCTCCCTCTCTCCCCTTCCCCTAACGTATCCCCATTCCCCAATCTCCCTCTCTCCCCTTCCCCTCCCGTATCCCCATTCCCCAATCTCCCTCTCTCCCCTTCCCTTCCCGTATCTCCCCATTCCCCAATCTCCCTCTCTCCCCTTCCCCTGCCGTATCCCCATTCCCAAATCTCCCTCTCTACCCTTCCCCTCCCATATCTCCCGATTCCCCAATCTCCCTCTCTCCCCTTCCCCTCCCGTATCTCCACATTCCCCAATCTCCCTCTCTCCCCTTCCCCTCCCGTATCTCCCCATTCCCCAATCTCCCTCTCTCCTTTTCCCCTCCCGTATCTCCCCATTCCACAATCTCCCTCTCTCCCCTTCTCCTACCGTATCCCCATTCCCCAATCTCCCTCTCTCCCCTTCCCCAACCGTATCTCCCCATTCCCCAATCACCCTCTCTCCCCTTCCCCAACCGTATCTCCCCATTCCCCAATCTCCCTCTCTCCCCTTCCCCTACCTTCTCCCCATTCCCCAATCTCCCTCTCTCCCCTTCCCCTCCCATATCTCCCCATTCCCCAATCTCCCTCTCTCCCCTTCCCCTACCGTATCCCCATTTCCCAATCTCCCTCTCTCCCCTTCCCCTCCCATATCCCCCGTTCCCCAATCTCCCTCTCTCCCCTTCCCGTCCCGTATCCCCCATTCCCCAATCTCCCTCTCTCCCCTTCCCCTCCCGTATAACCCATTCCCCAATCTCCCTCTCTCTCCTTCCCCTCCCGCATCTACCCATTCACCAATCTCCCTCTCTCCCCTCCCCTACCGTATCCCCCATTCCACAATCTCCCTCTCTCCCCTTCCCCTCCCGTATCCCCCATTCCCCAATCTCCTTCTCTCCCCTTCCCCTCCCGTATCCCCATTCCCCAATCTCCCTCTCTCCCCTTCCCCTACCGTATCCCCATTCCCCAATCTCCCTCTCTCCCCTTCCCCTCCCGTATCCTCCATTCCCCAATGTCCCTCTCTCCCCTTCCCCTACCGCATCCCCATTCCCCAATCTCCCTCTCTCCCATTCCTCTCCCGTATCCCCCATTCCCCAATCTCCCTCTCTCCCCTTCCCTTCCCGTATCTCCCCATTCCCCAATCTCCCTCTCTCCCCTTCCTCTACCGTATCCCCCATTCCCCAATTTCCCTCTCTACCCTTCCCCTACCGTATCTCCCCATTCCCCAATCTCCCTCTCTCCCCTTCCCCTCCCGTATCCCCCATTCCCCAATCTCCCTCTCTCCCCTTCCCCAACCATATCTCCCCATTCCCCAATCTCCCTCTCTCCGCTTCCCCTACCGTATCCCCCATTCCCCATTCTCCCCCTCTCCCCTTCCCCTCCCATATTCCCCATTCCCCAATCTCCCTCTCTCCCCTTCCCCTACGGTATCCCCCATTCCCCAATCTCCCTCTCTCCCTTTCCCCTCCCGTATCCCCCATTCCCCAATCTCCCTCTCTCCCCTTCCCCTAATGTATCCCCATTCCCCAATCTCCCTCTCTCCCCTTCCCCTCCCGTATCCCCATTCCCCAATCTCCCTCTCTCCCCTTCCCTTCCCGTATCTCCCCATTCCCCAATCTCCCTCTCTCCCCTTCCCCTACCGTATCCCCATTCCCAAATCTGCCTCTCTACCCTTCCCCTCCCATATCTCCCCATTCCCCAATCTCCCTCTCTCCCCTTCCCCTCCCGTATCTCAACATTCCCCAATCTCCCTCTCTCCCCTTCCCCTCCCGTATCTTCCCATTCCCCAGTCTCCCTCTCTCCTTTTCCCCTCCCGTATCTCCCCATTCCCCAATCTCCCTCTCTCCCCTTCCCCCACCGTATCTGCACATCCCCCAATCTCCCTCTCTCCTTTTCACCTCCCGTATCTCCCCATTCCCCAATCTCCCTCTCTCCCCTTCCCCTCCCGTATCTCCCCATTCCCCAATCTCCCTCTCTCCCCTTCCCCTCCCGTATCTCCACATTCCCCAATCTCCCTCTCTCCCCTTCCCCTCCCGTATACCCCATTCCCCAATCTCCCTCTCTCCCCTTCCCCTACCTTATTCCCCATTCCCCAATCTCCCTCTCTCCCCTTCCCCTACCGTATCCCCCATTCCCCAATCTCCCTCTCTCCCCGTCCCCTACCTTATTCCCCATTCCCCAATCTCCCTCTCTCCCCTTCCCCTACCGTATCCCCATTCCCCAATCTCCCTCTCTCCCCTTCCCCTCCCGTATCTCCCCATTCCCCAATCTCCCTCTCTCCCCTTCCCCTACCGTATCCCCATTCCCCAATCTCCCTCTCTCCCCTTCCCCCCCGTATCCTCCATTCCCCAATCTCCCTCTCTCCCCTTCCCCTCCCGTATCTCCCCATTCCCCAATCTCCCTCTCTCCCCTTCCCCAACCGTATCCCCATTCCGCAATCTCCCTCTCTCCCCTTCCCTACCTCATTCCCCATTCCCCAATCTCCCTCTCTCCCCTTCCCCTACCGTCTCCCCATTACCCAATCTCCCTCTGTCCCCTTCCCCTCCCATATCTCCCCATTCCCCAATCTCCCTCTCTCCCCTTCCCCTACCGTATCCCCATTCCCCAATCTCCCTCTCTCCCCTTCCCCTCCCGTATCCCCCATTCCCCAATCTCCCTCTCTCCCTTTCCCCTACCGTATCCCCATTTCCCAATCTCCCTCTCTCCCCTTCCCCTACCGTATCCCCCATTCCCCAATCTCCCTCTCTCCCCTTACCCTCCCTTATCCCCCATTCCCCAATCTCCCTCTCTCCCCTTCCCCTACCGTATCTCCCCATTCCCCAATCTCCCTCTCTCCCCTTCCCCTCCCGTATCCCCCATTCCCCAATCTCCCTCTCTCCCTTTCCCCTACCGTATCCCCCATTCCTCAATCTCACTCTCTCCCCTTCCCCTACCGTATCCCCCATTCCCCAATCTCACTCTCACTCCTTCCCCTCCCGTATCCCCCATTCCCCAATCTCCCTCTCTCCCCTTCCCTTCCCGTATCTCCCCATTCCCCAATCTCCCTCTCTCCCCTTCCCCTACCGTATCTCCCCATTCCCCAATCTCCCTCTCTCCCCTTCCCCTACCGTATCTCCCCATTCCCCAATCTCCCTCTCTCCCCTTCCCCTCCCGTATCTCCCCTTTCCCCAATCTCCCTCTCACCCCTTCCCCAACCGTATCTCCCCATTCCCCAATCTCCCTCTCTCCCCTTCCCCGACCGTCTCCCCATTCCCCAATCTCCCTCTCTCCCCTTCCCCTCCCATATCTCCCCATTCCCCAATCTCCCTCTCTCCGCTTCCCCTACCGTATACCCATTTCCCAATCTCCCTCTCTCCCCTTCCCCTCCCGTATCCCCCGTTCCCCAATGTCCCTCTCTCCCCTTCCCGTCCCGTATCCCCCATTCCCCAATCTCCCTCTCTCCCCTTCCCCTCCCGTATAACC
The DNA here is from genome assembly GCF_052327205.1 of Somniosus microcephalus. Taxonomy (NCBI): domain Eukaryota; kingdom Metazoa; phylum Chordata; class Chondrichthyes; order Squaliformes; family Somniosidae; genus Somniosus; species Somniosus microcephalus. Next base: position 184,304,242 of record NC_140998.1, read on the forward strand.
CATTCCCCAATATCCCTCTCTCCCCTTCCCCTCCCGTATCTCCCCATTCCCCAATCTCCCTCTCTCCCCTTCCCCTACCGTATCCCCCATTCCACAATCTCCCTCTCTCCCCTTCCCCTCCCGTATCCCCATTCCCCAATCTCCCTCTCTCCCCTTCCCCTCCCGTATCCCCATTCCCCAATCTCCCTCTCTCCCCTTCCCCGACCGCATCCCCATTCCCCAATCTCCCTCTCTCCCATTCCTCTCCCGTATCCCCCATTCCCCAATCTCCCTCTCTCCCCTTCCCTTCCCGTATCTCCCCATTCCCCAATTTCCCTCTCTACCCTTCCCCTACCGTATCTCCCCATTACCCAATCTCCCTCTCTCCCCTTCCCCTCCCGTATCCCCCATTCCCCAATCTCCCTCTCTCCCCTTCCCCAACCGTATCTCCCCATTCCCCAATCTCCCTCTCTCCGCTTCCCCTACTGTATCCCCCATTCCCCATTCTCCCTCTCTCCCCTTCCCCTCCCATATTCCCCATTCCCCAATCTCCCTCTCTCCCCTTCTCCCACGGTATCCCCCATTCCCCAATCTCCCTCTCTCCCTTTCCCCTCCCGTATCCCCCATTCCCCAATCTCCCTCTCTCCCCTTCCCCTAACGTATCCCCATTCCCCAATCTCCCTCTCTCCCCTTCCCCTCCCGTATCCCCATTCCCCAATCTCCCTCTCTCCCCTTCCCTTCCCGTATCTCCCCATTCCCCAATCTCCCTCTCTCCCCTTCCCCTGCCGTATCCCCATTCCCAAATCTCCCTCTCTACCCTTCCCCTCCCATATCTCCCGATTCCCCAATCTCCCTCTCTCCCCTTCCCCTCCCGTATCTCCACATTCCCCAATCTCCCTCTCTCCCCTTCCCCTCCCGTATCTCCCCATTCCCCAATCTCCCTCTCTCCTTTTCCCCTCCCGTATCTCCCCATTCCACAATCTCCCTCTCTCCCCTTCCCCTACCGTATCCCCATTCCCCAATCTCCCTCTCTCCCCTTCCCCAACCGTATCTCCCCATTCCCCAATCACCCTCTCTCCCCTTCCCCAACCGTATCTCCCCATTCCCCAATCTCCCTCTCTCCCCTTCCCCTACCTTCTCCCCATTCCCCAATCTCCCTCTCTCCCCTTCCCCTCCCATATCTCCCCATTCCCCAATCTCCCTCTCTCCCCTTCCCCTACCGTATCCCCATTTCCCAATCTCCCTCTCTCCCCTTCCCCTCCCATATCCCCCGTTCCCCAATCTCCCTCTCTCCCCTTCCCGTCCCGTATCCCCCATTCCCCAATCTCCCTCTCTCCCCTTCCCCTCCCGTATAACCCATTCCCCAATCTCCCTCTCTCCCCTTCCCCTCCCGCATCTACCCATTCACCAATCTCCCTCTCTCCCCTCCCCTACCGTATCCCCCATTCCACAATCTCCCTCTCTCCCCTTCCCCTCCCGTATCCCCCATTCCCCAATCTCCTTCTCTCCCCTTCCCCTCCCGTATCCCCATTCCCCAATCTCCCTCTCTCCCCTTCCCCTACCGTATCCCCATTCCCCAATCTCCCTCTCTCCCCTTCCCCTCCCGTATCCTCCATTCCCCAATGTCCCTCTCTCCCCTTCCCCTACCGCATCCCCATTCCCCAATCTCCCTCTCTCCCATTCCTCTCCCGTATCCCCCATTCCCCAATCTCCCTCTCTCCCCTTCCCTTCCCGTATCTCCCCATTCCCCAATCTCCCTCTCTCCCCTTCCTCTACCGTATCCCCCATTCCCCAATTTCCCTCTCTACCCTTCCCCTACCGTATCTCCCCATTCCCCAATCTCCCTCTCTCCCCTTCCCCTCCCGTATCCCCCATTCCCCAATCTCCCTCTCTCCCCTTCCCCAACCATATCTCCCCATTCCCCAATCTCCCTCTCTCCGCTTCCCCTACCGTATCCCCCATTCCCCATTCTCCCCCTCTCCCCTTCCCCTCCCATATTCCCCATTCCCCAATCTCCCTCTCTCCCCTTCCCCTACGGTATCCCCCATTCCCCAATCTCCCTCTCTCCCTTTCCCCTCCCGTATCCCCCATTCCCCAATCTCCCTCTCTCCCCTTCCCCTAATGTATCCCCATTCCCCAACCTCCCTCTCTCCCCTTCCCCTCCCGTATCCCCATTCCCCAATCTCCCTCTCTCCCCTTCCCTTCCCGTATCTCCCCATTCCCCAATCTCCCTCTCTCCCCTTCCCCTACCGTATCCCCATTCCCAAATCTGCATCTCTACCCTTCCCCTCCCATATCTCCCCATTCCCCAATCTCCCTCTCTCCCCTTCCCCTCCCGTATCTCCACATTCCCCAATCTCCCTCTCTCCCCTTCCCCTCCCGTATCTTCCCATTCCCCAGTCTCCCTCTTTCCTTTTCCCCTCCCGTATCTCCCCATTCCTCAATCTCACTCTCTCCCCTTCCCCTACCGTATCCCCCATTCCCCAATCTCACTCTCACTCCTTCCCCTCCCGTATCCCCCATTCCCCAATCTCCCTCTCTCCCCTTCCCTTCCCGTATCTCCCCATTCCCCAATCTCCCTCTCTCCCCTTCCCCTACCGTATCTCCCCATTCCCCAATCTCCCTCTCTCCCCTTCCCCTACCGTATCTCCCCATTCCCCAATCTCCCTCTCTCCCCTTCCCCTCCCGTATCTCCCCTTTCCCCAATCTCCCTCTCTCCCCTTCTGCTACCGTATCCCCATTCCCCAATCTCCCTCTCTCCCCTACTCCTAACCTATCCCCCATTTCCCAATCTCGCTCTCTGCCCTTCCCCTCCCGTATCTCCCCATTCCCCAATCTCCCTCTCTCCCCTTCCCCTACCTTATCCGCCATTCCCCAATCTCCCTCTCTCCCCTTCCCATACCGTATCCCCCATTCCCCAATCTCCCTCTCTCCCCTTCCCCTCCTGTATACCCCATTCCCAAAACTCCCTCTCTCCCCCTTCCTCTCCCGTATCTCCACATTCCCCAATCTCCCTCTCTCCCCTTCCCTTCCCGTATCTCCCCCTTCCCCAATCTCCCTCTCTCCCCTTCCCCTACTGTATCCCCCATTCCCCAATCTCCCTCTCTCCCCTTCCCCTACCGTATCCCCATTCCCAAATCTCCCTCTCTACCCTTCCCCTCCCATATCTCCCCATTCCCCAATCTCCCTCTCTCCCCTTCCCCTACGGTATCACCATTCCCCAATCTCCCTCTCTCCCCTTCCCCTCCCGTATCCCCCATTCCCCAATCTCCCTCTCTCCCCTTCCCCTACCGTATCCCCATTCCCCAATCTCCCTCTCTCCCCTTCCCTAACCGTATCTCCCCATTCCCCAATCTCCCTCTCTCCCCTTCCCCAACCGTATCTCCCCATTCCCCAATCTCCCTCTCTCCCCTTCCCCTACCGTCTCCCCATTCCCCAATCTCCCTCTCTCCCCTTCCCCTCCCATATCTCCCCATTCCCGAATCTCCCTCTCTCCCCTTCCCATACCGTATACCCATTTCCCAATCTCCCTCTCTCCCCTTCCCCTCCCGTATCCCCCGTTCCCCAATGTCCCTCTCTCCCCTTCCCGTCCCGTATCCCCCATTCCCCAATCTCCCTCTCTCCCCTTCCCCTCCCGTATAACCCATTCCCCAATATCCCTCTCTCCCCTTCCCCTCCCGTATCTCCCCATTCCCCAATCTCCCTCTCTCCCCTTCCCCTACCGTATCCCCCATTCCACAATCTCCCTCTCTCCCCTTCCCCTCCCGTATCCCCATTCCCCAATCTCCCTCTCTCCCCTTCCCCTACCGTATCCCCATTCCCCAATCTCCCTCTCTCCCCTTCCACTACCGTATCCCCATTCCCCAATCTCCCTCTCTCCCTTTCCCCTCCCGTATCCCCATTCCCCAATCTCCCTCTCTCCCCTTCCCCGACCGCATCCCCATTCCCCAATCTCCCTCTCTCCCATTCCTCTCCCGTATCCCCCATTCCCCAATCTCCCTCTCTCCCCTTCCCTTCCCGTATCTCCCCCTTCCCCAATCTCCCTCTCTCCCCTTCCCCTACCGTATCCCCCATTCCCCAATCTCCCTCTCTCCCCTTCCCCTACCGTATCCCCATTCCCAAATCTCCCTCTCTACCCTTCCCCTCCCATATCTCCCCATTCCCCAATCTCCCTCTCTCCCCTTCCCCTACGGTATCACCATTCCCCAATCTCCCTCTCTCCCCTTCCCCTCCCGTATCCCCCATTCCCCAATCACCCTCTCTCCCCTTCACCTACCGTATCCCCATTCCCCAATCTCCCTCTCTCCCCTTCCCCAACCGTATCTCCCCATTCCCCAATCTCCCTCTCTCCCCTTCCCCAACCGTATCTCCCCATTCCCCAATCTCCCTCTCTCCCCTTCCCCTACCGTCTCCCCATTCCCCAATCTCCCTCTCTCCCCTTCCCCTCCCATATCTCCCCATTCCCCAATCTCCCTCTCTCCGCTTCCCCTACCTTATACCCATTTCCCAATCTCCCTCTCTCCCCTTCCCCTCCCGTATTCCCCATTCCCCAAACTCCCTCTCTCCCCTTCCCCTCCCGTATAACCCATTCCCCAATATCCCTCTCTCCCCTCCCGTATCTCCCCATTCCCCAATCTCCCTCTCTCCCCTTCCCCTACCGTATCCCCCATTCCACAATCTCCCTCTCTCCCCTTCCCCTACCGTATCCCCATTCCCCAATCTCCCTCTCTCCCCTTCCCCTACCGTATCCCCATTCCCCAATCTCCCTCTCTCCCTTTCCCCTCCCGTATCCCCATTCCCCAATCTCCCTCTCTCCCCTTCCCCGACCGCATCCCCATTCCCCAATCTCCCTCTCTCCCATTCCTCTCCCGTATCCCCCATTCCCCAATCTCCCTCTCTCCCCTTCCCTTCCCGTATCTCCCCATTCCCAAATTTCCCTCTCTACCCTTCCCCTACCGTATCTCCCCATTACCCAATCTCCCTCTCTCCCCTTCCCCTTCCATATCCCCCATTCCCCAATCTCCCTCTCTCCCCTTCCCCAACCGTATCTCCCCATTCCCCAATCTCCCTCTCTCCGCTTCCCCTACTGTATCCCCCATTCCCCATTCTCCCTCTCTTCCCTTCCCCTACCATATTCCCCATTCCCCAATCTCCCTCTCTCCCCTTCTCCCACGGTATCCCCCATTCCCCAATCTCCCTCTCTCCCTTTCCCCTCCCGTATCCCCCATTCCCCAATCTCCCTCTCTCCCCTTCCCCTAACGTATCCCCATTCCCCAATCTCCCTCTCTCCCCTTCCCCTCCCGTATCCCCATTCCCAAATCTCCCTCTCTACCCTTCCCCTCCCATATCTCCCGATTCCCCTATCTCCCTCTCTCCCCTTCCCGTATCTCCCCTTTCCCCAATCTCCCTCTCTCCCCTTCCCCTGCCGTATCCCCATTCCCAAATCTCCCTCTCTACCCTTCCCCTCCCATATCTCCCGATTCCCCAATCTCCCTCTCTCCCCTTCCCCTCCCGTATCTCCACATTCCCCAATCTCCCTCGTTCCCCTTCCCCTCCCGTATCTCCCCATTCCCCAATCTCCCTTCTCCTTTTCCCCTCCCGTATCTCCCCATTCCACAATCTCCCTCTCTCCCCTTCCCCTACCGTATCCCCATTCCCCAATCTCCCTCTCTCCCCTTCCCCAACCGTATCTCCCCATTCCCCAATCTCCCTCTCTCCCCTTCCCCAACCGTATCTCCCCATTCCCCAATCTCCCTCTCTCCCCTTCCCCTACCTTCTCCCCATTCCCCAATCTCCCTCTCTCCCCTTCCCCTCCCATATCTCCCCATTCCCCAATCTCCCTCTCTCCCCCTTCCCCTACCGTATCCCCATTTCCCAATCTCCCTCTCTCCCCTTCCCCTCCCATATCCCCCGTTCCCCAATCTCCCTCTCTCCCCTTCCCGTCCCGTATCCCCCATTCCCCAATCTCCCTCTCTCCCCTTCCCCTCCCGTATAACCCATTCCCCAATCTCCCTCTCTCCCCTTCCCCTCCCGTATCTACCCATTCACCAATCTCCCTCTCTCCCCTCCCCTACCGTATCCCCCATTCCACAATCTCCCTCTCTCCCCTTCCCCTCCCGTATCCCCCATTCCCCAATCTCCTTCTCTCCCCTTCCCCTCCCGTATCCCCATTCCCCAATCTCCCTCTCTCCCCTTCCCCTACCGTATCCCCATTCCCCAATCTCCCTCTCTCCCCTTCCCCTCCCGTATCCTCCATTCCCCAATGTCCCTCTCTCCCCTTCCCCTACCGCATCCCCATTCCCCAATCTCCCTCTCTCCCATTCCTCTCCCGTATCCCCCATTCCCCAATCTCCCTCTCTCCCCTTCCCTTCCCGTATCTCCCCATTCCCCAATCTCCCTCTCTCCCATTCCTCTCCCGTATCCCCCATTCCCCAATCTCCCTCTCTCCCCTTCCCTTCCCGTATCTCCCCATTCCCCAATCTCCCTCTCACCCTTCCTCTACCGTATCCCCCATTCCCCAATTTCCCTCTCTACCCTTCCCCTACCGTATCTCCCCATTCCCCAATCTCCCTCTCTCCCCTTCCCCTCCCGTATCCCCCATTCCCCAATCTCCCTCTCTCCCCTTCCCCAACCATATCTCCCCATTCCCCAATCTCCCTCTCTCCGCTTCCCCTACCGTATCCCCCATTCCCCATTCTCCCCCTCTCCCCTTCCCCTCCCATATTCCCCATTCCCCAATCTCCCTCTCTCCCCTTCTCCTACGGTATCCCCCATTCCCCAATCTCCCTCTCTCCCTTTCCCCTCCCGTATCCCCCATTCCCCAATCTCCCTCTCTCCCCTTCCCCTAATGTATCCCCATTCCCCAATCTCCCTCTCTCCCCTTCCCCTCCCGTATCCCCCATTCCCCAATCTCCCTCTCTCCCCTTCCCTTCCCGTATCTCCCCATTCCCCAATATTCCTCTCTCCCCTTCCCCTACCGTATCCCCATTCCCAAATCTGCCTCTCTACCCTTCCCCTCCCATATCTCCCCATTCCCCAATCTCCCTCTCTCCCCTTCCCCTCCCGTATCTCCACATTCCCCAATCTCCCTCTCTCCCCTTCCCCTCCCGTATCTCCCCATTCCCCAGTCTCCCTCTCTCCTTTTCCCCTCCCGTATCTCCCCATTCCCCAATCTCCCTCTCTCCCCTTCCCCTACCGTATCCCCCATTCCCCAATCTCCCTCTCTCCCCGTCCCCTACCTTATTCCCCATTCCCCAATCTCCCTCTCTCCCCTTCCCCTACCTTATTCCCCATTCCCCAATCTCCCTCTCTCCCCTTCCCCTACCGTATCCCCCATTCCCCAATCTCCCTCTCTCCCCTTCCCCTACCGTATCCCCCATTCCCCAATCTCCCTCTCTCCTTTTCCCCTCCCGTATCTCCCCATTCCCCAATCTCCCTCTCTCCCCTTCCCTTACCTTATTCCCCATTCCCCAATCTCCCTCTCTCCCCTTCCCCTACCGTATCCCCCATTCCCCAATCTCCCTCTCTCCTTTTCCCCTCCCGTATCTCCCCATTCCCCAATCTCCCTCTCTCCCCTTCCCCTCCCGTATCTCCCCATTCCCCAATCTCCCTCTCTCCCCTTCCCCTCCCGTATCTCCCCATTCCCCAATCTCCCTCTCTCCCCTTCTCCTACCCTATCCCCCATTCCCCAATCTCCCTCTCTCCTTTTCCCCTCCCGTATCTCCCCATTCCCCAATCTCCCTCTCTCCCCTTCCCCTCCCATATCCCCATTCCCCAATCTCCCTCTCTCCCATTCCCCTACCGTATCCCCATTCCCCAATCTCCCTCTCTCCCCTTCCCCTCCCGTATCCCCCATTCCCCAATCTCCCTCTCTCCCCTTCCCCTACCGTATCCCCATTTCCCAATCTCCCTCTCTCCCCTTCCCCTCCCGTATCACCCATTCCCCATTCTCCCTCTCTCCCCTTCCCGTCCCGTATCCCCCATTCCCCAATCTCCCTCTCTCCCCTTCCCCTCCCGCATACCCCATTCCCCAATCTCCCTCTCTCCCCCCTTCCCCTCCCGCATCGCCCATTCCACAATCTCCCTCTCTCCCCTTCCCCTCCCGTATCTGCCCATTCCCCAATCTCCCTCTCTCCCCTTCCCCTACCGTATCCGCCATTCCCCAATCTCCCTCTCTCCCCTTCCCCTCCCGTATCCCCATTCCCCAATCTCCCTCTCTCCCCTTCCCCTACCGTATCCCCATTCCCCAATCTCCCTCTCTCCCCTTCCCCTACCGCATCCCCATTCCCCAATCTCCCTCTCTCCCAATCCCCTCCCGTATCCCCCATTCCCCAATCTCCCTCTCTCCCCTTCCCTTCCCGTATCTCCCCATTCCCCAATCTCCCTCTCTCCCCTTCCTCTACCGTATCCCCCATTCCCCAATCTCCCTCTCTCCCCTTCCCCTACCATATCCCCCATTCCCCAATCTCCCTCTCTCCCCTTCCCCAACCGTATCTCCCCATTCCCCAATCTCCCTCTCTCCGCTTCCCCTACCGTATCCCCCATTCCCCATTCTCCCTCTCTCCCCTTCCCCTCCCATATTCCCCATTCCCCAATCTCCCTCTCTCCCCTTCCCCTCCCGTATCTCCACATTCCCCAATCTCCCTCTCTCCCCTTCCCCTACCATATCCCCATTCCCCAATCTCCCTCTCTCCCCTTCTCCTACCCTATCCCCCATTCCCCAATCTCCCTCTCTCCCTTTCCCCTCCCGTATCTCCCCATTCCCCAATCTACCTCACTCCCCTTCCCCTACCGTATCTCCCCATTCCCCAATCTCCCTCTCTCCCCTTCCCCTACCGTATCCCCATTCCCCAATCTCCCTCTCTCCCCTTCCCCTCCCGTATTCCCCATTCCCCAATCTCCCTCTCTCCCCTTCTCCTCCCGTATCCCCATTCCCCAATCTCCCTCTCTCCCCTTCCCCCCTCGTATCCCCATTCCCCAATCTCCCTCTCTCCCCTTCCCCAACCATATCCCCCATTCTCCAATCTCCATCTCTCCCCTTCCCCTCCCGTATCCCCCATTCCCCAATCTCCCTCTCTCCCCTTCCCCTCCCGTAGCCCCCATTCCCCAATCTCCCTCTCTCCCCTTCCCCTCCTGTATCTCCCCATTCCCCAATCTCCCTCTCTCCCCTTCCCCTCCTGTATCTCCCCATTCCCCAATCTCCCTCTCTCCCCTTCCCCTCCTGTATCTCCCCATTCCCCAATCTCCCCCTCTCCCGTTCCCCGACCGTATCCCCATTCCCCAATCTCCCTCTCTCCCCTTCCCCTCCCGTATCCCCCATTCCCCAATCTCCCTCTCTCCCCTTCCCCTACCGTATCCCCCATTCCCCAATCTCCCCCTCTCCCCTTCCCCTCCCGTATCCCCCATTCCCCAATCTCCCTTTCTCCCCTTCCCCTCCTGTATACCCCATTCCCCAATCTCCCTTTCTCCCCTTCCCCTCCCATATCCCCCATTCCCCAATCTCCCTCTCTACCCTTCCCCTACCGTATCTCCCCATTCCCCAATCTCCCTCTCTCCCCTTCCCCTACCGTATCTCGCCATTCCCCAATCTCCCTCTCTCCCCTTCCCCTACCGTATCCCCATTCCCCAATCTCCCTCTCTCCCCTTCCCCTACCGTATCCCCATTCACCAATCTCCCTCTCTCCCCTTCCCCTACCGTATTCCCCATTCCCCAATCTCCCTCTCTCCCCTTCCCCTACCGTATCCCCATTCCCCAATCTCCCTCTCTCCCCTTCCCCTACCGTATCCCCATTCCCCAATCTCCCTCTCTCCCCTTCCCCTCCCGTATTCCCCATTCCCCAATCTCCCTCTCTCCCCTTCTCCTCCCGTATCCCCATTCCCCAATCTCCCTCTCTCCCCTTCTCCTCCCGTATCCCCATTCCCCAATCTCCCTCTCTCCCCTTCCCCTACCGTATCCCCATTCCCCAATCTCCCTCTCTCCCCTTCCCCTCCCGTATTCCCCATTCCCCAATCTCCCTCTCTCCCCTTCTCCTCCCGTATCCCCATTCCCCGATCTCCCTCTCTCCCCTTCCCCTACCGTATCCCCATTCCCCAATCTCCCTCTCTCCCCTTCCCCTACCGTATCCCCATTCCCCAATCTCCCTCTCTCCCCTTCCCCCCTCGTATCCCCATTCCCCAATCTCCCTCTCTCCCCTTCCCCAACCATATTCCCCATTCCCCAATCTCCCTCTCTCCCCTTCCCCTCCCGTAGCCCCCATTCCCCAGTCTCCCTCTCTCCCCTTCCCCTCCTGTATCTCCCCATTCCCCAATCTCCCTCTCTCCCCTTCCCCTCCTGTATCTCCCCATTCCCCAATCTCTCTCCCCTTCCCCTCCTGTATCTCCCCATTCCCCAATCTCCCCCTCTCCCGTTCCCCTACCATATCCCCATTCCCCAATCTCCCTCTCTCCCCTTCCCCTCCCGTATCCCCCATTCCCCAATCTCCCTCTCTCCCCTTCCCCTACCGTATCCCCCATTCCCCAATCTCCCCCTCTCCCCTTCCCCTCCCGTATCCCCCATTCCCCAATCTCCCTTTCTCCCCTTCCCCTCCTGTATACCCCATTCCCCAATCTCCCTTTCTCCCCTTCCCCTCCTGTATACCCCATTCCCCAATCTCCCTTTCTCCCCTTCCCCTCCTGTATACCCCATTCCCCAGTCTCCCTCTCACCCATTCCCCAATCTCCGTCTCTCCCCTTCCCCGACCTATCCGTCTTACTCAGCCTCTCCCCCTCTCTCCTCCAGCGAGACCAGGAAACAGCGATCAGGATATCTGCCTTGGTTTTGATTCTCAGCGGCATCTTCCTCTATAACAGCAAAGGAACGATCGACCACGAGGCACGGAGAAACTGCGGTCAGCTTTTCATGTCTCACTGAGGACAGTGTAGTGTATGTGCCTTTAAGTCAGAACTACTTTTACAGCTCCTGTATACTGTAGTACCGGCTGTGACCACACCGGTATATAAGCTTTGCGCATGCCTCTGTACCCCCAGTCTAGAGACTACCCTCCTCCAGTAAAGACCTGTTTATTGTTAATGTACAGCATCCGTGTGATTATTTAATAATAGCATATCCACTGAACCACGGATCCAACAGTGGCGACGAGTGTCGATTCGAATCTACCTGCAACATAAAAAAAATAGTCGAGGCCAGGAACACGGGCGTCGACCACAAGCAACCGCCCAGCAGTCAGGCAGAGATTCAACTTCGCAGGGGAGGCTGTGGAGAGCCGGGCTTGGTTCCACAGCCACGACGAGCAGTAAGAGACTGACGACAGGTCCAGCGCAGACCCTTCCCGAGCAGCGGCGGCTGGAGCCGACCGACGGCGGAGAGAAAGCCGAGCAGCGTCGATGGGGTAAGACAGAGGGTGAAGAGCGCAGGGTGCAGCCGGGGGTTGAACACCGAGCGGCGTCGAGAAAAAGAAAACAAACCAGAGAGAGAGAGGGTAAAGAAACAGACGGGTTCTGGACTGAGCGGCGTCGAAAAATATAAAAAGAAGAACGCGCAGAGCACAGCCAGGGCTCACGGGCTGAACAGGGTCCGTGGGGCGAAGAAAGGGGAGACGCCATTGAGCTGCGGAGAAGAGGGAAGAGCGTGGGAGGCGCCATTTTTAGAAGCCGCAGCGGAGAAGAAAGGCGAGCGCGGGTGTCGAAGTCTCCACTCCCGAGTAAGACTCTTTAAACACAAAGTATCGTTAAAGACAGGCTTTATTTGCTTGCAAGGGAAGAGTTGTGTAGACAAGAGCTACATCAGACCTCTTCAAAGTAATACAGAATTTGTAACATATTTATACAGTACAGAAACAAAACAGGCTTTCTATGCCACATGGTATTGAATCATACCTGGTTACAAAGGCACAGACCTTGCGAATTATTGGAACAACGTATTCCAGGCTTCGTTAGAATAACGAACAGAAATACCTTGAGATAAGATTAATTAATCCTTTATTATGGGATCCTTCTGTTCTCCCACTGTACCAACTGAGCCTGTGGGCCGATGTTTACCTTAACATGTCCTTGGCTATTTGTTTGGTGAATGAGGCTCTTTGTAAGCTTATTACAGATAAGGAGTATGTATATAGCATTCCTAAATTATCTCGTTCCTTTGAAACATGATTAGTGAATCATGCTGTTGGCCATTTTAAAGTTTAAATGGATTTCATTCTATGCCCAGGAAGCCATTTTGTGTCTAAATGAGAAACTGTACTTCCACATTCTTCCCTTTTGTCCTTACTAGGACAACATAACTGAAATTAACCTCTTCCTATCGGTCCTCGTACTACATTTAGATTTTAGCCAAGGATACCGACTTCTTTTCCGTTTGGAACCATCCCCGGGATTTACCTGTATTGATGGTTAACCTTGTTTAAGATCGTCTTTCTTCTCTGTCTATTCTTAGTGTTTGGGCGTGTGTTTCTGTAGGGGTTTAATTGTGTTTGATTTGATTTCAGGTTTATGTCTTTGTATATTTCTGCAGCTTATATTAGCCTGCAGTGTTCTAATTTTCCCTGCAGCTTATATTAGCCTGCAGTGCGGGTGCCACTATGCACTTTCTAAAAGATAGGGAACAGCAGCTTATAGAGGAGGACTAATTCATGGCCCACACAGTTTGTAACTAACCTGTGGGGTTCTCCTAAGCACAAGTGCTTCTATGTAAGCCCCCAAAGTGCGGACCAAGTGATATACAAAGTTGACAACACTGGCTTGTTGTTGAAAGGAGTCCTCTCTCTTTTTCCTAGCTTGCAGTTCCCATTTAAATGGAAAATGTGTTTTGCAGAAAGAGGAGAGCATGTGGAGTATATATATGTATATATTTGTCTAAGTTTTCTAATCCCTATAATTGTATTTTATTCAATCGTCTCAGTTCCTCATCCAGGGGACCATTCTTTTCCTCTACTGACTTTACTTCCCTCTGTATCATCATATTCATCGCAGGCAAGACTGCCTTGCCCAACCTATTGCAACAACACTTAATCGTTGTGACAAACAGAGCAATGCATACGATCAGGGCTATCACTATTACTAGTCCATGCAATAATATTTGTCCTGCTGATCCCAGCCATCCTCCCAATATCCAGTCAGCCCAGCCTTGGTTCTTTGGGTTTTCATACTGACTTACTGCGTCTAGCATATTCGTAAGACATGTACAAAAAGTATTCACGTGTAATTCTCGTTTCTTTCAGGATCTTTCCCCATCTCCTTGGCATATTAGACTCAGTAGTCCGATTTGTATACAAAATATAAGTAACGTCTTCATTGTTAGAGTCTTTCAAAAATCAATTGTCTCTATTCGGTGCCTTCTTGCAGTGGGATGCGTGAATCCAGGAAGATCTTTCCTTGACTTTTACAGCTGTGTTTGTAGTTAGGAGCACTTGATATGGTCCTTCGAAGCGTGGTTGCAGACCGTTCTTCCTTTTAAAAACCTTCACGTAGACGTCATCTCCTGGTTCCAAGTCGTGGCACTTTCCCTCTGCTGGACTCGTTTGAACTTCCTTTACCTTTTGGTGAAAGCTGGAAATACATTTAGTTAATGCAATGCAATAGTTTAGCATAGTCTCGTCCATTTTATGAATGTCCATTTGTTTCACTGTAAATGGTGCTGAGAATGGCAGTCTTAGGGGTCGTCCCATAACAATCTCATGTGGAGACAGTCCATTTGTCCTGTTAGTTGCTGCTCGCATTATCATCAATGCTAAGGGTAATAGTTCGACCCATTTAAGTCCAGTTTCATTGCAAAGTTTAGAAAGTTTATTCTTCAGCACTCCATTATGTCTTTCCACCAGTCCTGCGGATTGTGGATGATAACTGCAGTGAAGATGCTGGTTAATCTGCAAAGCTTTACATAGTTCTTTTATAATTGCTCCAGTGAAGTGCGATCCTCTGTCGCTTGAAAGCTGCATAGGTATTCCAAACCTGGGTATGATTTCTTTTAACAAGCACTTTGCTACTGTTACAGCATCATTCTTTTTACATGGGAAAGCTTCGACCCATCTTGAAAACATATCTATAATTACTAACACATACTTGAATCCTAAACATGAAGGTAATTCAATAAAATCCATTTGTAAATGTACGAAAGGGCCTGATGGATTTGGGTGGGAGGCAGCCTGTACTTTCTCTGTCTTGCCTGGATTCATTTCCTGGCAAATGGTGCACCTTTCACTAATTTGTTTTGCAATTGCCGAAATACCTGGTGCATACCATGTTTGATTAATATAGTCTGCCATCCCCCCTTTGCCCGCATGCGTGAAAACATGAACGCATCAGGCAATCCATGGAAGTAAAGATTTTGGAGCCACCATGCAGCCGTCATGGTGAACCCATACCCCTTCAGGCGTTTTAAAGCAAGAATCCCTTGCCCAAGCTAACACTTCGTCCGAGTTAGCCTGTGACTGAAAGGCTAAAACATCATTAATAGAAGGTGGGTCATTATCTGATTTTTGTTGACGCAAAACAAAGGCTGAGACCAGTGGCCCTGTGTCCGACAGAGCGGCTGATTTAGCAGCTCTATCTGATCACTCGTTACCCAAGGATATCTGATCCTGACTACCTGTATGAGCCTGACATTTAATAACTGAAATCTTAGTGGGACACACTAGAGACCTGGAGTCGGTATAAATGTTAACAGTTTGATCAGTAGCCAATATACAAGCTCAGGTAAGAGCGAAGAGTTCTGCTTGTTGCGCTGAAAATGATTGAGGTAGTGAGAGTGCCTCCACAATCGAGTGATCATCTGATATGGCATATCCAGCCCTAGGTGATCCTTTATCATCCCTAAGGGCCGATCCATCCACGTAGAATACCAAGTCACTATTAGGAACAGGAGTTTCAGATAGATCTGTTCGGGGCTTAGTAGCCAACTGGGTAACCGTGTCACAGCAGTGTGGGATTCCGTCCTCTTCTGTGGGTAGCAGCGTGGCTGGATTCAAAACTGAACATCTTTGAATTAGGAGATTGGAGTTGGATAACAGTTCAACCTCATATTTGCTGCTAAGGGCTGATGTTAGATGCTGAGTGGCGTATTTTGATAACAGAACTTCCACTGAATGTGGTACAAACAAAACAGTTCGGTGATTAAGCGTGAAACCTTGAGCCTGTTGTACAGCGTAATAGGCAGCAGCTAGAATTGGCAGGCATCCAGGCAGGCCGCATGCAACGGGATCCAATTGAGTAGCTGTCTTTTATAGTCGTGTCTTTTCCCGTGCCTTCATAAAAGGCAGTGCAATGCAGATTCATGTGCCAGCTGTCTAATTTCAAATCCTTCTGGTACTCTGAGACTGTTCTTGAGGCATGGTGTAGTGCTCCTACAATTATCATTAGTTTATGGCTTATTTCTTGGTTTTCATTTGCCCACTGGTAGACAATGGGAGGGGAGCATTCTTGTAAAAGGCACATAGTACATCTATCGGTCGGAACGTGTATCTGCAGTCCCTTTTCTGAACAAATTATTGTTGCCTGCATTTTGCACAACAAGTCTCTCCCTAAAAGGTTCATGGGGGCGTCGTCTGATAACAAAAAAGCATGTTGGCCAGAAAAATTATCTGCTCGTATTTGTAACGGTTGTGACCATGTCAGAGTCTGTGAGACACCAGAAAGTCCTATGCAGGTAACATCCTTGTCAGTGCATGGAATTCCTGTAGCGTATTGTTTTGTCAATAGTGAGGTTGTGGCTCCTGTGTCGACGAGAAAAGGGACTTTCTTGCCTTGCATATTTATGGATAGATATGGCTCATCTCTAGAATTTAGCGATAATAGTGGTAATTGGAGAGTGTGGGTATTGTTCGGGGCCGTTTCTCCGTGTCATGCTGAATAATTTTGCCCTGGGGGTCCGAATTGTCCTTGCATAATCTGACCTCCCCAAGGATCCCCTGTTGTAAAGCCTGCTTGTGGACGAGTGTGAACCTGGGCTTGGGTATTTACATTGTTGGGTGCACCTTCCCAACCTTGATTGTGCGGTTTTGGGTAAGGGCAATTGGCTTTCCAGTGGCCGATCAGACCACAATTAAAACATGAGCTTGTACTTCCTCCTCCGTTCCACTGGCCCCTGCCACCACCTCCTCTACCCCTGCCTCTGAATCTGCCTCTGTTATACCCTCTACCTCGTCCCCTGTTTTGACCCTGGTAGTAAATAGTAGTCTGGGCGGTCGGGGCTGGAGAAGCTGCCTGCTCCATTAACAAAGAAATTTTACTCTTTTGATCTTTATTCCTTTCCTGTATTCCTTTCAAGATTTGTGTCAATTCAGGAATGGTTTTATGTCTCCAGTCAAGGCAAACTAAAGTCAACGGTTCCTTAAGTTCTGTTCTGAGGCCGTTTACAAGGGCGTTAATTAAAGGGATTTGGTCATTTTCTTTTGTCATACCCGAATGCTGTCCCATAACTGTTTCCATTCTTTCTATATAATCCTCAACGTCTTCATCCCTTTTCTGAGTTGTCTCAATTATCTTATCTAGTGTTGATTATATTCTCCTGACTTACAGCACTGGGGTCGGGTGATTCACCACCCGCTGCGCCTTGTTGTTGCACTTTGTATTCAGGAGGCGGGGCTGGTCTTCTGAACCATCCCTGATCCTCGTTATCACTGGAATGAGTCGTGGGCATGGGAGGATATTCACAGGGAGGAGCGGTAGGCTTCGGGTTTTGTCTTAAAGGCATTAGCGTAACCTTTTCTTGTTTAATCAATTTATTCATTAGATCTCTTTTCTTATTTTTGTTCTCAATTTTACTAGCTAATATGCTGCGTTCCTTACGTTTTTCTGCTTCCCTTTTCCAATCTGAGAAGGCAGACCAATTTACTGACTTTGCACCCCTTCTCCTTGGGTCTCTGCCTGCTAGGCAGTTTTCTAGACACGTGATTCTATCTAGATTAAATGTACCATCCACGGGGAAAGGGTGTCTGTCTTTCTTGGTCCATCTAGCCCACTTAGGTAAATCATTTATGGATATCTGACCATAGTAGGTAAAGACATAAGAAGCGGGAGTTCCTTTTTTTTTTCTGGGATCTTGCTCTGTGCAGCTCCCATCTTAGTTTGTATGGTTTTTTTTTTAACTAGGCTCTCTTCTTCTAGATCGCAAGTTTCACCCCTTACCCCCTTACGATTATTACTGACTGTCCAAAGGACCAAAAGTGATGAAAAATAACAAGTAATAACAACAGTCAAATAAATGATAAGCAATGCAGCTGCCCAAACAGGCAAACAGACCAAATATTCAGACATTTATCTTATACTCTAAACTAAACAAATAGTCAATTCTCAGTTTGCGTTGTACGCCACTACAAGCTGAGTCCTTAACATTTAACTTATACTTTATGTGAGAGTCTTCTGTCTTAACGTTGTCAATAATCAACAAACAAAACGGAAAACAATGGTTGCGATAATTCTTAACCTCTATATTCATATAAAATCCTTATGCTTTAATGCGAGAGGCTTGAACCCTCGTAGAAGGTATCGCAACGGAGAGTAATCCTGGACCTGATAATACAGATCTTAAAAAATTACAGTGACAATTCTCAAACGATACTTTCTGCCGCGGGACTCAGCCCTGGCTCAAGGGACCCACCCTTGATACTGCAGTTTTAACTTGGTACCTTATCTGTCTGGGACTCAGCCCTGTCGACTTTCCTCTTGCCTTCTTTGCCCGATACTTTTTCTTTAAAGACTTGAGTTGTCAGTATTCTCCTCCTTTCAGTGGTCAACAATAAAAGAAGCAAAAGTTACAGAATTCAACTCAAGTCTAAAACATGAGTCTTAACTAGATCGCAGTACTCCCGTCGGAAGAAACAGACCACACCAATTCAATATCTAATGAGAAATCCTTTTATGTGATAAAACATCACTGTGGCCATTCAGGATCTGTCATTAGAGATTCACGATGTCCTTGTCCGTGACTTACCGAAAGGCAGCAAGCGATCTCGGTGGAACCGCCAAGTAATACTGTCGAAGTCTCGACTCCCGAGTAAGACTCTTTAAACACAAAGTATCGTTAAAGACAGGCTTTATTTGCTGCAAGGGAAGAGTTGTGTAGACAAGGGCTACATCAGACCTCTTCAAAGTAATACAGAATTTGTAACATATTTATACAGTACAGAAACAAAACAGGCTTTCTATGCCACATGACATAGTATTGAATCATACCTGGTTACAAAGGCACAGACCTTGCGAATTATTGGAACAACGTATTCCAGGCTTCGTTAGAATAACGAACAGAAATACCTTGAGATAAGATTAATTAATTCTTTATTATGGGATCCTTCTGTTCTCCCACTGTACCAACTGAGCCTGTGGGCCGATGTTTACCTTAACATGTCCTTGGCTATTTGTTTGGTGAATGAGGCTCTTTGTAAGCTTATTACAGATAAGGAGTACGTATATAGCATTCCTAAATTATCTCGTTCCTTTGAAACATGATTAGTGAATCATGCTGTTGGCCATTTTAAAGTTTAAATGGATTTCATTCTATGCCCAGGAAGCCATTTTATGTCTAAATGAGAAACTGTACTTCCACACGGGAAGGAAGGAAAGTGCGGGAGACGCCATTTTGTGCCAGCGGAGAAGAAGGGGAAGCGCGGGAGGCGCCATTTGTGACAGTTAACTCACACCCAAGGATGCCGAAGAGTGGCAGTATCTCTACGTTCGACAATGAAGTCGAAGATTGGGCGACATATGTGGAACGTATGGAGGTGTACTGCAGGGTGAATGAAGTGCCAGATGCTAATAAGCACTGGTTCTGTTAAATTCCATGGGTGCAAAAACTTACGGGTTACTGCGAAATCTAATAACCCCAGAGAAGCCGGTAAACAAGAATTTTGAAAGCATAGTAGAAATCCTACAGGACCACTTAAACCCCACACCGCTGCTGATAGCAGAACGATTTAAGTTCCATAAAAGGAACCAACACAAAGATGAAAGCAATGCTGAGTACCTAACGGAACTGCGCAAACTATCGAAACACTGCCAGTTTGGAGCGGGACTAGCAGATACGTTAAGGGACAAGTTTGTGTGTGGGCTACAAAGTGAAGGAACCCAGAAACGGCTTCTATCAGAAAGGGACCTTATGCTGGACAAAGCTTTCAGTATGGCAGTATCACATGAAGCAGCCGCAAGGGGCGCTGCAGAGATACAACGGAGATCGCAAGAATATGGCACCAATGAAATGTCCTATGGAACAGGGAAGTGCTATCGCTGCGGCAGAACAACACATGGCCAGAAAGATTGTTGGTTCAAGGACCAAGTGTGCAGACAGTATGGGAAAGCAGGACACATAGCAAGAGTCTGCAGGTCTGGGAAGAAAACCAACAGTAAGAAATCTCCACAGGAGAAGTGCAAAAAGGTACACCAGGTGATGGACAGTGGTTCAGACGAACAGAAAAGTGACACAGACTCCGGAAGCAAGGCGCTGGGTTGTCTGAAACTACATAAGGTAACAGAAATGGAGGATCACCAGACTATCTGGGTTACACTCAAGATAGACGGAGTCAAGTGGAAATGGAATTGGACACAGGGTCAGCTCTAACAGTCATAAATCAAAGAGACTACAAGCGGCTATTTTCACACATACCCTTGAAAGCTACAGAGATTGTCTTGAAGACGTATACGGGGCAAAAAGTCTACCCCAAAGGAAAAATAAGGGTGAAAGTGACATATAAAGGCCAGGAAATACCTAAAATGGATATATATGTATTGCCAAATGGAGGACCACCGCTGCTAGAACGTGAATGGATCCAGAAGATACAATTAGATTGGCATTCCATACAGGCACTGAAGGTTGAGGCCAAAAAGGATGACGACGTCACACCTGGACGACTGTCAAAAATGCTAACTGACGCAAAAGAAGTGTTCCAGGAGGGACTAGGAACATTAAAAGGAATAACAGCAATGATTAAAATAGAGGAAAATGCAAGCCCAAAGTTTCTGAAGGCCAGACCAGTGCCTTATGCGATCAGACCAGCTGTTGAAGCAGAGCTGGAAGGGTTGGAACGTTCAGGAGTACTGTCCAAAGTGGACTGGAGCGAATGGGCTACACTCATCGTTCCTGTAATGAAGAGGTCGTTGAGTATTACGCCTGGGGAACCAAAGAAGGTCCGCATCCGTGGGGTGTTTAGGTGACAGTGAACCAAGTCCTTCACATGGTGCAATATCCACTTCCATGAATTGAGGATATTTTCGCCTCGCTATCTGGAGGTAAACGCTTCAGCAAAATTGATCTAGCCCAGGCGTACTTGCAAATGGAGGTAGAAGAAGCTTCGAAACATTACCTTACGATCAACACTCATAAAGGTCTCTATCAATACAACCGGCTGTTGTTTGGAGTAGCCTCGGCTCCGGCTATCTGGCAAAGGGTGATGGATCAGGTCCTGCAAGGGATTCCAGGGACCCAGTGCTATTTGGACGACATCTTGGTCACGGGCGAAAATGATAGTGATCACCTCGCCAACTTGGAGAAGGTGCTCACCAGATTAAAGGAGTATGGGCTACGAGCTAATTGCCACAAGTGCGAGTTTTTCCAGAAACAGATCTCGTATTGCGGCCACGTCATCGATGAAGAGGGGTTACATAAGTCCCCTGACAAGATTGAGGCAGTAGTCAAGGCTCCAGCACCGGAAAATGTGTCACAACTGAGGTCGCTCCTCGGGCTGGTAAACTACTACCACAAGTTCTTACCAAATTTGTCTATGGTATTACACCCGCTGAACACCCTACTGCAAACAGGGGCACCATGGAAGTGGGATGATGAACGTAGACAAGCTTTCCAGAAGTGTAAAGAATTGATCACATCAAAAGAGGTGTTGGCCCATTTCAACGCAGCACTATCAATTCGTTTGGCATGTGATGCATCACCCTATGGTATTGGAGCGGTGCTGTTGCACAAATTCCCAGACGGGTTGGAGAGGCCAGTAGCCTTTGCGTCTCGGTCACTAACCTCAGCCAAGTGCAACTACGCCCAGATTGACAGGGAGGCCCTCAGCCTAGTATGGGGAGTAAAAAAATTCAACCACTATCTGCATGGGCAGAAGTTCACCTTGCTGACTGACCACCAACCACTTGTCTCCATCTTTAATCCTAAGAAGGGCGTTCCAGTGATGACTGCACAGCGGTTACAAAGATGGTCCCTGTTTCTAGGGGCGAATCAGTATGAAATAGAATATAAAGGCACGAAACAGCATGGGAACGCTGATGGGCTGTCGCGCCTGCCACTGCCTACTGTGGAGGAAGCACCAGCAGTGGACCCTATCGAGATATTTTATTCGTCAATAATTGAACGATTGCCCGTAACAAACGCGGATATAGAGAAGGAGACCCGCAATGATCCAACGCTGTCGCGGGTATATGAATTGACGGTGAGGGGATGGCCAACACATGGTGACTCACTGTTGCCAGCATTCTCATCCAGAAGAGAACAGCTGTCAGTATGCCAGGGGACAGTGATGTGTGGATCCAGAGTGGTGATTCCACCCAAGTTAAGGGAGAGAGTGCTAAATGAGCTACATGAAGGTCATCTGGGGGAGTGAAAATGAAAAGCCTTGCTAGGGCTTATGTGTGGTGGCCGGGAATCGATCAACAAATCGAAGACCTAACTAAGAGCTGCTTAGGATGCCAGAAGGTCCAAAATGCACCACCACATGCCCCTCTACACCCATGGGAGTGGCCCTCCTCTCCATGGCAATGGGTGCATATTGATTTCGCTGGTCCATTCATGGACTCAATGCTCATTCAACGTGGCCTGAGGTGATAAAAATGTCTTCAACCACTACAGAGAAAACGATTGCAGTCCTACGGACCATATTTGCCAGAAACGGTTTGCCAGAGCAGATTTGCTCTGATAATGGACCACAGTTTGTGTCCGACAAGTTCCAAAAATTTATGAAAAGGAATGGGGTAAGGCATTACACATCCGCCCCGTATCATCCAGCCACAAATGGATTGGCTGAGAGGTTCGTACAAACCTTTAAGAAGGCGATAAAGGCCATGTGCGACGATGAAATTCCACTACAGCATAAGATGGACAATTTCTTATTAGCCTACCGAAACGCGACACATGCAGTTACCAACCAGACCCCGGCCATGATGTTCTTTAACCGAAGATTGAGATCTCATCTGGACTTGCTCAGACCAAATGTGCGAAGAAATGTTGAGGACAAACAATTCCGGCACATCAATGAGAAGCCGACAAGGAGCTTCAATGGAGGGCAACCAGTCTTGGCCCGTGACTATCGAACAGAGAAATGGCAACCCGGAACGATATGTACAAGGCAGGGGCCATTAATGTACACAGTGGATGTCGGGGAGAACATTGTGAGATGACACGTCGATCAGATCTTAGCATCACAGGAACGCGTCAACCCCATGTCTCGAGTACCTGGGGATGAACCCGACATACCGGTAGCATCTACTTCAGACCCAGTAGCAGTGGAACCCGATGAACTACCCAATGAAAAGGGGTCAGAATCGCCTCTGCACCAAGAACAAGAACCTCCGGAAAGGCGCTATCCCGAAAGGGTCAGGAAGCCGCCCCAAAGACTGAATCTATAAATGGACTTTTGTTGTTTAATGTACATGTTGAAATGTTAATTGTTATTTGAATATTACGGGTATTACTAATCTAAAAGGGGAGGAATTGTAGTGTATGTGCCTTTAAGTCAGAACTACTTTTACAGCTCCTGTATACTGTAGTACCAGCTGTGACCACACCGGTATATAAGCTTTGCGCATGCCTCTGTACACCCAGTCTAGAGACTACCCTCCTCCAGTAAAGACCTGTTTATTGTTAATGTACAGCATCCGTGTGATTATTTAATAATAGCATATCCACTGAACCACGGATCCAACAGACAGGAACGGTTCGCATTCGGGTTCGGGTTCGGCTGTGGGGTCAGGCCCAGTTTGGGGATGAGCATATTTCGGGAATGGTTTGGGAAAGGTATGGTTCGGGACAGATATGGTTCGGGACGAGTTCGAGTTCGGTACTGTTTGTGATGGGTACTGTTCATGACGGGTTTAGTTTGGGCCGGGTACTGTTAGGGATGGGTACGGTTATGGATGGGTACGATTTGGGATGGGAACCGTTTGGGATGGGTTCAGTTCAGGATTGGTATGTTTAGGGACGGGTTCAGCTTGAGACGGGTTTAGTTTGGGACGGGTACGGTTCAGGACGGGTAAGGCATCGGGACGGTATTGGTTCGGAACAGCTACGGTTCAGGTTTTTGGTTCGGGACAGTTCGGGATGGGTTCGGTTTGGGTCGGGTTTGGTTCAGGACAGGTTCGGGACGGGTTCTGTTCGGGATAATTTCTGTTCGGGATGGGTATGGTTCGGGTCGGGTATGGTCTGGGACGGGTTCTGTTCGGGACGGGTTCTGTTCAGGACGGGTACGGTTCAGGTAAGGTTCGGCTCGGGACGGGTTCTGTTCAGGATGGGTTCTGTTCAGGACAGGTTGGTTCGGGACAGGTTCTGTTCGCGATGGGCATGGTTCGGGTCGGGTATGGTTCGGGACGGGTTCTGTTCGGGACGGGTTCGGTTCGGGACGGGTTCAGCTCGGGATGGGTTCTGTTCAGGACGGGTTCTGTTCAGGACGGGTTGATTCAGGACAGGTTCTGTTCACGATGAGTACGGTTCGGGTCGGGTATGGTTTGGGACGGGTTCTGTTCGGGACGGGTTCAGTTCGGGACGGGTTCAGTTCGGGACAGGTTCGGTTCGGGACAGGTATGGTTGGGGTCGGGTTCGGATCAGGACGGGTTGGTTCGGGACGGGTTCTGTTCGGGACGGGTTCTGTTTGGGACGGGTTCGGTTCGGGACGGGTTCAGTTCGGGACGGGTTCGGTTCGGGACGGGTTCTGTTCGGGATGGTTCTGTTCAGGACGGGTTCTGTTCGGGACGGGTTCTGTTAGGGACGGGTTCTGTTCGGGATGAGTTCTGTTCAGGACGGGTTCTGTTCAGGACGGGTTCTGTTCGGGATGGGTTCTGTTCGGGACGGGTTCTGTTCGGGACAGGTTCTGTTCAGGACGGGTAAGGTTCGGGATGGGTAAGATTCGGGACGGGTTCTGATCGGGACGGGTATGGTACGGGATGGGTTCTGTTCGGGACGGGTTCTGTTCAGTACGGGTTCGGTTCGGGACGGGTTCGGTTCGTGACGAGTTCTGTTCAGGGCAGGTACAGTTCGGGACGGGTTCAGTTCGGGACAGGTTCAGTTCAGGACGGGTTTTGTTCGGGACGGGTTTTGTTCGGGACGGGTTTTGTACGGGACGGGTTCGGTTCGGGATGGGTTTGGTTCGGGACAGGTACAGTTCGGGACGGGTTTTGTTCAGGACGGGTTTTGTTCGGGACGGGTTCGGTTCGGGACGGGTTCGGTTCGGGACGGGTACAGTTCGGGACGGGGTTTTGTTCGGGATGGGTTCGGTTCAGGACGGGTTCAGTTCAGGACGGGTACAGTTTGGGACGGGTTCAGTTCGGGACGGGTTCTGTTCGGGACGGGTACGGTTTGGGTCGGGTTTTGTTCGGGACGGGTATGATTTGGGATGGGTACAGTCCAAGTTACGATGTGTCTTTTTCGTATCTTTCCCTTAATGGCCATCAGCTTCATCACGAAGTTCCGGGACTTTGTTCAGATACGTCCAGATGCTGGTGAGGACAGAAATTCCCCGAGCTCCTCTGGTGTGTACGAGACTCTGAGCTGGTGCTTTGGGTGGATGGGTTCAGGCTGATCGCAGACGATTACCTGATGTCTATCCTGAACACCGGGAAAGGTAAGCACAGAGAGAATCCAGAGAAATGTAGGTACAGTTTTAAAGAGTGTGCAGGGTCAGAGGGACCTGGGAGTTAATGAACATAGGTCCCTGAAGGTGGCAGGACATATTGAGAGAGTGGTTAGCAAAGCATATGGGATCTTGGGCTTCATAAATAGAGGTAGTGAGTACAAAAGTAGAGAAGTTATGCTGAACCTTTATAAAGCGCTGGTTAGGCCACAACTGGAGTATTGTGTCCAGTCCTGGTCACCACACTTTAGGAAGGATGTGAAGGCCCTTGAGAGGGTGCAGAGGGGATTTACCAGAATGGTTCCGGGGATGGGGGATCTTAGCTACAAGGACAGCTTGGAGAAGCTGGATTTCTTTTCATTAGAACAAAGGAGGTTGAGGGGTGATTTGATAGAGGTGAACAAGATTATGACGGGTTTGGATAGGTTAGATGGGGAAAGGCTGTTTCCACTAGTTGATGGTACAAGGACTAGGGGACACAGATTTAAGGTTTTTGGCAAGAGATACAGGGGGATGTGAGGAAAAACTTTTTTACGCAGCGAGTGGTGAGGACCTGGAACTCGCTGCCGACGGAAGTGGTGGAAGCGGAGACACTCAATGTTTTCAAGGGAAGACTGGATAGGCACTGGAGGGAAATAAACTTGCAGGGCTACGGGGATAGAGCGGGGGAATGGGACTGACTGGACTACTCTACAGAGAGCCGGAACGGACTTGATGGGCCGAATGGCCCCCTTCTGCGCCATTATGACTCTATGACTAGGTGCAAGCAACCTAACTAACAAACTCGCAATTAGAAGCCACCTTTCACAACCTTCGGGACGTCCCAAAGCACGTCACAGCCAATGAAGTGCTTCTTGAAGTGTGGTCACTGGGGCAGTGTAAGTAACGTGGCAGCCAATTTGCGCACAGCAAGAGTCCACAATGAGCAATATGATAAATAAACAGTTAATCGATTCTACAGTGATGTTGGTTGAGGGATTAATATTGGCCCAGGACACTGGAGAGAACTCCAGACTGCTCTTCTTCAAAATAGACCCACCTACAAGGCACAAGTCAGGAGTGTGATGGAATACTCTCCACTTGCCTGGATGAGTGCAGCTCCAACAACACTCAAGAAGCTCGACACCATCCAGGACAAAGCAGCCCGCTTGATTGGCACCACCTTAACATTCACTCCCTCCACCACCGGTGCACCGTGGCTGCAGTGTGTACCATCTACAAGATGCACTGCAGCAACTCGCCAAGGCTTCTTCAGCAGCACTTCCCATATATATCGCCAATTCTTCATCGTCGCTGGGTCAAAATCCTGGAACTGCCTCCCGAACAGCAATGTGGGAGTACCTTCACCACACGGACTGCAGCGGTTCAAGAAGGCGGCTCACCACCACTTTCTCGAGGACAATCCGGGATGTGCAATAAATGCTGGCATTGCCAGCGATGCCCAAATCCCATCAACGAAAAAAGAAATGAAATCTTTTACACTCACCTGAGAATGAAGAAGGGGCCTGGGGTTTAACCTCGCAACCAAAAGACGACACCTCCAACAGTGCAGAGCTCCCACAGTACAGCCCCTCCGACAGTGCGGTGCTCCCTCAGTACAGCACCTCTTACAGTGCAGCACACCCTCAGTACTGCCCCTCCGACAGTGCAGCACACCCTCAGTACTGGACCTCCGACTGTGCAGCACTCCCTTAGTACTGCCTCTCCGACAGTGCAGCACTCCCTCAGTACTGCCCCTCAGAAAGTGCGGTGCTCCCTCAGTACAGTACTGCCCCTCTGACAGTGCGGCGCTCCCTCAGTACTGCCCCTCTGACAGTGCAGCACTCTCTCAGTACTGCCCCTCCGACAGTGCGGCGCTCCATCAGTACTGCTCCTCTGACAGTGCAGCACACCCTCAGTACAGCTCCTCTGACAGTGCGGCGCTCCCTCAGTATTGCCCCTCCAACAATGCAGCGCTCCCGCACTATTGCCCCTCCGACAGTGCGGCGCTCCCTCACTACTGCCCCTTTGACAGTGCAGCGTTCCCTCTGTACTGCTCCGCTGACAGTGCGGCACTCCCTCAGTATTGCCCCTCCGACAGTGCAGCGCTCCCTCTGTACTGCTCGTCCGACAGTGCGGCGCTCCCTCAGTACTGACCCTCCAACAGTGCAGCGCTCCCTCAGTACTGCCCCTCCGACGGTGCGGCGCTCCCTCAGTACTGCCCCTCCAAAAGTGCGGCGCTCCCTCAGTACTGC
Organism: Somniosus microcephalus; assembly: GCF_052327205.1. Classification (NCBI taxonomy): domain Eukaryota; kingdom Metazoa; phylum Chordata; class Chondrichthyes; order Squaliformes; family Somniosidae; genus Somniosus; species Somniosus microcephalus. The sequence goes on from NC_140998.1 coordinate 184,331,231, forward strand.
CCCTCCAACAGTGCGGCGCTCCCTCAGTACTGCCTCTCGGACAGTGCGGCGCTCACTCAGCACTGCCCCTCCGACACTGTGCGGCGCTCCATCAGCACTGCCCCTCTGACAGTGCAGCGCTCCCTCTGTACTGCTCCTCTGACAGTGCGGCGCTCGCTCAGTACTGCACCTCCGACAGTGCAGTGCTCCCTGGGTAGTGCCCCTCCGACAGTGCAGCGCTCCCTCAGTACTGCCCCTCCGACAGTGCAGCGCTCCCTCTGTACTGCTCCTCCGAAAGTGCAGCGCTCCATCAGTACTGCCCATTTGACAGTGCGGCGCTCCCTCAGTACTGCTCCTCTGATAGTGAGGCACTCCCTCAGTACTGCTCCTCTAACAGTGCAGCGCTCCATCAGTAATGCCCCTCTGACAATGCGGTGCTCCCTCAGTACTGCCCCTCCAACAGTGCAGTGCTCCCACAGTACTGCCCCTCCGTCAGTGCAGAGTTCCAACAGTCCCGCCTCTCCGACAGTGCAGCACTCCCTCAGTACTGCCCCTCCGACAGTGCGGTGCTCCCTCAGTACTGCCCCTCCGACAGTGCGGCGCTTCCTCAGCACAGCCCCCCTTACAGTGCAGCGCTCCCTCAGTACTTCCCCTCCGACGGTGCAGCACTCCCTCAGTACTGCCCCTCCGACAGTGTGGTGCTCCCTCAGTACTGCCCCTCTGACAGTGCAGCACACCCTCAGTACGGCTCCTCTGACAGTGCAGTGCTCCCTCAGTACTGCCCCTCCAACAGTGTGGCGCTCCCTCAGTACTGCCCCTCCGATAGTGCAACGCTCCCTCAGTACTGCCCCAGCGACAGTGCAGCGCCCCCTCAGCACTGCCCCTCCGACAGTGCTGCGCTCCCTCAGTACTGCCCATCAGTGCAGCACTCCCTCGGTGCAACCCCTCCGACAATGCTGCGCTACCTCAGTACTGCCCCTCCGACAGTGTGGCGCTCCCTCAGTACGGCCCTTCTGACAGTGCAGTGCTCCCTAAGTAATGCCCCTCTGACAGTGCAGCGCTCCCTCAGTACTGCCTCACCGACAGTGTGGCGCTCCCACACTACTGCCCCTTTGACAGAGCAGCACTCCCTCTGTACTGCTCCTCTGACAGTGCGGCACTCCCTCAGTACTGCCCCTCCGTCGGTGCAGTGTTCCAACAGTACCGCCTCTCCGACAGTGCAGCACTCCCTCGGTACTGCCCCTCCGACAGTGCGGTGCTCCATCAATACCACCCCTCCGACAGTGCAGTGTTCCAACAGTACCGCCTCTCCGACAGTGCAGCACTCCCTCAGTACTGCCCCTCCGATAGTGCGGCGCTCCCTCAGTACTACCCCTCCGACAGTGCAGCGCTTCCTCAGTACAGCCCCTGTTACAGTGCAGCGCTCCCTCAGTACTGCCCCTCCGACAGTGCAGCGCTCCCTCAGTACTGCCGCACCGACAGTGCGGCGACCCCTCTGTACTGCCACTCCGACAGTGCGGCGCTCCCACACTACTGCCCCTTCGACAGTGCAGCACACCCTCTGTACAGCTCCTTTGAGAGTGCGGCACTCCCTCAGCACTGCCCCTCCGACAGTGCAGCGCTCCCTCTGTACTGCTCCTGCGACAGTGCGGCACGACCTCAGTACTGCCCCTCCAAAAGTGCGGCGCTCTCTCAGTACTGCCCCTCCGACAGTGCTGCGCTCCCTCAGTACTGCCCCTCGATCAGTGCAGCACTCCCTCAGAACTGCCTCTCCAACAGTGCAGCGCTCCCTCAGTACTGCCCCTCCGACAGTGCAGCACTCCCTCGGTACTGCCCCTCGATCAGTGCAGCACTCCCTCAGTTCTGTCCCTCCGACAGTGCGGCGCTCCCTCAGTACTGCCCCTCACACAGTGAGGCGCTCCCTCAGTACAGCCCCTCTTTCAGTGCAGCACTCCCTCAGTACTGCCCCTCCGACGGTGCAGCGGTCCCTTAGTACTGCCCCTCCGACAGTGCAGCACTCCTTCAGTACTGGTCCTCCGACAGTGCGGCGCTCCCTCAGTACTGCCCCTCTGACAGTGCGGCACACCCTCAGTACAGCCCCTCCATCAGTGTAGCACTCCCTCAGTACTGCCCCTCCGACAGTGCGGCACTCCCTCAGTACTGTCCCTCCGACAGTGCGGTGCTCCCTCAGTACTGCCGCTCTGACAGTGTGGCGCTTCCTCAGTACAGCCCCTCTTACAGAGCAGCACTCCCTCAGTACTGCCCCTCCGACAGTGCAGCGCTCCCTCAGTACTGACCCTCCGACAGTGCAGCACTGCCTCAGTACTGCCCCTCCGACAGAGCGGCGCTCCCTCAGTACTGCCCCTCCGACGGTGAAGCGCTCCCTCAGTACTGCCCCTCCGACAGTGCAGCACTCCCTCAGTACTGCCCCTCCGACAGTGCAGCACTCCCTCAGTACAGCCCCTCCGACAGTGCGGCGCTCCCTCAGTACTGCCCCTCCGACAGTGCAGCACTCCCTCAGTACAGCCCCTCCGACAGTGCGGCGCTCCCTCAGTACTGCCCCTCCGATGGTGCAGCGCTCCCTCAGTACTGCCCCTCCGACAGTGCGGCGCTTCCTCAGTACTGCCCCTCTGACAGTGCAGCGCTCATTCTGTACTGCTCCTCCGACAGTGCAGCGCTCCATCAGTACTGCCGCTCCGACAGTGCAGCGCTCCCACAGTACTGCCCCTCCGTCAGTGCAGTGTTCCAACAGTCCCGCCTCTCCGACAGTGCAACACTCCCTCAGCACTGCCCCTCCGACACTGCGGCGCACCCTCAGTTTTGCCCCTCCGACAGTGCGGCGCATCCTCAGCACAGCCCCTCTTACAGTGCAGCGCTCCTCTCGGTACTGCCCCTCCGACGATGCAGCGCTCCCTCAGTTCTGCCCCTCCGACAGTGTGGAGCTCCCTCAGTACTGCCCCTCTGACCGTGCAGCACACCCTCAGTACGGCTCCTCTGACAGTGCGGCGCACTCTCAGTAAGGCCCCTCCAACAGTGCAGCGCTCCCTCAGTACTGCCTCACCGACAGTGCGGCGCTCCCACACTGCTGCCCATTTGACAGTGCAGCACTCCCTCTGTACTGCTCCTCTGACAGTTCGGCACTCCCTCAGTACTGTCCCTCCGTCAGTGCAGTGTTCCAACAGTACCGCCTCTCCGACAGTGCAGCACTCCCGCGGTACAACCTCTCCGACAATGCTGCGCTCCCTCAGTACTGCCCCTCCGACAGTGCGTTGCTCCCTCAGTATTGCCCCTCTGACAGTGTGGCGCTCCCTCAGTACTGCCCCTCTGACAGTGCAGTGTTCCCTAAGTAATGCCCCTCTGACAGTGCAGCGATCCCTCAGTACTGCCCCTCCGACAGTGCGGCGCTTCCTCAGTACAGCCCGTCTTACAGTGCAGCGCTTCCTCAGTACTGCCCCTCCGACGGTGCAGCGCTCCCTCAGTACAGCCCCTCCAACAGTGCAGCACTCCATCAGTACTGCCCCTCCAACAGTGCGGCGCTCCCGCAGTACTGCCCCTCCGACAGTGCAGCGCACCCTCAGTACTGCCCCTCCAACAGTGCAGCACTCACTCAGTACAGCCCCTCCGACAATGCTGCGCTCCCTCAGTACTTCCCCTCCGACAGTGCGGTGCTCCCTCAGTATTGCCCCTCTGATTTTGTGGCGCTCCCTCAGTACTGCTCCTCTGACAGTGCAGTGCTCCCTCAGTAAAGCCCCTCTGACAATGCGGTGCTCCCTCAGTACTGCCCCTCCAACAGTGCAGCGCTCCCACAGTACTGCCCCTCCGTCAGTGCAGAGTTCCAACAGTCCCGCCTCTCCGACAGTGCAGCACTCCCTCAGTACTGCCCCTCCGACAGTGCGGTGCTCCCTCAGTACTGCCCCTCCGACAGTGCGGCGCTTCCTCAGCACAGCCCCCCTTACAGTGCAGCGCTCCCTCAGTACTGCCCCTCCGACGGTGCAGCGCTCCCTCAGTACTGCCCCTCCGACAGTGTGGTGCTCCCTCAGTATTGCCCCTCTGACAGTGCAGCACACCCTCAGAACGGCTCCTCTGACAGTGCGGCGCACCCTCAGTACTGCCCCTCCAACAGTGCAGCGCTCCCTCAGTACTGCCCCTCCAACAGTGTGGCGCTCCCTCAGTACTGCCCCTCCGATAGTGCAGCGCTCCCTCAGCACTGCCCCACCGACAGTGCAGCGCCCCCTCAGTACTGCCCCTCTGACAGTGCTGCGCTCCCTCAGTACTGCCCATCAGACAGTGCAGCACTCCCTCGGTACAGCCCCTCTGACAATGCTGCGCTCCCTCAGTACTGCCCCTCCGACAGTGTGGCGCTCCCTCAGTACTGCCCTTCTGACAGTGCAGTGCTCCCTAAGTAATGCCCCTCTGACAGTGCAGCGCTCCCTCAGTACTGCCTCACCGACAGTGCGGCGCTCCCACACTACTGCCCCTTCGACAGTGCAGCACTCCCTCTGTACTGCTCCTCTGACAGTGCGGCACTCCCTCAGTACTGCCCCTCCGTCAGTGCAGTGTTCCAACAGTACCGCCTCTCCGACAGTGCAGCACTCCCTCGGTACTGCCCCTCCGACAGTGCGGTGCTCCATCAATACCACCCCTCCGACAGTGCAGTGTTCCAACAGTACCGCCTCTCCGACAGTGCAGCTCTCCCTCAGTACTGCCCCTCCGATAGTGCGGCACTCCCTCAGTACTAACCCTCCGACAGTGCAGCGCTTCCTCAGTACAGCCCCTGTTACAGTGCAGCGCGCCCTCAGTACTGCCCCTCCAACAGTGCAGCGCTCCCTCAGTACTGCACCTCCAGCAGTGCGGCGCTCCCTCAGTACTGCCCCTCCGACAGTGCAGCGCTCCCTCAGTACTGCCCCACCGACAGTGCGGCGACCCCTCTGTACTGCCCCTCCGACAGTGCTGCGCTCCCTCAGTACTGCCCCTCTGACAGTACTGTGCTCCCTCAATACTGCCCCTCTGACAGTGTTGCGCTCCCTCAGTAATGCCCCTCTGACAGTGCAGCACACCCTCAGTACGGCTCCTCTGACAGTGCGGCGCACCCTCAGTACTGCCCCTCCAACAGTGTGGCGCTCCTTCAGTACTGCCCATCAGTGCAGCACTCCCTCGGTACAGCCCCTCCGACAATGCTGCGCTACCTCAGTACAGCCCCTCCGACAGTGTGGCGCTCCCTCAGTACGGCCCTTCTGACAGTGCAGTGCTCCCTAAGTAATGCCCCTCTGACAGTGCAGCGCTCCCTCAGTACTGCCTCACCGACAGTGCGGCGCTCCCACACTACTGCCCCTTCGACAGTGCAGCACTCCCTCAGTACTGCCCCTCCGTCGGTGCAGTGTTCCAACAGTACCGCCTCTCCGACAGTGCAGCACTCCCTCGGTACTGCCCCTCCGATAGTGCGGCGCTCCCTCAGTACTACCCCTCCGACAGTGCAGCGCTTCCTCAGTACAGCCCCTGTTACAGTGCAGCGCTCCCTCAGTACTGCCCCTCCAACAGTGCAGCGCTCCCTCAGTACTGCACATCCAGCAGTGCGGCGTTCCCTCAGTACTGCCCCTCCGACAGTGCAGCGCTCCCTCAGTACTGCCGCACCGACAGTGCTGCGCTCCCTCAGTACTGCCCCTCTGACAGTGCAGCGCTCCCTAAATAATGCCCCTCTGACAGTGCAGCGCTCCCTCAGTACTGCCCCACCGACAGTGCGGCGCTCCCACACTACTGCCCCTTCGACAGTGCAGCACACCCTCTGTACAGCTCCTTTGAGAGTGCGGCACTCCCTCAGCACTGCCCCTCCGACAGTGCAGCACTCCCTCGGTACTGCCCCTCCGACAGTGCGGTGCTCCTTCAATACCACCCCTCCGACAGTGCAGTTTTCCAACAGTACCGCCTCTCCGACAGTGCAGCACTCCCTCAGTACTGCCCCTCCGATAGTGCGGCGCTCCCTCAGTACTAACCCTCCGACAGTGCAGCGCTTCCTCAGTACAGCCCCTGTTACAGTGCAGCGCTCCCTCAGTACTGCCCCTCCAACAGTGCAGCGCTCCCTCAGTACTGCACCTCCAGCAGTGCGGCACTCCCTCAGTACTGCCCTCCGAAAGTGCAGCGCTCCCTCAGTACTGCCCCACCGACAGTGCGGCGACCCCTCTGTACGGCCCCTCCGACAGTGCTGCGTTCCCTCAGTACTGCCCCTCTGACAGTACTGTGCTCCCTCAATACTGCCCCTCTGACAGTGTTGCGCTCCCTCAGTACTGCCCCTCTGACATTGCAGCGCTCCCTAAATAATGCCCCTATGACAGTGCAGCGCTCCCTCAGTACTGCCCCACCGACAGTGCGGCGCTCCCACACTACTGCCCCTTCGACAGTGCAGCACACCCTCTGTACAGCTCCTCTGAGAGTGCGGCACTCCCTCAGTACTGCCCCTCCGACAGTGCAGCGCTCCCTCTGTACTGCTCCTGCGACAGTGCGGCACGACCTCAGTACTGCCCCTCCAAAAGTGCGGCGCTCTCTCAGTACTGCCCCTCCGACTGTGCTGCGCTCCCTCAGTACTGCCCCTCGATCAGTGCAGCACTCCCTCAGAACTGCCTCACCAACAGTGCAGCGCTCCCTCAGTACTGCCCCTCCGACAGTGCAGCACTCCCTCGGTACTGCCCCTCCGACAGTGCAGCACTCCCTCAGTTCTGTCCCTCCGACAGTGCGGCGCTCCCTCAGTACTGCCCCTCACACAGTGAGGCGCTCCCTCAGTACAGCCCCTCTTTCAGTGCAGCACTCCCTCAGTACTGCCCCTCCGACGGTGCAGCTGTCCCTTAGTGCTGCCCCTCCGACAGTGCAGCACTCCTTCCGTCCTGGACCTCCGACAGTGCGGCGCTCCCTCAGCACTGCCCCTCTGACAGTGCGGCACAGCCTCAGTACAGCCCCTCCATCAGTGTAGCACTCCCTCAGTACTGCCCCTCCAACAGTGCAGCACTCCCTCAGTACTGTCCCTCCGACAGTGCGGTGCTCCCTCAGTACTGCCGCTCCGACAGTGTGGCGCTTCCTCAGTACAGCCCCTCTTACAGTGCAGCGCTCCCTCAGTACTGCCCCTCCCACAGTGCAGCGCTCCCTCAGTACTGACCCTCCGACAGTGCAGCACTGCCTCAGTACTGCCCCTCCGACAGTGCAGCACTCCCTCAGTACTGCCCCTCCGACAGTGTGGCGCTCCCTCAGTACTGCCCCTCCGATGGTGAAGCGCTCCCTCAGTACTGCCCCTCCGACAGTGCAGCACTCCCTCAGTGCTGCCCCTCCGACAGTGCAGCACTCCCTCAGTACAGCCCCTCCGACAGTGCGGCGCTCCCTCAGCACAGCCCCTCTGACAGTGCAGCGCTCATTCTGTACTGCTCCTCCGACAGTGCAGCGCTCCATCAGTACTGCCGCTCCGACAGTGCAGCGCTCCCACAGTACTGCCCCTCCGTCAGTGCAGTGTTCCAACAGTCCCGCCTCTCCGACAGTGCAACACTCCCTCAGCACTGCCCCTCCGACAGTGCGGCGCACCCTTGGTTTTGCCCCTCCGACAGTGCGGCGCATCCTCAGCACAGCCCCTCTTGCAGTGCAGCGCTCCCTCGGTACTGCCCCTCCGACGATGCAGCGCTCCCTCAGTTCTGCCCCTCCGACAGTGTGGTGCTCCCTCAGTACTGCCCCTCTGACCGTGCAGCACACCCTCAGTACGGCTCCTCTGGCAGTGCCGCGCACTCTCAGTACTGCCCCTCCAACAGTGCAGCGCTCCCTCAGTACTGCCTCACCGACAGTGCGGCGCTCCCACACTGCTGCCCATTTGACAGTGCAGCAATCCCTCTGTACTGCTCCTCTGACGGTGCGGCACTCCCTCAGTACTGTCCCGCTGTCAGTGCAGTGTTCCAACAGTACCGCCTCTCCGACAGTGCAGCACTCCCTCGGTACAACCCCTCCGACAATGCTGCGCTCCCTCAGTACTGCCCCTCCGACAGTGCGTTGCTCCCTCAGTATTGCCCCTCTGACAGTGTGGCGCTCCCTCAGTACTGCCGCTCTGACAGTGCAGTGTTCCCTAAGCAATGCCCCTCTGACAGTGCGGCGCTCCCTCAGTCCTGCCCCTCCGACAGTGCGGCGCTTCCTCAGTACAGCCCCTCTTACAGTGCAGCGCTTCCTCAGTACTGACCCTCCGACGGTGCAGCGCTCCCTCAGTACAGCCCCTCCAACAGTGCAGCGCTCCATCAGTACGGCCCCTCCAACAGTGCGGCACTCCCTCAGTACTGCCCCTCCGACAGTGCTGCGATCCCTCAGTACTGCCCCTCTGACAGTACTGCGCTCCCTCAATTCTGCCCCTCTGACAGTGTTGCGCTTCCTCAGTACTGCCCCACCGACAGTGCAGCACTCACTCAGTACAGCCCCTCCGGCAATGCTGCGCTCCCTCAGTACTTCCCCTCCGACAGTGCGGTGCTCCCTCTGTATTGCCCCTCTGATTTTGTGGCGCTCCCTCAGTACTGCCCCTCTGACAGTGCAGCGCTCCCTAAGTAATGCCCCTCTGACAGTGCAGCGCTCCCTCAGCACTGCACCACCGACAGTGCAGCGCTCCCACACTACTGCCCCTTCGACAGTGCAGCACTCCCTCTGTACTGCACCTCTGACAGTGCGGCACTCCCTCAGTACTGCCCCTCCGTCAGTGCGGCGCTCCCTCTGTACTGCTCCTCCGACAGTGCAGCGCGCCCTCAATACTGCCCCTCCAACAGTGTTGCACTCTCTCAGTACTGCCCCTCCGACAGTGCTGCGCTCCCTCAGTACTGCCCATCCAACAGTGCAGCGCTCCCTCAGTACTGCCCCTCCGACAGTGTGGTGCTTCCTCAGTACAGCCACTCTTACAGTGCAGCGCTCCCTCAGTACTGCCCCTCCGACAGTGCAGCACTCCCTCAGTACAGCGCCTCCAACAGTGCAGCGCTCCATCAGTACTGCCCCTTCAACAGTGCGGCGCTTCCTCAGTACTGCCCCTCCGACAGTGCAGCGCTCCCTCAGTACTGCCCCACCGACAGTGCAGCGCTCCCTCAGTACTGACCCTCCGACAGTGCAGCACTACCTCAGTACTGCCCCTCCAACAGTGCGGCGCTCCCTCAGTACTGCCCCTCCGATGGTGAAGCGCTCCCTCAGTACTGCCCCTCCGACAGTGCAGCACTCCCTCAGTACTGCCCCTCCGACAGTGCAGCACTCCCTCAGTACAGCCCCTCCGACAGTGCGGCGCTCCCTCAGTACTCCCCCTCCGATGGTGCAGCGCTCCCTCAGTACTGCCCCTCCGACAGTGCGGCGCTTCCTCAGTACTGCCCCTCTGACAGTGCAGCGCTCATTCTGTACTGCTCCTCCGACAGTGCAGCGCTCCATCAGTACTGCCGCTCCGACAGTGCAGCGCTCCCACAGTACTGCCCCTCCGTCAGTGCAGTGTTCCAACAGTCCCGCCTCTCCGACAGTGCAACACTCCCTCAGCACTGCCCCTCCGACACTGCGGCGCACCCTCAGTTTTGTCCCTCCGACAGTGCGGCGCATCCTCAGCACAGCCCCTCTTACAGTGCAGCGCTCCTCTCGGTACTGCCCCTCCGACGATGCAGCGCTCCCTCAGTTCTGCCCCTCCGACAGTGTGGAGCTCCCTCAGTACTGCCCCTCTGACCGTGCAGCACACCCTCAGTACGGCTCCTCTGACAGTGCGGCGCACTCTCAGTACTGCCTCACCGACAGTGCGGCGCTCCCACACTGCTGCCCATTTGACAGTGCTGCACTCCCTCTGTACTGCTCCTCTGACAGTTCGGCACTCCCTCAGTACTGTCCCTCTGTCAGTGCAGTGTTCCAACAGTACCGCCTCTCCGACAGTGCAGCACTCCCTCGGTACAACCCCTCCGACAATGCTGCGCTCCCTCAGTACTGCCCCTCCGACAGTGCGTTGCTCCCTCAGTATTGCCCCTCTGACAGTGTGGCGCTCCCTCAGTACTGCCCCTCTGACAGTGCAGTGTTCCCTAAGTAATGCCCCTCTGACAGTGCAGCGATCCCTCAGTACTGCCCCTCTGACAGTGCGGCGCTTCCTCAGTACAGCCCGTCTTACAGTGCAGCGCTTCCTCAGTACTGCCCCTCCGACGGTGCAGCGCTCCTTCAGTACAGCCCCTCCAACAGTGCAGCACTCCATCAGTACTGCCCCTCCAACAGTGCGGCGCTCCCGCAGTACTGCCCCTCCGACAGTGCAGCGCACCCTCAGTACTGCCCCTCCAACAGTGCGGCACTCCCTCACTTCTGCCCCTCTGGCAGTGTTGCGCTTTCTCAGTACTGCCCCACCGACAGTGCAACACTCACTCAGTACAGCCCCTCTGACAATGCTGCGCTCCCTCAGTACTTCCCCTCCGACAGTGCGGTGCTCCCTCAGTATTGCCCCTCTGATTTTGTGGCGCTCCCTCAGTACTGCCCCTCCAACAGTGCAGCGCTCCCACAGTACTGCCCCTCCGTCAGTGCAGAGTTCCAACAGTCCCGCCTCTCCGACAGCGCAGCACTCCCTCAGTACTGCCCCTCCGACAGTGCGGCGCTTCCTCAGCACAGCCCCCCTTACAGTGCAGCGCTCCCTCAGTACTGCCCCTCCGACGGTGCAGCGCTCCCTCAGTACTGCCCCTCCGACAGTGTGGTGCTCCCTCAGTATTGCCCCTCTGACAGTGCAGCACACCCTCAGAACGGCTCCTCTGACAGTGCGGCGCACCCTCAGTACTGCCCCTCCAAAAGTGCAGCGCTCCCTCAGTACTGCCCCTCCAACAGTGTGGCGCTCCCTCAGTACTGCCCCTCCGATAGTGCAGCGCTCCCTCAGTACTGCCCCACCGACAGTGCAGCGCCCCCTCAGTACTGCCCCTCTGACAGTGCTGCGCTCCCTCAGTACTGCCCATCAGACAGTGCAGCACTCCCTCGGTACAGCCCCTCTGACAATGCTGCGCTCCCTCAGTACTGCCCCTCCGACAGTGTGGCGCTCCCTCAGTACTGCCCTTCTGACAGTGCAGTGCTCCCTAAGTAATGCCCCTCTGACAGTGCGGCGCTCCCTCAGTACTGCCTCACCGACAGTGCGGCGCTCCCACACTACTGCCCCTTCGACAGTGCAGCACTCCCTCTGTACTGCTCCTCTGACAGTGCGGCACTCCCTCAGTACTGCCCCTCCGTCAGTGCAGTGTTCCAACAGTACCGCCTCTCCGACAGTGCAGCACTCCCTCGGTACTGCCCCTCCGACAGTGCGGTGCTCCTTCAATACCACCCCTCCGACAGTGCAGTTTTCCAACAGTACCGCCTCTCCGACAGTGCAGCACTCCCTCAGTACTGCCCCTCCGATAGTGCGGCGCTCCCTCAGTACTAACCCTCCGACAGTGCAGCGCTTCCTCAGTACAGCCCCTGTTACAGTGCAGCGCTCCCTCAGTACTGCCCCTCCAACAGTGCAGCGCTCCCTCAGTACTGCACCTCCAGCAGTGCGGCACTCCCTCAGTACTGCCCTCCGAAAGTGCAGCGCTCCCTCAGTACTGCCCCACCGACAGTGCGGCGACCCCTCTGTACGGCCCCTCCGACAGTGCTGCGTTCCCTCAGTACTGCCCCTCTGACAGTACTGTGCTCCCTCAATACTGCCCCTCTGACAGTGTTGCGCTCCCTCAGTACTGCCCCTCTGACATTGCAGCGCTCCCTAAATAATGCCCCTATGACAGTGCAGCGCTCCCTCAGTACTGCCCCACCGACAGTGCGGCGCTCCCACACTACTGCCCCTTCGACAGTGCAGCACACCCTCTGTACAGCTCCTCTGAGAGTGCGGCACTCCCTCAGTACTGCCCCTCCGACAGTGCAGCGCTCCCTCTGTACTGCTCCTGCGACAGTGCGGCACGACCTCAGTACTGCCCCTCCAAAAGTGCGGCGCTCTCTCAGTACTGCCCCTCCGACTGTGCTGCGCTCCCTCAGTACTGCCCCTCGATCAGTGCAGCACTCCCTCAGAACTGCCTCACCAACAGTGCAGCGCTCCCTCAGTACTGCCCCTCCGACAGTGCAGCACTCCCTCGGTACTGCCCCTCCGACAGTGCAGCACTCCCTCAGTTCTGTCCCTCCGACAGTGCGGCGCTCCCTCAGTACTGCCCCTCACACAGTGAGGCGCTCCCTCAGTACAGCCCCTCTTTCAGTGCAGCACTCCCTCAGTACTGCCCCTCCGACGGTGCAGCTGTCCCTTAGTGCTGCCCCTCCGACAGTGCAGCACTCCTTCCGTCCTGGACCTCCGACAGTGCGGCGCTCCCTCAGCACTGCCCCTCTGACAGTGCGGCACAGCCTCAGTACAGCCCCTCCATCAGTGTAGCACTCCCTCAGTACTGCCCCTCCGACAGTGCAGCACTCCCTCAGTACTGTCCCTCCGACAGTGCGGTGCTCCCTCAGTACTGCCGCTCCGACAGTGTGGCGCTTCCTCAGTACAGCCCCTCTTACAGTGCAGCGCTCCCTCAGTACTGCCCCTCCCACAGTGCAGCGCTCCCTCAGTACTGACCCTCCGACAGTGCAGCACTGCCTCAGTACTGCCCCTCCGACAGTGCAGCACTCCCTCAGTACTGCCCCTCCGACAGTGTGGCGCTCCCTCAGTACTGCCCCTCCGATGGTGAAGCGCTCCCTCAGTACTGCCCCTCCGCCAGTGCAGCACTCCCTCAGTGCTGCCCCTCCGACAGTGCAGCACTCCCTCAGTACAGCCCCTCCGACAGTGCGGCGCTCCCTCAGCACAGCCCCTCTGACAGTGCAGCGCTCATTCTGTACTGCTCCTCCGACAGTGCAGCGCTCCATCAGTACTGCCGCTCCGACAGTGCAGCGCTCCCACAGTACTGCCCCTCCGTCAGTGCAGTGTTCCAACAGTCCCGCCTCTCCGACAGTGCAACACTCCCTCAGCACTGCCCCTCCGACAGTGCGGCGCACCCTTGGTTTTGCCCCTCCGACAGTGCGGCGCATCCTCAGCACAGCCCCTCTTGCAGTGCAGCGCTCCCTCGGTACTGCCCCTCCGACGATGCAGCGCTCCCTCAGTTCTGCCACTCCGACAGTGTGGTGCTCCCTCAGTACTGCCCCTCTGACCGTGCAGCACACCCTCAGTACGGCTCCTCTGGCAGTGCCGCGCACTCTCAGTACTGCCCCTCCAACAGTGCAGCGCTCCCTCAGTACTGCCTCACCGACAGTGCGGCGCTCCCACACTGCTGCCCATTTGACAGTGCAGCAATCCCTCTGTACTGCTCCTCTGACAGTGCGGCACTCCCTCAGTACTGTCCCGCTGTCAGTGCAGTGTTCCAACAGTACCGCCTCTCCGACAGTGCAGCACTCCCTCGGTACAACCCCTCCGACAATGCTGCGCTCCCTCAGTACTGCCCCTCCGACAGTGCGTTGCTCCCTCAGTATTGCCCCTCTGACAGTGTGGCGCTCCCTCAGTACTGCCGCTCTGACAGTGCAGTGTTCCCTAAGCAATGCCCCTCTGACAGTGCGGCGCTCCCTCAGTCCTGCCCCTCCGACAGTGCGGCGCTTCCTCAGTACAGCCCCTCTTACAGTGCAGCGCTTCCTCAGTACTGACCCTCCGACGGTGCAGCGCTCCCTCAGTACAGCCCCTCCAACAGTGCAGCGCTCCATCAGTACGGCCCCTCCAACAGTGCGGCACTCCCTCAGTACTGCCCCTCCGACAGTGCTGCGATCCCTCAGTACTGCCCCTCTGACAGTACTGCGCTCCCTCAATTCTGCCCCTCTGACAGTGTTGCGCTTCCTCAGTACTGCCCCACCGACAGTGCAGCACTCACTCAGTACAGCCCCTCCGGCAATGCTGCGCTCCCTCAGTACTTCCCCTCCGACAGTGCGGTGCTCCCTCTGTATTGCCCCTCTGATTTTGTGGCGCTCCCTCAGTACTGCCCCTCTGACAGTGCAGCGCTCCCTAAGTAATGCCCCTCTGACAGTGCAGCGCTCCCTCAGCACTGCACCACCGACAGTGCAGCGCTCCCACACTACTGCCCCTTCGACAGTGCAGCACTCCCTCTGTACTGCACCTCTGACAGTGCGGCACTCCCTCAGTACTGCCCCTCCGTCAGTGCGGCGCTCCCTCTGTACTGCTCCTCCGACAGTGCAGCGCGCCCTCAATACTGCCCCTCCAACAGTGTTGCACTCTCTCAGTACTGCCCCTCCGACAGTGCTGCGCTCCCTCAGTACTGCCCATCCAACAGTGCAGCGCTCCCTCAGTACTGCCCCTCCGACAGTGTGGTGCTTCCTCAGTACAGCCGCTCTTACAGTGCAGCGCTCCCTCAGTACTGCCCCTCCGACAGTGCAGCACTCCCTCAGTACAGCGCCTCCAACAGTGCAGCGCTCCATCAGTACTGCCCCTTCAACAGTGCGGCGCTTCCTCAGTACTGCCCCTCCGACAGTGCAGCGCTCCCTCAGTACTGCCCCACCGACAGTGCGGCACCCCCTCAGTACTGCCCCTCCGACAGTGCTGCGCTCCCTCAGTACTACCCCTCTGACAGTACTGCGCTCCCTCAATACTGCCCCTCTGACAGTGTTGCGCTTCCTCAGTACTGCCCAACCGACAGTGCAGCACTCCCTCTGTACAGTCCCTCCGACAATGCTGCGCTCCCTCAGTACTTCCCCTCCGACAGTGCGGTGCTCCCTCACTATTGCCCCTCTTACTTTGTGGCGCTCCCTCAGTACTGCCCCTCTGACAGTGCAGCGCTCCCTAAGTAATCCCCCTCTGACAGTGCAGCGCTCCCTCAATACTGCCCCACCGACAGTGCGGTGCTCCCACACTACTGCCCCTTCGACAGTGCAGCACTCCCTCTGTACTGCCCCTCTGACAGTGCAGCGCTCCCTCTGTACTGCTCCTCCGACAGTGCGGCACTCCCTCAGTACTGCACCTCCGACATTGCAGTGCTCCCTGGGTACTGCCCCTCTGACAGTGCAGCGCTCCCTCAGTACTGCCCCTCCGAAAGTGCAGCGCTGCCTCTGTACTGCTCCTCTGAAAGTGCAGCGCTCCATCAGTACTGTCCATTTGACAGTGCGGTGCTCCCTCAGTACTGCTCCTCTGATAGTGCGGCACTCCATCAATACTGCTCCTCTGACAGTGCAGTGCTCCCTCAGTACTGCCCCTCTGACAATGCGGTGCTCCCTCCGTACTGCCCCTCCAATAGTGCAGTGCTCCCACTGTACTGCACCTCCGTCAGTGCAGAGTTCCAACAGTCCCGCCTCTCCCACAGTGCAGCACTCCCTGAGTACTGCCCCTCCGACAGTGCGGTGCTTCCTCAGTACTGCCCCTCTGACAGTGCGGTGCTCCCTCAGTACTGCCCCTCTGACAGTGCGGCGCTTCCTCAGCACAGCCCCTCTTACAGTGCAGCGCTCCCTCAGTACTGCCCCTCCGACGGTGCAGCGCTCCCTCAGTACTGCCCCACCGACAGTGCGGCGCTCCCTCAGTACTGCCCTTCTGACAGTGCAGCACTCCCTTGGTACAGCCCCTCCGACAATGCTGCGCTCCCTCAGTACTGCCCCTCCGACAGTGTGGCGCTCCCTCAGTCCTGCCCCTCTGACAGTGCAGCACTCCCTCAGTAATGCCTCACCGACAGTGCGGCGCTCCCACACTACTGCCCCTTCGACAGTGCAGCTCTCCCTCTGTACTGCTCCTCTGACAGTGTGGCACTCCCTCAGTAATGCCCCTCCGTCAATGCAGTGTTCCAACACTACCGCCTCTCTGACAGTGCAGCACTCCCTCGGTACTGCCCCTCCGACAGTGCGGTGCTCCATCAGTACCACCTCTCCGACAGTGCAGTGTACCAACAGTACCGCCTCTCCGACAGTGCAGCACTCCCTCAGTACTGCCCCTCCGATAGTGCGGCGCTCCCTCAGTACTACTCCTCCGACAGTGCAGCGCTTCTTCAGTACAGCCCCTGTTACAGTGCAGCGCTTCCTCAGTACTGCCCCTCCGACGGTGCAGCGCTCCCTCAGTACTGCCCCTCCAACAGTGCAGCGCTCCCTCAGTACTGCCCCTCCAGCAGTGCGGCGCTCCCTCAGTACTGCTGCTCCGACAGTGCAGCGCTCCCTCAGTACTGCCCCACCGACAGTGCGGCGCCCCCCTGTACTGCCCCTCCGACAGTGCTGCGCTCCCTCAGTACTGCCCCTCTGACAGAACTGCGCTCCCTCAATACTGCCCCTCTGAGAGTGTTGCGCTCCCTCAGTACTGCCCC
This sequence comes from Somniosus microcephalus, assembly GCF_052327205.1. Taxonomy (NCBI): domain Eukaryota; kingdom Metazoa; phylum Chordata; class Chondrichthyes; order Squaliformes; family Somniosidae; genus Somniosus; species Somniosus microcephalus. The sequence goes on from NC_140998.1 coordinate 184,347,463, forward strand.
TCTGACAGTGCAGCGCTCCCTAAATAATGCCCCTCTGACAGTGCAGCGCTCCCTCAGTACTGACCCACCGACAGTGCGGCGCTCCCACACTACTGCCCCTTCGACAGTGCAGCACACCCTCTGTACAGCTCCTCTGAGAGTGCGGCACTCCCTCAGTACTGCCCCTCCGACAGTGCAGCGCTCCATCTGTACTGCTCCTCCGACAGTGCGGCACGACCTCAGTACTGCCCCTCCATAGTGCGGCGCTCTCTCAGTACTGCCCCTCCGACAGTGCTGCGCTCCCTCAGTACTGCCCCTCGATCAGTGCAGCGCTCCCTCAGTACTGCCCCTCCAACAGTGCAGCGCTCCCTCAGTGCTGGCCCTCCGACAGTGCAGCACTTCCTCGTTACTGCCCCTCCGACAATGCAGCACTCCCTCAGTTCTGTCCCTCCGACAGTGAGGCGCTCTCTCAGTACTGCCCCTCAGACAGAGAGGCGCTCCCTCAGTACAGCCCATCTTACAGTGCAGCACTCCCTCAGTACTGCCCCTCCGACGGTGCAGCGGTCACTTAGTACTGCCCCTCCGACAGTGCAGCACTCCTTCAGTACTGGACATCCGACAGTGCGGCGCTCCCTCAGTACTGCCGCTCCGACAGTGTGGTGACTCCTCAATACAGCCCCCCTTACAGTGCAGCGCTCCCTCAGTACTGCCCCTCCGACAGTGCAGCGCTCCCTCAGTACTGCCCCTCCGACAGTGCGGCGCTCCCTCAGTACTGCCCCTCCGTCAGTGCAGTGCTCCCTCTGTACTGCTCTTCCGACAGTGCGGCGCGCCCTCAATACTGCCCCTCCAACAGTGTTGCGCTCTTTCAGTACTGCCCCTCCGACAGTGCTGCGCTCCCTCAGTAATGCCCCTCCAACACTGCAGCGCTCCCTCAGTGCTGCCCCTCGGACAGTGTGGCGCTTCCTCAGTACAGCCCCTCTTACAGTGCAGCGCTCCCTCAGTACTGCCCCTCCGACAGTGCAGCACTCCCTCAGTAGAGCCCCTCCAACCGTGCAGCGCTCCATCAGTACTGCCCCTCCAACAGTGCGGCGCTCCCTCAGTACTGCCCCTCCGACAGTGCAGCGCTCCCTCAGTACTGCCCCACCGACAGTGCGGCACCCCCTCAGTACTGCCCCTCCGACAGTGCTGCGCTCCCTCAGTACTGCCCCTCCGACAGTGTTGCGCTTCCTCAGTACTGCCCCACCGACAGTGCAGCACTCCCTCTGTACAGCCCCTCCGACAATGCTGCGCTCCCTCAGTACTTCCCTTCCGACAGTGCGGTGCTTCCTCAGTATTGCCCCTCTGACTTTGTGGCGCTCCCTCAGTACTGCCCCTCCAACAGTGCAGCACTCCGTCAGTACTGCCCCTCCGACAGTGCAGCACTCCCTCGGTACTGCCCCTCCGACAGTGCGGTGCTCCCTCAGTACCATCCCTCTGACAGTGCTGCGCTCCCTCAGTACTGCCCCTCTGAATGTGTGGCGCTCCCTCAGTACTGCCCCTCCGACAGTGCGGCGCTTCCTCAGTACAGCCCCTCTTACAGTGCAGCGCTTCCTCAGTACTGCCCCTCCGACGGTGCAGCGCTCCCTCAGTACTGCCCGTCTGACAGTGTGGTGCTCCCTCAGTACTGCCCCTCCGACAGAACTGCGCTCCCTCAATACTGCCCCTCTGACAGTGTTGCGCTCCCTCAGTACTGCCCCACCGACAGTGCGGCGGTCCCTCTCTACTGGGCCTCTGACAGTGCAGCGCTCCCTCTGTACTGCCCCTCCGACAGTGCGGCGCTTCCTCAGTACTGCCCCTCTGACAGTGCAGCGCTCATTCTGTACTGCTCCTCCGACAGTGCAGCGCTCCATCAGTACTGCCACTCCGACAGTGCAGCGCTCCCACAGTACTGCCCCTCCGTCAGTGCAGTGTTCTAACAGTCCCGCCTCTCCGACAGTGCAACACTCCCTCAGCACTGCCCCTCCGACAGTGCGGCGCACCCTTGGTTTTGCCCCTCCGAAAGTGCGGCGCATCCTCAGCACAGCCCCCCTTACAGTGCAGCGCTCCCTCAGTACTGCCCCTCCGACGGTGCAGCGCTCCCTCAGTACTGCCCCTCCGACAGTGTGGTGCTCCCTCAGTATTGCCCCTCTGACAGTGCAGCACACCCTCAGAACGGCTCCTCTGACAGTGCGGCGCACCCTCAGTACTGCCCCTCCAAAAGTGCAGCGCTCCCTCAGTACTGCCCCTCCAACAGTGTGGCGCTCCCTCAGTACTGCCCCTCCGATAGTGCAGCGCTCCCTCAGTACTGCCCCACCGACAGTGCAGCACTCCCTCGGTACAGCCCCTCTGACAATGCTGCGCTCCCTCAGTACTGCCCCTCCGACAGTGTGGCGCTCCCTCAGTACTGCCCTTCTGACAGTGCAGTGCTCCCTAAGTAATGCCCCTCTGACAGTGCAGCGCTCCCTCAGTACTGCCTCACCGACAGTGCGGCGCTCCCACACTACTGCCCCTTCGACAGTGCAGCACTCCCTCTGTACTGCTCCTCTGACAGTGCGGCACTCCCTCAGTACTGCCCCTCCGTCAGTGCAGTGTTCCAACAGTACCGCCTCTCCGACAGTGCAGCACTCCCTCGGTACTGCCCCTCCGACAGTGCGGTGCTCCTTCAATACCACCCCTCCGACAGTGCAGTTTTCCAACAGTACCGCCTCTCCGACAGTGCAGCACTCCCTCAGTACTGCCCCTCCGATAGTGCGGCGCTCCCTCAGTACTAACCCTCCGACAGTGCAGCGCTTCCTCAGTACAGCCCCTGTTACAGTGCAGCGCTCCCTCAGTACTGCCCCTCCAACAGTGCAGCGCTCCCTCAGTACTGCACCTCCAGCAGTGCGGCACTCCCTCAGTAGTGCCCTCCAAAAGTGCAGCGCTCCCTCAGTACTGCCCCACCGACAGTGCGGCGACCCCTCTGTACGGCCCCTCCGACAGTGCTGCGTTCCCTCAGTACTGCCCCTCTGACAGTACTGTGCTCCCTCAATACTGCCCCTCTGACAGTGTTGCGCTCCCTCAGTACTGCCCCTCTGACATTGCAGCGCTCCCTAAATAATGCCCCTATGACAGTGCAGCGCTCCCTCAGTACTGCCCCACCGACAGTGCGGCGCTCCCACACTACTGCCCCTTCGACAGTGCAGCACACCCTCTGTACAGCTCCTCTGAGAGTGCGGCACTCCCTCAGTACTGCCCCTCCGACAGTGCAGCGCTCCCTCTGTACTGCTCCTGCGACAGTGCGGCACGACCTCAGTACTGCCCCTCCAAAAGTGCGGCGCTCTCTCAGTACTGCCCCTCCGACTGTGCTGCGCTCCCTCAGTACTGCCCCTCGATCAGTGCAGCACTCCCTCAGAACTGCCTCACCAACAGTGCAGCGCTCCCTCAGTACTGCCCCTCCGACAGTGCAGCACTCCCTCGGTACTGCCCCTCCGACAGTGCAGCACTCCCTCAGTTCTGTCCCTCCGACAGTGCGGCGCTCCCTCAGTACTGCCCCTCACACAGTGAGGCGCTCCCTCAGTACAGCCCCTCTTTCAGTGCAGCACTCCCTCAGTACTGCCCCTCCGACGGTGCAGCTGTCCCTTAGTGCTGCCCCTCCGACAGTGCAGCACTCCTTCCGTCCTGGACCTCCGACAGTGCGGCGCTCCCTCAGCACTGCCCCTCTGACAGTGCGGCACAGCCTCAGTACAGCCCCTCCATCAGTGTAGCACTCCCTCAGTACTGCCCCTCCGACAGTGCAGCACTCTCTCAGTACTGTCCCTCCGACAGTGCGGTGCTCCCTCAGTACTGCCGCTCCGACAGTGTGGCGCTTCCTCAGTACAGCCCCTCTTACAGTGCAGCGCTCCCTCAGTACTGCCCCTCCCACAGTGCAGCGCTCCCTCAGTACTGACCCTCCGACAGTGCAGCACTGCCTCAGTACTGCCCCTCCGACAGTGCAGCACTCCCTCAGTACTGCCCCTCCGACAGTGTGGCGCTCCCTCAGTACTGCCCCTCCGATGGTGAAGCGCTCCCTCAGTACTGCCCCTCCGACAGTGCAGCACTCCCTCAGTGCTGCCCCTCCGACAGTGCAGCACTCCCTCAGTACAGCCCCTCCGACAGTGCGGCGCTCCCTCAGCACAGCCCCTCTGACAGTGCAGCGCTCATTCTGTACTGCTCCTCCGACAGTGCAGCGCTCCATCAGTACTGCCGCTCCGACAGTGCAGCGCTCCCACAGTACTGCCCCTCCGTCAGTGCAGTGTTCCAACAGTCCCGCCTCTCCGACAGTGCAACACTCCCTCAGCACTGCCCCTCCGACAGTGCGGCGCACCCTTGGTTTTGCCCCTCCGACAGTGCGGCGCATCCTCAGCACAGCCCCTCTTGCAGTGCAGCGCTCCCTCGGTACTGCCCCTCCGACGATGCAGCGCTCCCTCAGTTCTGCCCCTCCGACAGTGTGGTGCTCCCTCAGTACTGCCCCTCTGACCGTGCAGCACACCCTCAGTACGGCTCCTCTGGCAGTGCCGCGCACTCTCAGTACTGCCCCTCCAACAGTGCAGCGCTCCCTCAGTACTGCCTCACCGACAGTGCGGCGCTCCCACACTGCTGCCCATTTGACAGTGCAGCAATCCCTCTGTACTGCTCCTCTGACGGTGCGGCACTCCCTCAGTACTGTCCCGCTGTCAGTGCAGTGTTCCAACAGTACCGCCTCTCCGACAGTGCAGCACTCCCTCGGTACAACCCCTCCGACAAAGCTGCGCTCCCTCAGTACTGCCCCTCCGACAGTGCGTTGCTCCCTCAGTATTGCCCCTCTGACAGTGTGGCGCTCCCTCAGTACTGCCGCTCTGACAGTGCAGTGTTCCCTAAGCAATGCCCCTCTGACAGTGCGGCGCTCCCTCAGTCCTGCCCCTCCGACAGTGCGGCGCTTCCTCAGTACAGCCCCTCTTACAGTGCAGCGCTTCCTCAGTACTGACCCTCCGACGGTGCAGCGCTCCCTCAGTACAGCCCCTCCAACAGTGCAGCGCTCCATCAGTACGGCCCCTCCAACAGTGCGGCACTCCCTCAGTACTGCCCCTCCGACAGTGCTGCGATCCCTCAGTACTGCCCCTCTGACAGTACTGCGCTCCCTCAATTCTGCCCCTCTGACAGTGTTGCGCTTCCTCAGTACTGCCCCACCGACAGTGCAGCACTCACTCAGTACAGCCCCTCCGGCAATGCTGCGCTCCCTCAGTACTTCCCCTCCGACAGTGCGGTGCTCCCTCTGTATTGCCCCTCTGATTTTGTGGCGCTCCCTCAGTACTGCCCCTCTGACAGTGCAGCGCTCCCTAAGTAATGCCCCTCTGACAGTGCAGCGCTCCCTCAGCACTGCACCACCGACAGTGCAGCGCTCCCACACTACTGCCCCTTCGACAGTGCAGCACTCCCTCTGTACTGCACCTCTGACAGTGCGGCACTCCCTCAGTACTGCCCCTCCGTCAGTGCGGCGCTCCCTCTGTACTGCTCCTCCGACAGTGCAGCGCGCCCTCAATACTGCCCCTCCAACAGTGTTGCACTCTCTCAGTACTGCCCCTCCGACAGTGCTGCGCTCCCTCAGTACTGCCCATCCAACAGTGCAGCGCTCCCTCAGTACTGCCCCTCCGACAGTGTGGTGCTTCCTCAGTACAGCCGCTCTTACAGTGCAGTGCTCCCTCAGTACTGCCCCTCCGACAGTGCAGCACTCCCTCAGTACAGCGCCTCCAACAGTGCAGCGCTCCATCAGTACTGCCCCTTCAACAGTGCGGCGCTTCCTCAGTACTGCCCCTCCGACAGTGCAGCGCTCCCTCAGTACTGCCCCACCGACAGTGCGGCACCCCCTCAGTACTGCCCCTCCGACAGTGCTGCGCTCCCTCAGTACTACCCCTCTGACAGTACTGCGCTCCCTCAATACTGCCCCTCTGACAGTGTTGCGCTTCCTCAGTACTGCCCAACCGACAGTGCAGCACTCCCTCTGTACAGTCCCTCCGACAATGCTGCGCTCCCTCAGTACTTCCCCTCTGACAGTGCGGTGCTCCCTCACTATTGCCCCTCTTACTTTGTGGCGCTCCCTCAGTACTGCCCCTCTGACAGTGCAGCGCTCCCTAAGTAATCCCCCTCTGACAGTGCAGCGCTCCCTCAATACTGCCCCACCGACAGTGCGGTGCTCCCACACTACTGCCCCTTCGACAGTGCAGCACTCCCTCTGTACTGCCCCTCTGACAGTGCAGCGCTCCCTCTGTACTGCTCCTCCGACAGTGCGGCGCTCCCTCAGTACTGCACCTCCGACAGTGCAGTGCTCCCTGGGTACTGCCCCTCTGACAGTGCAGCGCTCCCTCAGTACTGCCCCTCCGAAAGTGCAGCGCTGCCTCTGTACTGCTCCTCTGAAAGTGCAGCGCTCCATCAGTACTGTCCATTTGACAGTGCGGTGCTCCCTCAGTACTGCTCCTCTGATAGTGCGGCACTCCATCAGTACTGCTCCTCTGACAGTGCAGTGCTCCCTCAGTACTGCCCCTCTGACAATGCGGTGCTCCCTCCGTACTGCCCCTCCAATAGTGCAGTGCTCCCACTGTACTGCACCTCCGTCAGTGCAGAGTTCCAACAGTCCCGCCTCTCCCACAGTGCAGCACTCCCTGAGTACTGCCCCTCCGACAGTGCGGTGCTTCCTCAGTACTGCCCCTCTGACAGTGCGGTGCTCCCTCAGTACTGCCCCTCTGACAGTGCGGCGCTTCCTCAGCACAGCCCCTCTTACAGTGCAGCGCTCCCTCAGTACTGCCCCTCCGACGGTGCAGCGCTCCCTCAGTACTGCCCCACCGACAGTGCGGCGCTCCCTCAGTACTGCCCTTCTGACAGTGCAGCACTCCCTTGGTACAGCCCCTCCGACAATGCTGCGCTCCCTCAGTACTGCCCCTCCGACAGTGTGGCGCTCCCTCAGTCCTGCCCCTCTGACAGTGCAGCACTCCCTCAGTAATGCCTCACCGACAGTGCGGCGCTCCCACACTACTGCCCCTTCGACAGTGCAGCTCTCCCTCTGTACTGCTCCTCTGACAGTGTGGCACTCCCTCAGTAATGCCCCTCCGTCAATGCAGTGTTCCAACACTACCGCCTCTCTGACAGTGCAGCACTCCCTCGGTACTGCCCCTCCGACAGTGCGGTGCTCCATCAGTACCACCTCTCCGACAGTGCAGTGTACCAACAGTACCGCCTCTCCGACAGTGCAGCACTCCCTCAGTACTGCCCCTCCGATAGTGCGGCGCTCCCTCAGTACTACTCCTCCGACAGTGCAGCGCTTCTTCAGTACAGCCCCTGTTACAGTGCAGCGCTTCCTCAGTACTGCCCCTCCGACGGTGCAGCGCTCCCTCAGTACTGCCCCTCCAACAGTGCAGCGCTCCCTCAGTACTGCCCCTCCAGCAGTGCGGCGCTCCCTCAGTACTGCTGCTCCGACAGTGCAGCGCTCCCTCAGTACTGCCCCACCGACAGTGCGGCGCCCCCCTGTACTGCCCCTCCGACAGTGCTGCGCTCCCTCAGTACTGCCCCTCTGACAGAACTGCGCTCCCTCAATACTGCCCCTCTGAGAGTGTTGCGCTCCCTCAGTACTGCCCCTCTGACAGTGCAGCGCTCCCTAAATAATGCCCCTCTGACAGTGCAGCGCTCCCTCAGTACTGACCCACCGACAGTGCGGCGCTCCCACACTACTGCCCCTTCGACAGTGCAGCACACCCTCTGTACAGCTCCTCTGAGAGTGCGGCACTCCCTCAGTACTGCCCCTCCGACAGTGCAGCGCTCCATCTGTACTGCTCCTCCGACAGTGCGGCACGACCTCAGTACTGCCCCTCCATAGTGCGGCGCTCTCTCAGTACTGCCCCTCCGACAGTGCTGCGCTCCCTCAGTACTGCCCCTCGATCAGTGCAGCGCTCCCTCAGTACTGCCCCTCCAACAGTGCAGCGCTCCCTCAGTGCTGGCCCTCCGACAGTGCAGCACTTCCTCGTTACTGCCCCTCCGACAATGCAGCACTCCCTCAGTTCTGTCCCTCCGACAGTGAGGCGCTCTCTCAGTACTGCCCCTCAGACAGAGAGGCGCTCCCTCAGTACAGCCCCTCTTACAGTGCAGCACTCCCTCAGTACTGCCCCTCCGACGGTGCAGCGGTCACTTAGTACTGCCCCTCCGACAGTGCAGCACTCCTTCAGTACTGGACATCCGACAGTGCGGCGCTCCCTCAGTACTGCCGCTCCGACAGTGTGGTGACTCCTCAATACAGCCCCCCTTACAGTGCAGCGCTCCCTCAGTACTGCCCCTCCGACAGTGCAGCGCTCCCTCAGTACTGCCCCTCCGACAGTGCGGCGCTCCCTCAGTACTGCCCCTCCGTCAGTGCAGTGCTCCCTCTGTACTGCTCTTCCGACAGTGCGGCGCGCCCTCAATACTGCCCCTCCAACAGTGTTGCGCTCTTTCAGTACTGCCCCTCCGACAGTGCTGCGCTCCCTCAGTAATGCCCCTCCAACACTGCAGCGCTCCCTCAGTGCTGCCCCTCGGACAGTGTGGCGCTTCCTCAGTACAGCCCCTCTTACAGTGCAGCGCTCCCTCAGTACTGCCCCTCCGACAGTGCAGCACTCCCTCAGTAGAGCCCCTCCAACCGTGCAGCGCTCCATCAGTACTGCCCCTCCAACAGTGCGGCGCTCCCTCAGTACTGCCCCTCCGACAGTGCAGCGCTCCCTCAGTACTGCCCCACCGACAGTGCGGCACCCCCTCAGTACTGCCCCTCCGACAGTGCTGCGCTCCCTCAGTACTGCCCCTCCGACAGTGTTGCGCTTCCTCAGTACTGCCCCACCGACAGTGCAGCACTCCCTCTGTACAGCCCCTCCGACAATGCTGCGCTCCCTCAGTACTTCCCTTCCGACAGTGCGGTGCTTCCTCAGTATTGCCCCTCTGACTTTGTGGCGCTCCCTCAGTACTGCCCCTCCAACAGTGCAGCACTCCGTCAGTACTGCCCCTCCGACAGTGCAGCACTCCCTCGGTACTGCCCCTCCGACAGTGCGGTGCTCCCTCAGTACCATCCCTCTGACAGTGCTGCGCTCCCTCAGTACTGCCCCTCTGAATGTGTGGCGCTCCCTCAGTACTGCCCCTCCGACAGTGCGGCGCTTCCTCAGTACAGCCCCTCTTACAGTGCAGTGCTTCCTCAGTACTGCCCCTCCGACGGTGCAGCGCTCCCTCAGTACTGCCCGTCTGACAGTGTGGTGCTCCCTCAGTACTGCCCCTCCGACAGAACTGCGCTCCCTCAATACTGCCCCTCTGACAGTGTTGCGCTCCCTCAGTACTGCCCCACCGACAGTGCGGCGGTCCCTCTCTACTGGGCCTCTGACAGTGCAGCGCTCCCTCTGTACTGCCCCTCCGACAGTGCGGCGCTTCCTTAGTACTGCCCCTCTGACAGTGCAGCGCTCATTCTGTACTGCTCCTCCGACAGTGCAGCGCTCCATCAGTACTGCCACTCCGACAGTGCAGCGCTCCCACAGTACTGCCCCTCCGTCAGTGCAGTGTTCTAACAGTCCCGCCTCTCCGACAGTGCAACACTCCCTCAGCACTGCCCCTCCGACAGTGCGGCGCACCCTTGGTTTTGCCCCTCCGACAGTGCGGCGCATCCTCAGCACAGCCCCTCTTACAGTGCAGCGCTCCCTCGGTACTGCCCCTCCGACGATGCAGCGCTCCCTCAGTTCTGCCCCTCCAACAGTGTGGTGCTCCCTCAGTACTGCCCCTCTGACCGTGCAGCACACCCTCAGTACGGCTCCTCTGGCAGTGCCGCGCACTCTCAGTACTGCCCCTCCAACAGTGCAGCGCTCCCTCAGTATTGCCTCACCGACAGTGCGGCGCTCCCACACTGCTGCCCATTTGACAGTGCAGCAATCCCTCTGTACTGCTCCTCTGACAGTGCGGCACTCCCTCAGTACTGTCCCGCTGTCAGTGCAGTGTTCCAACAGTACCGCCTCTCCGACAGTGCAGCACTCCCTCGGTACAACCCCTCCGACAATGCTGCGCTCCCTCAGTACTGCCCCTCCGACAGTGCGTTGCTCCCTCAATATTGCCCCTCTGACAGTGTGGCGCTCCCTCAGTACTGCCGCTCTGACAGTGCAGTGTTCCCTAAGCAATGCCCCTCTGACAGTGCGGCGCTCCCTCAGTACTGCCCCTCCGACAGTGCGGCGCTTCCTCAGTACAGCCCCTCTTACAGTGCAGCGCTTCCTCAGTACTGACCCTCCGACGGTGCAGCGCTCCCTCAGTACAGCCCCTCTGACAGTACTGCGCTCCCTCAATTCTGCCCCTCTGACAGTGTTGCGCTTCCTCAGTACTGCCCCACCGACAGTGCAGCGCTCCCACACTACTGCCCCTTCGACAGTGCAGCACTCCCTCTGTACTGCACCTCTGACAGTGCGGCACTCCCTCAGTACTGCCCCTCCGTCAGTGCGGCGCTCCCTCTGTACTGCTCCTCCGACAGTGCAGCGCGCCCTCAATACTGCCCCTCCAACAGTGTTGCACTCTCTCAGTACTGCCCCTCTGACAGTGCTGCGCTCCCTCAGTACTGCCCATCCAACAGTGCAGCGCTCCCTCAGTACTGCCCCTCCGACAGTGTGGCGCTTCCTCAGTACAGCCCCTCTTACAGTGCAGCGCTCCCTCAGTACTGCCCCTCCGACAGTGCAGCACTCCCTCAGTACAGCGCCTCCAACAGTGCAGCGCTCCATCAGTACTGCCCCACCGACAGTGCGGCACCCCCTCAGTACTGCCCCTCCGACAGTGCTGCGCTCCCTCAGTACTACCCCTCTGACAGTACTGCGCTCCCTCAATACTGCCCCTCTGACAGTGTTGCGCTTCCTCAGTACTGCCCAACCGACAGTGCAGCACTCCCTCTGTACAGCCCCTCCGACAATGCTGCGCTCCCTCAGTACTTCCCCTCCGACAGTGCGGTGCTCCCTCACTATTGCCCCTCTTACTTTGTGGCGCTCCCTCAGTACTGCCCCTCTGACAGTGCAGCGCTCCCTAAGTAATCCCCCTCTGACAGTGCAGCGCTCCCTCAATACTGCCCCACCGACAGTGCGGTGCTCCCACACTACTGCCCCTTCGACAGTGCAGCACTCCCTCTGTACTGCCCCTCTGACAGTGCAGCGCTCCCTCTGTACTGCTCCTCCGACAGTGCGGCGCTCCCTCAGTACTGCACCTCCGAAAGTGCAGCGCTCCCTCTGTACTGCTCCTCCGAAAGTGCAGCGCTCCATCAGTACTGCCCATTTGACAGTGCGGTGCTCCCTCAGTACTGCTCCTCTGATAGTGCGGCACTCCATCAGTACTGCTCCTCTGACAGTGCAGTGCTCCCTCAGTACTGCCCCTCTGACAATGCGGTGCTCCCTCCGTACTGCCCCTCCAATAGTGCAGTGCTCCCACTGTACTGCACCTCCATCAGTGCAGAGTTCCAACAGTCCCGCCTCTCCCACAGTGCAGCACTCCCTGAGTACTGCCCCTCCGACAGTGCGGTGCTCCCTCAGTACTGCCCCTCTGACAGTGCGGTGCTCCCTCAGTACTGCCCCTCTGACAGTGCGGCGCTTCCTCAGCACAGCCCCTCTTACAGTGCAGCGCTCCCTCAGTACTGCCCCTCCGACGGTGCAGCGCTCCCTCAGTACTGCCCCACCGACAGTGCGGCGCTCCCTCAGTACTGCCCTTCTGACAGTGCAGCACTCCCTCGGTACAGCCCCTCCGACAATGCTGCGCTCCCTCAGTACTGCCCCTCCGACAGTGTGGCGCTCCCTCAGTCCTGCCCCTCTGACAGTGCAGCACTCCCTCAGTAATGCCTCACCGACAGTGCGGCGCTCCCACACTACTGCCCCTTCGACAGTGCAGCACTCCCTCTGTACTGCTCCTCTGACAGTGTGGCACTCCCTCAGTAATGCCCCTCCGTCAATGCAGTGTTCCAACAGTACCGCCTCTCCGACAGTGCAGCACTCCCTCGGTACTGCCCCTCCGACAGTGCGGTGCTCCATCAGTACCACCCCTCCGACAGTGCAGTGTACCAACAGTACCGCCTCTCCGACAGTGCAGCACTCCCTCAGTACTGCCCCTCCGATAGTGCGGCGCTCCCTCAGTACTACTCCTCCGACAGTGCAGCGCTTCCTCAGTACAGCCCCTGTTACAGTGCAGCGCTTCCTCAGTACTGCCCCTCCGATGGTGCAGCGCTCCCTCAGTACTGCCCCTCCAACAGTGCAGCGCTCCCTCAGTACTGCCCCTCTAGCCGTGCGGCGCTCCATCAGTACTGCCGCTCCGACAGTGCAGCGCTCCCTCAGTACTGCCCCACCGACAGTGCGGCGCCCCCCTGTACTGCCCCTCCGACAGTGCTGCGCTCCCTCAGTACTGCCCCTCTGACAGAACTGCGCTCCCTCAATACTGCCCCTCTGAGAGTGTTGCGCTCCCTCAGTACTGCCCCTCTGACAGTGCAGCGCTCCCTAAATAATGCCCCTCTGACAGTGCAGCGCTCCCTCAGTACTGACCCACCGACAGTGCGGCGCTCCATCTGTACAGCTCCTCTGAGAGTGCGGCACTCCCTCAGTACTGCCCCTCCGACAGTGCAGCGCTCCATCTGTACTGCTCCTCCGACAGTGCGGCACGACCTCAGTACTGCCCCTCCATTGTGCGGCGCTCTCTCAGTACTGCCCCTCCGACAGTGCTGCGCTCCCTCAGTACTGCCCCTCGATCAGTGCAGCGCTCCCTCAGTACTGCCCCTCCAACAGTGCAGCGCTCCCTCAGTACTGGCCCTCCGACAGTGCAGCACTTCCTCGGTACTGCCCCTCCGACAGTGCAGCACTCCCTCAGTTCTGTCCCTCCGACAGTGAGGCGCTCTCTCAGTACTGCCCCTCAGACAGAGAGGCGCTCCCTCAGTACAGCCCCTCTTACAGTGCAGCACTCCCTCAGTGCTGCCCCTCCAACGGTGCAGCGGTCACTTAGTACTGCCCCTCCGACAGTGCAGCACTCCTTCAGTACTGGACAACCGACAGTGCGGCGCTCCCTCAGTACTGCCGCTCCGACAGTGTGGTGACTCCTCAATACAGCCCCTCTTACAGTGCAGCGCTCCCTCAGTACTGCCCCTCCGACAGTGCAGCGCTCCCTCAGTACTGCCCCTCCGACAGTGCGACGCTCCCTCAGTACTGCCCCTCCGTCAGTGCAGTGCTCCCTCTGTACTGCTCTTCCGACAGTGCGGCGCGCCCTCAATACTGCCCCTCCAACAGTGTTGCGCTCTCTCAGTACTGCCCCTCCGACAGTGCTGCGCTCCCTCAGTGCTGCCCCTCGGACAGTGTGGCGCTTCCTCAGTACAGCCCCTCTTACAGTGCAGCTCTCCCTCAGTACTGCCCCTCCGACAGTGCAGCACTCCCTCAGTAGAGCCCCTCCAACCGTGCAGCGCTCCATCAGTACTGCCCCTCCAACAGTGCGGCGCTCCCTCAGTACTGCCCCTCCGACAGTGCAGCGCTCCCTCAGTACTGCCCCACCGACAGTGCGGCACCCCCTCAGTACTGCCCCTCCGACAGTGCTGCGCTCCCTCAGTACTGCCCCTCTGACAGTACTGCGCTCCCTCAATACTGCCCCTCTGACAGTGTTGCGCTTCCTCAGTACTGCCCCACCGACAGTGCAGCACTCCCTCTGTACAGCCCCTCCGACAATGCTGCGCTCCCTCTGTACTTCCCTTCCGACAGTGCGGTGCTTCCTCAGTATTGCCCCTCTGACTTTGTGGCGCTCCCTCAGTACTGCCCCTCCAACAGTGCAGCGCTCCGTCAGTACTGCCCCTCCGACAGTGCAGCACTCCCTCGGTACTGCCCCTCCGACAGTGCGGTGCTCCCTCAGTACCATCCCTCTGACAGTGCTGCGCTCCCTCAGTACTGCCCCTCTGAATGTGTGGCGCTCCCTCAGTACTGCCCCTCCGACAGTGCGGCGCTTCCTCAGTACAGCCCCTCTTACAGTGCAGCGCTTCCTCAGTACTGCCCCTCCGACGGTGCAGCGCTCCCTCAGTACTGCCCGTCTGACAGTGTGGTGCTCCCTCAGTACTGCCCCTCCAACAGAACTGCGCTCCCTCAATACTGCCCCTCTGACAGTGTTGCGCTCCCTCTGTACTGCCCCTCCGACAGTGCGGTGCTCCCTCAGTATTGCCCCTCTGACAGTGTGGCGCTCCCTCAGTACTGCCTCACCGACAGTGTGGCGCTCCCACACTACTGCACCTTCGACAGTGCAGCACTCCCTCTGTACTGCTCCTCTGACAGTGCGGCACTCCCTCAGTACTGCCCCTCCATTAGTGCAGTGTTCCAACATTATCGCCTCTCCGACAGTGCAGCACTCCCTCTGTACTGCCCCTCCGACAGTGAGGCGCTCCCTCAGTTCCACCCCTCCGACAGTGCAGTGTTCCAACAGTACCGCTTCTCCGACAGTGCAGCACTCCCTCAGTACTGCCCCTCGGACAGTGCGGCGCTTCCTCAGCACTGCCCCTCCGACGGTGCAGCGCTCCCTCAGTTCTGCCCCTCCGACAGTGTGGTGCTCCCCCAGTACTGCCCCTCTAACAGTGCAGCGCTCCCTCAGTACTGCCCCTCCAACAATGCTGTGCTCCCTCAGGACTGCGCTTCCGACAGTGCGGTGCTCCCTCAGTATTGCCCCTCTGACAGTGTGGCGCTGCCTCTGTACTGCCCCCCTGACAGTGCAGCACTCCCTAAGTAATGACACACTGACAGTGCGGCACTCCCTCAGTACTGCCCCTCAGACAGTGCGGCGCTCCCTCATTACAGCCCCTCTTACAGTGCAGCACTCCCTCAGTACTGCCCCTCCGACGGTGCAGCGGTCCCTTAGTACTGCCTCTCTGACAGTGCAGCACTCCCTCAGTACTGGACCTCCAACAGTGCGGCGCTCCCTCAGTAATGCCCCTCCGTCAGTGTAGCGCTCCCTCAGTACTGCCCCTCCGACAATGCAGCTCTCCCTCAGTACTGCCCCTCCGACAGTGCAGCACGCCCTCAGTACTGCCCCTCCGACAGTGCGGCGCGCCCTCAATACTGCCCCTCCAACAGTGTTGCGCTCTCTCAGTACTGCCCCTCCGACAGTGCTGCGCTCCCTCAGTACTGCCCCTCCAACGCTGCAGCGCTCCCTCAGTACTGCTCCTCCGACAGTGCAGCACTCCCTCAGTACAGCCCCTCCAACGGTGCAGCGCTCCATCAGTACTGCCCCACCGACAGTGCGGCACCCCCTCAGTACTGCCCCTCCGACAGTGCTGAGCTCCCTCAGTACTGCCCCTCTGACAGTACTGCGCTCCCTCAATACTGCCCCTCTGACAGTGTTGCGCTTCCTCAGTACTGCCCCTCCGACAGTCCGGCGCTCCCTCAGTACTACCCCTCTGGCAGTGCAGCACTCATTCTGTTCTGCTCCTCTGACAGTGCAGCGCTCCGTCAGTACTGCCCCTCCGACAGTGCAGCGCTCCCACAGTACTGACCCTCCGTCAGTGCAGTGTTCCAACAGTCCCGCCTCTCCGACAGTGCAACACTCCCTCAGTACTGCCCCTCCGACAGTGCGGCGCATCCTTAGTTTTGCCCCTCCGACAGTGCGGCGCATCCTCAGCACAGCCCCTCTTACAGTGCAGCTCTCCCTCGGTACTGCCCTTCCGACGGTGCAGCGCTCCCTCAGTTCTGCCCCTCCGACAGTGTGGTGCTCCCTCAGTACTGCCCCTCTGACAGTGCAGCACACCCTCAGTACGGCTCCTCTGACAGTGCGGCGCACTTTCAGTACTGCCCATCCAACAGTGCAGCGCTCCCTCAGTACTGCCTCACCGACAGTGCGGCGCTCCCACACTGCTGCCCATTTGACAGTGCAGCACTCCCTCTGTACTGCTCCTCTGACAGTGCGGCACTCCCTCAGTACTGTACCTCTGTCAGTGCAGTGTTCCAACAGTACCGCCAATCTGACAGTGCAGCACTCCCTCGGTACAGCCCCTCTGACAATGCTGCACTCCCTCAGTACTGCCCCTCCGACAGTGCGGTGCTCCCTCAGTATTGCCCCTCTGACAGTATGGCGTTCCCTCAGTACTGCCCCTCTGACAGTGCAGTGCTGCCTAAGTAATGCCCCTCTGACAGTGCGGCGCTCCCTCAATACTGCCCCTCCGACAGTGCGGCGCTTCCTCAGTACAGCCCCTCTTACAGTGCAGTGCTTCCTCAGTACTGCCCCACCGACAGTGCGGCGCTCCCACACTACTGCCCCTTCGACAGTGCAGCACTCCCTCTGTACTGCACCTCTGACAGTTCGGCACTCCCTCAGTACTGCCCCTCCATCAGTGCAGTGCTCCCTATGTACTGCTCCTCCGACAGTGCGGCGCGCCCTCAACACTGCCCCTCCAACAGTGTTGCGCTCTCTCAGTACTGCCCTTCTGACAGTGCTGCGCTCCCTCAGTACTGCCCCTCCAACACTGCAGCGCTCCCTCAGTGCTGCCCCTCGGAGAGTGTGGCGCTTCCTCAGTACAGCCCCTCTTACAGTGCAGCTCTCCCTCAGTACTGCCCCTCCGACAGTGCAGCACTCCCTCAGTAGAGCCCCTCCAACGGTGCAGCGCTCCATCAGTACTGCCCCTCCAACAGTGCGGCGCTCCCTCAGTACTGCCCCTCTGACAGTGCAGCACTCCCTCAGTACTGCCCCACCGACAGTGCGGCACCCCCTCAGTACTGCCCCTCCGACAGTGCTGCGCTCCCTCAGTACTGCCCCTGTGACAGTACTGCGCTCCCTCAATTCTGCCCCTCTGACAGTGTTGCGCTTCCTCAGTACTGCCCCACCGACAGTGCAGCGCTCCCACACTACTGCCCCTTCGACAGTGCAGCACTCCCTCTGTACTGCACCTCTGACAGTGCGGCACTCCCTCAGTACTGCCCCTCCGTCAGTGCGGCGCTCCCTCTGTACTGCTCCTCCGACAGTGCAGCGCGCCCTCAATACTGCCCCTCCAACAGTGTTGCACTCTCTC
This sequence comes from Somniosus microcephalus, assembly GCF_052327205.1. Lineage (NCBI taxonomy): Eukaryota > Metazoa > Chordata > Chondrichthyes > Squaliformes > Somniosidae > Somniosus > Somniosus microcephalus. The sequence goes on from NC_140998.1 coordinate 184,364,474, forward strand.
AGTACTGCCCCTCTGACAGTGCTGCGCTCCCTCAGTACTGCCCATCCAACAGTGCAGCGCTCCCTCAGTACTGCCCCTCCGACAGTGTGGCGCTTCCTCAGTGCAGCCCCTCTTACAGTGCAGCGCTCCCTCAGTACTGCCCCTCCGACAGTGCAGCACTCCCTCAGTACAGCGCCTCCAACAGTGCAGCGCTCCATCAGTACTGCCCCACCGACAGTGCGGCACCCCCTCAGTACTGCCCCTCCGACAGTGCTGCGCTCCCTCAGTACTACCCCTCTGACAGTACTGCGCTCCCTCAATACTGCCCCTCTGACAGTGTTGCGCTTCCTCAGTACTGCCCAACCGACAGTGCAGCACTCCCTCTGTACAGCCCCTCCGACAATGCTGCGCTCCCTCAGTACTTCCCCTCCGACAGTGCGGTGCTCCCTCACTATTGCCCCTCTTACTTTGTGGCGCTCCCTCAGTACTGCCCCTCTGACAGTGCAGCGCTCCCTAAGTAATCCCCCTCTGACAGTGCAGCGCTCCCTCAATACTGCCCCACCGACAGTGCGGTGCTCCCACACTACTGCCCCTTTGACAGTGCAGCACTCCCTCTGTACTGCCCCTCTGACAGTGCAGCGCTCCCTCTGTACTGCTCCCCCGACAGTGCGGCGCTCCCTCAGTACTGCACCTCCGAAAGTGCAGCGCTCCCTCTGTACTGCTCCTCCGAAAGTGCAGCGCTCCATCAGTACTGCCCATTTGACAGTGCGGTGCTCCCTCAGTACTGCTCCTCTGATAGTGCGGCACTCCATCAGTACTGCTCCTCTGACAGTGCAGTGCTCCCTCAGTACTGCCCCTCTGACAATGCGGTGCTCCCTCCGTACTGCCCCTCCAATAGTGCAGTGCTCCCACTGTACTGCACCTCCATCAGTGCAGAGTTCCAACAGTCCCGCCTCTCCCACAGTGCAGCACTCCCTGAATACTGCCCCTCTGACAGTGCGGTGCTCCCTCAGTACTGCCCCTCTGACAGTGCGGTGCTCCCTCAGTACTGCCCCTCTGACAGTGCGGCGCTTCCTCAGCACAGCCCCTCTTACAGTGCAGCGCTCCCTCAGTACTGCCCCTCCGACGGTGCAGCGCTCCCTCAGTACTGCCCCACCGACAGTGCGGCGCTCCCTCAGTACTGCCCTTCTGACAGTGCAGCACTCCCTCGGTATAGCCCCTCCGACAATGCTGCGCTCCCTCAGTACTGCCCCTCCGACAGTGTGGCGCTCCCTCAGTCCTGCCCCTCTGACAGTGCAGCACTCCCTCAGTAATGCCTCACCGACAGTGCGGCGCTCCCACACTACTGCCCCTTCGACAGTGCAGCACTCCCTCTGTACTGCTCCTCTGACAGTGTGGCACTCCCTCAGTAATGCCCCTCCGTCAATGCAGTGTTCCAACAGTACCGCCTCTCCGACAGTGTAGCACTCCCTCGGTACTGCCCCTCCGACAGTGCGGTGCTCCATCAGTACCACCCCTCCGACAGTGCAGTGTACCAACAGTACCGCCTCTCCGACAGTGCAGCACTCCCTCAGTACTGCCCCTCCGATAGTGCGGCGCTCCCTCAGTACGACTCCTCCGACAGTGCAGCGCTTCCTCAGTACAGCCCCTGTTACAGTGCAGCGCTTCCTCAGTACTGCCCCTCCGACGGTGCAGCGCTCCCTCAGTACTGCCCCTCCAACAGTGCAGCGCTCCCTCAGTACTGCCCCTCTAGCCGTGCGGCGCTCCCTCAGTACTGCCGCTCCGACAGTGCAGCGCTCCCTCAGTACTGCCCCACCGACAGTGCGGCGCCCCCCTGTACTGCCCCTCCGACAGTGCTGCGCTCCCTCAGTACTGCCCCTCTGACAGTGCAGCGCTCCCTAAATAATGCCCCTCTGACAGTGCAGCGCTCCCTCAGTACTGACCCACCGACAGTGCGGCGCTCCCACACTACTGCCATTTCGACAGTGCAGCACACCCTCTGTACAGCTCCTCTGAGAGTGCGGCACTCCCTCAGTACTGCCCCTCCGACAGTGCAGCGCTCCATCTGTACTGCTCCTCCGACAGTGCGGCACGACCTCAGTACTGCCCCTCCATAGTGCGGCGCTCTCTCAGTACTGCCCCTCCGACAGTGCTGCGCTCCCTCAGTACTGCCCCTCGATCAGTGCAGCGCTCCCTCAGTACTGCCCCTCCAACAGTGCAGCACTCCCTCAGTTCTGTCCCTCCGACAGTGAGGCGCTCTCTCAGTACTGCCCCTCAGACAGAGAGGCGCTCCCTCAGTACAGCCCCTCTTACAGTGCAGCACTCCTTCAGTACTGGACATCCGACAGTGCGGCGCTCCCTCAGTACTGCCGCTCCGACAGTGTGGTGACTCCTCAATACAGCCCCTCTTACAGTGCAGCGCTCCCTCAGTACTGCCCCTCCGACAGTGCAGCGCTCCCTCAGTACTGCCCCTCCGACAGTGCGGCGCTCCCTCAGTACTGCCCCTCCGTCAGTGCAGTGCTCCCTCTGTACTGCTCTTCCGACAGTGCGGCGCGCCCTCAATACTGCCCCTCCAACAGTGTTGCGCTCTCTCAGTACTGCCCCTCCGACAGTGCTGCGCTCCCTCAGTAATGCCCCTCCAACACTGCAGCGCTCCCTCAGTGCTGCCCCTCGGACAGTGTGGCGCTTCCTCAGTACAGCCCCTCTTACAGTGCAGCTCTCCCTCAGTACTGCCCCTCCGACAGTGCAGCACTCCCTCAGTAGAGCCCCTCCAACCGTGCAGCGCTCCATCAGTACTGCCCCTCCAACAGTGCGGCGCTCCCTCAGTACTGCCCCTCCGACAGTGCAGCGCTCCCTCAGTACTGCCCCACCGACAGTGCGGCACCCCCTCAGTACTGCCCCTCCGACAGTGCTGCGCTCCCTCAGTACTGCCCCTCTGACAGTACTGCGCTCCCTCAATACTGCCCCTCTGACAGTGTTGCGCTTCCTCAGTACTGCCCCACCGACAGTGCAGCACTCCCTCTGTACAGCCCCTCCGACAATGCTGCGCTCCCTCAGTACTTCCCTTCCGACAGTGCGGTGCTTCCTCAGTATTGCCCCTCTGACTTTGTGGCGCTCCCTCAGTACTGCCCCTCCAACAGTGCAGCGCTCTGTCAGTACTGCCCCTCCGACAGTGCAGCACTCCCTCGGTACTGCCCCTCCGACAGTGCGGTGCTCCCTCAGTACCATCCCTCTGACAGTGCTGCGCTCCCTCAGTACTGCACCTCTGAATGTGTGGCGCTCCCTCAGTACTGCCCCTCCGACAGTGCGGTGCTTCCTCAGTACAGCCCCTCTTACAGTGCAGCGCTTCCTCAGTACTGCCCCTCCGACGGTGCAGCGCTCCCTCAGTACTGCCCGTCTGACAGTGTGGTGCTCCCTCAGTACTGCCCCTCCAACAGAACTGCGCTCCCTCAATACTGCCCCTCTGACAGTGTTGCGCTCCCTCTGTACTGCCCCTCCGACAGTGCGGTGCTCCCTCAGTATTGCCCCTCTGACAGTGTGGCGCTCCCTCAGTACTGCCTCACCGACAGTGTGGCGCTCCCACACTACTGCACCTTCGACAGTGCAGCACTCCCTCTGTACTGCTCCTCTGACAGTGCGGCACTCCCTCAGTACTGCCCCTCCATCAGTGCAGTGTTCCAACATTATCGCCTCTCCGACAGTGCAGCACTCCCTCTGTACTGCCCCTCCGACAGTGAGGCGCTCCCTCAGTTCCACCCCTCCGACAGTGCAGTGTTCCAACAGTACCGCTTCTCCGACAGTGCAGCACTCCCTCAGTACTGCCCCTCGGACAGTGCGGCACTTCCTCAGCACTGCCCCTCCGACGGTGCAGCACTCCCTCAGTTCTGCCCCTCCGACAGTGTGGTGCTCCCCCAGTACTGCCCCTCTAACAGTGCAGCGCTCCCTCAGTACTGCCCCTCCAACAATGCTGTGCTCCCTCAGTACTGCGCTTCCGACAGTGCGGTGCTCCCTCAGTATTGCCCCTCTGACAGTGTGGCGCTGCCTCTGTACTGCCCCCCTGACAGTGCAGCACTCCCTAAGTAATGACACACTGACAGTGCGGCACTCCCTCAGTACTGCCCCTCAGAAAGTGCGGCGCTCCCTCATTACAGCCCCTCTTACAGTGCAGCACTCCCTCAGTACTGCCCCTCCGACGGTGCAGCGGTCCCTTAGTACTGCCTCTCCGACAGTGCAGCACTCCCTCAGTACTGGACCTCCAACAGTGCGGCGCTCCCTCAGTAATGCCCCTCCGTCAGTGTAGCGCTCCCTCAGTACTGCCCCTCCGACAATGCAGCTCTCCCTCAGTACTGCCCCTCCGACAGTGCAGCACGCCCTCAGTACTGCCCCTCCGACAGTGCGGCACGCCCTCAATACTGCCCCTCCAACAGTGTTGCGCTCTCTCAGTACTGCCCCTCCGACATTGCTGCGCTCCCTCAGTACTGCCCCTCCAACGCTGCAGCGCTCCCTCAGTACTGCTCCTCCGACAGTGCAGCACTCCCTCAGTACAGCCCCTCCAACGGTGCAGCGCTCCATCAGTACTGCCCCACCGACAGTGCGGCACCCCCTCAGTACTGCCCCTCCGACAGTGCTGCGCTCCCTCAGTACTGCCCCTCTGACAGTACTGCGCTCCCTCAATACTGCCCCTCTGACAGTGTTGCGCTTCCTCAGTACTGCCCCACCGACAGTGCAGCACTCCCTCTGTACAGCCCCTCCGACAATGCTGCGCTCCCTCAGTACTTCCCCTCCGACAGTGCGGTGCTCCCTCACTATTGCCCCTCTTACTTTGTGGCGCTCCCTCAGTACTGCCCCTCTGACAGTGCAGCACTCCCTAAATAATGCCCCTCTGACAGTGCAGCGCTCCCTCAGTACTGACCCACCGACAGTGCGGCGCTCCCACACTATTGCCCCTTCGACAGTGCAGCACACCCTCTGTACAGCTCCTCTGAGAGTGCGGCACTCCATCAGTACTGCCCCTCCAACAGTGCAGCGCTCCATGTGTACTGCTCCTCCGACAGTGCGGCACGACCTCAGTACTGCCCCTCCATAGAGCGGCGCTCTCTCAGTCCTGCCACTCCGACAGTGCTGCGCTCCCTCAGTACTGCCCCTCGATCAGTGCAGCGCTCCCTCAGTACTGCCCCTCCAACAGTGCAGCGCTCCCTCAGTACTGACCCTCCGACAGTGCAGCACTCCATCGGTACTGCCACTCCGACAGTGCTGCACTCCCTCAGTTCTGTCCCTCCAACAGTGAGGCGCTCTCTCAGTACTGCCCTTCAGACAGAGAGGCGCTCCCTCAGTACAGCCCCTCTTACAGTGCGGCACGACCTCAGTACTGCCCCTCCAAAAGTGCGGCGCTCTCTCAGTACTGCCCCTCCGACAGTGCTGCGCTCCCTCAGTACTGCCCCTCGATCAGTGCAGCACTCCCTCAGAACTGCCTCACCAACAGTGCAGCGCTCCCTCAGTACTGCCCCTGCGACAGTGCAGCACTCCCTCGGTACTGCCCCTCCGACAGTGCAGCACTCCCTCAGTACTGCCCCTCCGACGGTGCAGCGGTCACTTAGTACTGCCCCTCTGACAGTGCAGCACTCCTTCAGTACTGGACCACCGACAGTGCGGCGCTTCCTCAGTACTGCCGCTCCGACAGTGTGGCGATTCCTCAATACAGCCCCTCTTACAGTGCAGCGCTCCCTCAGTACTGCCCCTCCGACAGTGCAGCGCTCCCTCAGTACTGCCCCTCCGACAGTGCAGCACTACCTCAGTACTGCCCCTCCGACAGTGCAGCACTCCCTCAGTACTGCCCCTCCGACAGTGCGGCGCTCCCTCAGTACTGCCCCTCCGATGGTGAAGCACTCCCTCAGTACTGCCCCTCCGTCAGTGTAGCACTCCCTCAGTACTGCCCCTCCGACAGTGCAGCACTCCCTCAGTACAGCCCCTCCGACAGTGCGGCGCTCCCTCAGTACTTCCCCTCCGATGGTGCAGCGCTCCCTCAGTACTGCCCCTCCGACAGTCCGGCGCTCCCTCAGTACTACCCCTCTGGCAGTGCAGCACTCATTCTGTTCTGCTCCTCCGACATTGCAGCGCTCCGTCAGTACTGCCCCTCCGACAGTGCAGCGCTCCCACAGTACTGACCCTCCGTCAGTGCAGTGTTCCAACAGTCCCGCCTCTCCGACAGTGCAACACTCCCTCAGTACTGCCCCTCCGACAGTGCGGCGCATCCTTAGTTTTGCCCCTCCGACAGTGCGGCGCATCCTCAGCACAGCCCCTCTTACAGTGCAGCTCTCCCTCGGTACTGCCCTTCCGACGGTGCAGCGCTCCCTCAGTTCTGCCCCTCCGACAGTGTGGTGCTCCCTCAGTACTGCCCCTCTGACAGTGCAGCACACCCTCAGTACGGCTCCTCTGACAGTGCGGCGCACTTTCAGTACTGCCCATCCAACAGTGCAGCGCTCCCTCAGTACTGCCTCACCGACAGTGCGGCGCTCCCACACTGCTGCCCATTTGACAGTGCAGCACTCCCTCTGTACTGCTCCTCTGACAGTGCGGCACTCCCTCAGTACTGTACCTCTGTCAGTGCAGTGTTCCAACAGTACCGCCAATCTGACAGTGCAGCACTCCCTCGGTACAGCCCCTCCGACAATGCTGCACTCCCTCAGTACTGCCCCTCCGACAGTGCGGTGCTCCCTCAGTATTGCCCCTCTGACAGTATGGCGTTCCCTCAGTACTGCCCCTCTGACAGTGCAGTGCTGCCTAAGTAATGCCCCTCTGACAGTGCGGCGCTCCCTCAATACTGCCCCTCCGACAGTGCGGCGCTTCCTCAGTACAGCCCCTCTTACAGTGCAGTGCTTCCTCAGTACTGCCCCACCGACAGTGCGGCGCTCCCACACTACTGCCCCTTCGACAGTGCAGCACTCCCTCTGTACTGCACCTCTGACAGTTCGGCACTCCCTCAGTACTGCCCCTCCATCAGTGCAGTGCTCCCTCTGTACTGCTCCTCCGACAGTGCGGCGCGCCCTCAACACTGCCCCTCCAACAGTGTTGCGCTCTCTCAGCACTGCCCTTCTGACAGTGCTGCGCTCCCTCAGTACTGCCCCTCCAACACTGCAGCGCTCCCTCAGTGCTGCCCCTCGGAGAGTGTGGCGCTTCCTCAGTACAGCCCCTCTTACAGTGCAGCTCTCCCTCAGTACTGCCCCTCCGACAGTGCAGCACTCCCTCAGTAGAGCCCCTCCAACGGTGCAGCGCTCCATCAGTACTGCCCCTCCAGCAGTGCGGCGCTCCCTCAGTACTGCCCCTCCGACAGTGCAGCACTCCCTCAGTACTGCCCCACCGACAGTGCGGCACCCCCTCAGTACTGCCCCTCCGACAGTGCTGCGCTCCCTCAGTACTGCCCCTCTGACAGTACTGCGCTCCCTCAATACTGCCCCTCTGACAGTGTTGCGCTTCCTCAGTACTGCCCCACCAACAGTGCAGCACTCCCTCTGTACAGCCCCTCCAACAATGCTGCGCTGCCTCAGTACTTCCCCTCCGACAGTGCGGTGCTTCCTCAGTATTGCCCCTCTGACTTTGTGGCGCTCCCTCAGTACTGCCCCTCCAACAGTGCAGCGCTCCCTCAGTACTGTCCCTCCGGCAGTGCAGCACTCCCTCGGTACTGCCCCTCCGACCGTGCGATGCTCCCTCAGTACCATCCCTCCGACAGTGCTGCGCTCCCTCAGTACTGCCCCTCTGAATGTGCGGCGCTCCCTCAGTACTGCCCCTCCGACAGTGCGGCGCTTCCTCAGTACAGCCCCACTTACAGTGCAGCGCTTCCTCAGTACTGCCCCTCCGACGGTGCAGCGCTCCCTCAGTACTGCCCTTCTGACAGTGTCGTGCTCCCTCAGTACTGCCCCTCCAACAGAACTGTGCTCCCTCAATACTGCCCCTCTGACAGTGTTGCGCTCCCTCAGTACTGCCCCACCGACAGTGCGGCTGTCCCTCTCTACTGCCCCTCTGACAGTGCAGCGCTCCCTCTGTACTGCCCCTCCGACAGTGCGGTGCTCCCTCAGTATTGCCCCTCTGACAGTGTGGCGCTCCCTCAGTACTGCCTCACCGACAGTGTGGCGCTCCCACACTACTGCACCTTCGACAGTGCAGCACTCCCTCTGTACTGCTCCTCTGACAGTGCGGCACTCCCTCAGTACTGCCCCTCCATCAGTGCAGTGTTCCACCAGTACCGCCTCTCCGACAGTGCAGCACTCCCTCGGTACTGCCCCTCCGACAGTACGGCGCTCCCTCAGTACCACCCCTCCGACAGTGCAGTGTTCCAAAAGTACCGCTTCTCCGACAGTGCAGCACTCCCTCAGTACTGCCCCTCCGACAGTGCGGCGCTTCCTCAGTACTGCCCCTCCGACGATGCAGCGCTCCCTCAGTTCTGCCCCTCCGACCGTGTGGTGCTCCCCCAGTACTGCCCCTCTAACAGTGCAGTGCTCCCTCAGTACTGCCCTTCTGACAGTGCAGCACTCCCTCGGTACAGCCCCTCCGACAATGCTGCGCTCCCTCAGTACTGCCCCTTCGACAGTGTGGCGTTCCCTCAGTACTGCCCCTCTGAAAGTGCAGCGCTCCCTCAGTACTGCCTCACCGACAGTGCGGCGCTCCCACACTACTGCCCCTTCGACAGTGCAGCTCTTCCTCTGTACTGCTCCTCTTACAGTGCGGCACTCCCTCAGTAATGCCCCTCCGTCAGTGCAGTGTTCCAACAGTACCGTCTCTCCGACAGTGCAGCACTCCCTCAGTACTGGCCCTCCGATAGTGCGGCGCTCCCTCAGTACTACCCCTCCGACAGTGCAGCGCTTCCTCAGTACAGCACCTGTTACAGTGCAGCGCTTCCTCAGTACTGCCCCTCCGACGGTGCAGCGCTCCCTCAGTACTGCCCCTCCAACAGTGCAGCGCTCCCTCAGTACTGCCCCTCCAGCAGTGCGGCGCTCCCTCAGTACTTCCCCTCCGACAGTGCAGCATGTGATGAAATATTTCCATTCATCACTGCCTGTGACTGAGATCGGTTTCAGTGTCATTTCCCTTCCTCCAGACCTCATTGTATTGTGTACTGGAATGTGCTGTATTGTATGCTGGAATGTGCTGGAATGTGCTGTGTGTAGGGCTCCGCCCATACCTGGCCCCGTTTGTAAGCTAACTCAGTCTGGCCTCAGTCTCCAGACGGAAGACATCTCTCTCTCTTACGTGTTACGTTCTTAGTTAATAAAAGCCTTGTTTTGTTCTGCTAACTTCGAGTCTCGGAATTATTGAGGCACATCAATTTTATTAACTTATTTTTCAACACTATGGATCAACTCCTGAAACCTGAACGTTTGGATTTGGATCAACGTGCTCCGGACGCATCAGCACGCTTCGGACACTGGTTTGAGTGTATGGAATTCTTCCTGGACAATTCCGCAGCCGTCAAAAACGCTACGGACGCTGCGAGGATGAGACTCGGAATTCTGCGGAATTGGGTAAGCCACCATGTTTACCCCCTCATCCAAGACGCCGAGACGTACCTGGCCGCCTGCGACATCTTAAAGGCGCATTACCAGCAGCCTACGAATGAGGTGTATGCTAGGCACCTGCTCGCCACCTGGTGAATCGGTGGAGGAGTTCCTAAGCACCCTGAAAATGCTTGGCAAAGACTGCAAGTGCCGAGATGTAAAAGCCGCAGTGTACACTGACGAGCTTGTTCGCGATGCCTTCATCACAGGCCTCAGCTCCACTTACATCCGGCAAAGACTGCTGGAAAAAACGGGGTTGGACCTGAAACAGGCTGCGGACACCGCGCGATCCCTGGATGTGGCCCAGAGAAACTCGGACGCCTACTCTTCAGCCCGCACTGTCCACGCCGCCACGTGTGCACCGAGGGCACCGCCATCTTGGAAGGCATCTTCCCCGCCCGACAGCCCGACACCGGCTGGGCCCCGCTCTCTCCCCAGAAGCCCTACAACAGCCGCGACGCGTCAGGGACCCAACTGCTACTTCTGCGGGCAGCCAAAGCACACCAGAAACCTGTGCCCGGCGAAAGGCACCACCTGCTTTAAGTGCGGTAAGAAGGGGCACTTCGGGAAGGTGTGCAGAGGGAACCCCGCCGGAAAACCAACCGCCGGAAAACCCGCCACCGCCGCGTGTGCGCTGTGGGAGCGGCCATCTTGGACACCATCTTGCCTGACCTCGTGGGGTCCGCCATCTTGTGAGCAGACAGCGTGGGCGCCATCTTGTATCGATCAGGGCCCTACAGTGGCATCGGTCACAGTGGACCAGACCAGGCCGCACCCGCTATCCAGATCAATGGTGGACATCGAGGTAAACGGGTGCCGGGTTAAATGCTTAATTGACAGTGGAAGCACGGAGAGCTTTATCCACCCAGAACTGGCACAACAACTCTCCCTAAAGGTGGTCCCTACTCAGGGTACCATCTCTATGGCTGACAAAACCCAGACATCGACCATTCTGGGTTACTGCACGGTACAATTGTGCGTTAACGGAACTGTATATGATAATTTTAAAGTATTAATCATGAAGAACCAATGTGCGAGCGTGATCTTGATGCCTGGATTTCCAGTGCAACCACCAAAGCATCACGCTCAAGTACGGTGGGTCCCAGCCGCCCCTCACAGTGTGCGGTCTGGCTACCCTGAAGGTAAAGCCGCCTTCGCTATTCGTGAACCTTACCCCTAACTGCTGGCCAATAGCGACCAAAAGCAGGAGGTACAGCTGGGAGGACAGGCGGTTTATCGCGACCGAGGTAGACAGGCTCCTGAAAGAGCGCATTATTGAACGCAGCAATAGCCCGTGGTGCGCCCAAGTGGTGGTGGTAAGGGGTAGCGAGAAGAAACGGATAGTGATCGACTATAGTCAAACGATCAACAGGTACACCCTACTAGACGCCTGCCCGCTACCCCGCATATCAGAAATGTTGAACCAAATCGCCCAATACCGGGTGTTCTCCACCATCGACCTCAAGTCAGCGTACCACCAGCTCCCTATCAGACCAGAGGACCGCCCGTACACCGCCTTCGAGGCGAATGGACGCCTCTACCAATTCCTCAGAGTCCCCTTTGGGGTGACGAATGGGGTCTCGGTCTTCCAGAGGGAGATGGACCGCATGGTGGATGACCACCACTTGCAGGCAACCTTCCCCTAGCTCGACAACGTCACCATCTGCGGTCACAACCAGCAGGATCACGACTCGAACCTCGAGAGGTTCCTGAAAACCGCACAAAAACTCAACCTCACTTACAACGAGGACAAGTGCGTTTACAACACCATGCGCCTCTGCATACTAGGCAGCGTGGTGGAGAATGGGGAAATCGGACCAGACCCCGACTGATTGCGCCCCCTACGGGAGCTGCCCCTGCCCAACACTCCCAAAGCCCTGAAAAGGTGCCTGGGGTTATTTTCTTATTATTCCCAATGGGTCCCCAACTACTCCGACAAAGCCCGCCCCCTCTTGAAAGCATCCTCTTTCCCGCTCTCTGCTGAGGCCCACGCCGCCTTCAAAAGCATTAAGCAGGATATTGAGCGGGCCACGCTACAGGCAGTGGACGAGAACACTCCATTTCAAGTGGAAAGTGATGCGTCTGACTTCACCTTGGCGGCCACCCTCAACCAGGCGGGGCGGCCCGTAGCTTTCTTCTCGAGGGCCCTCCAAGGGCCCGATATCAGACACTCCTCCATGGAAAAGGAGGCCCAAGCCATCGTGGAGGCAGTGCGCCACTGGCGCCACTACCTAGCCAGCAAACGCTTCACCCTACTTACCGACCAGCGGTCGGTAGCATTTATGTTCAATAATAAACAGAGGGGGAAGATTAAAAATGATAAGATTCTTAGGTGGCGGATCGAGCTCTCCACCTTCGAGTACGACATCATTTACCGGCCAGGGGCCCTTAACGAATCCCCTGACGCCCTCTCACGAGGGATGTGTGCCAGCGCCACCGGGGATCGGCTACAGACCCTCCACAACGACCTCTGCCACCCAGGGGTCACGCGGCTGTTCCACTTCATAAAGTCCCGTAACTTATCCTACCCGATTGAGGAAGTTCGGTCCCTGACCAGGAACTGCCGCACTTGCGCTGAGTGCAAGCCTCGGTTCTACCGCCCAGATAGAGCCCACTTAATCAAAGCTACACGGCCCTTTGAGCGGCTCAGCTTAGATTTCAAGGGCCCCCTCCCGTCCGTCGACCGCAATGTTTACTTCCTGAACATTGTGGACGAATACTCCCGGTTCCCATTCGCCTTCCCCTGCCCAGACATGACCAGCGCCACGGTCATTAAATGCCTCAACAGCCTGTTCTGCCTGTTCGGTATGCCGAGCTACATCCATACGGATAGGGGGGCGTCCTTCATGAGTGAAGAGCTACGCCAGTACATGCTGTCCAGGGGGATCGCCACAAGCCGTACCACCAGCTACAACCCCCGGGGTAACGGCCAAGTGGAGCGAGAGAACGGGACAGAATGGAAAGCAGTCACTCTAGCTCTAAGGACCAAGGGCCTCCCTATCTCCCGCTGGCAGGAAGTCCTCTCGGATGTGCTCCATTCGATACGGTCACTATTGTGTACGGCCACTAATACCACGCCTCATGAACGAATGTTTGTCTTTCCCCGGAAATCCACCTCAGGCGTATCCATGCCGTCATGGATCTCCACCCCAGGTCCGGTACTCGTGCGAAGGCATGTGAGGGGCCACAAGACGGACCCTCTCGTGGAGCCAGTACACCTACTCCACGCCAACCCCCAATACGCATATGTCCGGCACGCCGACGGAAGGGAGGACACCGTGTCCATAAAAGACGTCGCCCCAGCCGGCATCGACAACAACCACGGCAATAGCGGCAACGACGATCACAGCAACTCTTACCCACCCACTACTCTTTCATCACCCCCGGAAGAACACCGACCAACGGCACCCCCACCAACTACCCCTTCAACAACCCTGGCAGCACCCCCAGCAGAGAACCAGGAGGCTACCGGGGACACCCAGCCGACACCCGTGGCACCGCAACAGCCACGTCGGTCGCAGAGGTCTATCAAACCCCCGAACAGACTAAATCTATAGAAGGGGTGAATGTGATGAAATATTTCCATTCATCACTGCCTGTGACTGAGATCGGTTTCAGTGTCATTTCCCTTCCCCCAGATCTCATTGTATTGTGTACTGGAATGTGCTGTATTGTATACTGGAATGTGCTGGAATGTGCTGTGTGTAGGGCTCCGCCCATACCTGGCCCCGTTTGTAAGCTAACTCAGTCTGGCCTCAGTCTCCAGAAGGAAGACATCTCTCTCTCTTACGTGTTACGTTCTAAGTTAATAAAAGCCTTGTTTTGTTCTGCTAACTTCGAGTCTCGGAATTATTGAGGCACATCACAGCGCTCCCTCAGTACTGCCGCACCGACAGTGCGGCGCCCCCCCTGTACTGCCCCTCCGACAATGCTGTGCTCCCTCAGTACTGCCCCTCTGACAGAACTGCGCTCCCTCAATACTGCCCCTCTGAGAGTGTTGCGCTCCCTCAGTACTGCCCCTCTGACGGTGCAGCGCTCCCTAAATAATGCCCCTCTGACAGTGCAGCGCTGCCTGAGTACTGACCCACTGACAGTGCGGCGCTCCCACACTACTGCCCCTTCGACAGTGCAGCACACCCTCTGTACAGCTCCTCTGAGAGTGCTGCACACCCTCAGTACGGCCCCTCCGACAGTGCAGCGCTCCTTCTGTACTGCCCCTCGATCACTGCAGTGCTCCCTCAGTATTGCCCCTCCAACAGTGCAGCGCTCCCTCAGTTCTGTCCCTCCGACAGTGCGGCACTCTCTCAGTACTGCCCCTCTGACAGAGAGGCGCTCCCTCAGTACAGACCCTCTTACAGTGCAACACTCACTCAGTACAGCCCCTCCGACGGTGCAGCGGTCACTTAGTACTGCCCCTCCGACAGTGCAGCACTCCTTCAGTACTGGACCTCCGACAGTGCGGCGCTCCCTCAGTACTTCCCCTCTGACAGTGCGGCACACCCTCAGTACAGCCCCTCCATCAGTGTAGCACTCCCTCAGTACTGCCCCTCCGACAGTGCAGCACTCCCTCAGTACTGTCCCTCCGACAGTGCGGCGCTCCCTCAGTACTTCCCCTCCGACAGTGTGGCGATTCCTCAATACAGCCCCTCTTACAGTGCAGCGCTCCCTCAGTACTGCCCCTCCGACAGTGCAGCGCTCCCTCAGTACTGCCCCTCCGACAGTGCAGCACTCCCTCAGTACTGCCCCTCCGACAGTGCAGCACTCCATCAGTACTGCCCCTCCGACAGTGCGGCGCTCCCGCAGTACTGCCCCTGCGACGGTGAAGCGCTCCCTCAGTACTGCCCCTCTGACAGTGCGGCGCACTCTCAGTACTGCCTCTCTGACAGTGCGGCACACCCTCAGTACTGCCCCTCCGTCAGTGTAGCACTCCCTCAGTACTGCCCCTCCGACAGTGCAGCACTCCCTCAGTACAGCCCCTCCGACAGTGCGGCGCTCCCTCAGTACTTCCCCACCGACAGTGTGGTGCTCCCTCAGTACTGCCCCTCTGACAGTGCAGCACACCCTCAGTACGGCTCCTCTGACAGTGCGGCGCACTCTCAGTACTGCCCCTCCAACAGTGCAGCGCTCCCTCAGTACTGCCTCACCGACAGTGCGGCGCTCCCACACTGCTGCCCATTTGACAGTGCAGCACTCCCTCTGTACTGCTCCTCTGACAGTGCGGCACTCCCTCAGTACTGTACCTCTGTCAGTGCAGTGTTCCAACAGTACCGCCAATCCGACAGTGCAGCACTCCCTCGGTACAGCCCCTCCGACAATGCTGCGCTCACTCAGTACTGCCCCTCCGACAGTGCGGTTCTCCCTCAGTATTGCCCCTCTGACAGTGCGGCGCTCCCTCAGTACTGACCCTCCGACAGTTCGGCGCTTCCTCAGTACAGCCCCTCTTACAGTGCAGCGCTTCCTCAGTACTACCCCACCGACAGTGCGGCGCTCCCACACTACTGCCACTTCGACAGTGCAGCATTCCCTCTGTACTGCACCTCTGACAGTGCGGCACTCCCTCAGTACTGCCCCTCCGTCAGTGCAGTGCTCCCTCTGTACTGCTCCTCTGACAGTGCGGCGCGCCCTCAATACTGCCCCTCCACCAGTGTTGCGCTCTCTCAGTACTGCCCCTCCGACAGTGCAGCACTCCCTCAGTACAGCCCCTCCAATGGTGCAGCGCTCCATCAGTACTGCCCCTCCAACAGTGCGGCGCTCCCTCAGTACTGACCCTCCGACAGTGTGGCGCTTCCTCAGTACAGCCCCTCTTACAGTGCAGCTCTCCCTCAGTACTGCCCCTCCGACAGTGCAGCACTCCCTCAGTACAGCCCCTCCAATGGTGCAGCGCTACATCAGTAATGCCCCTCCAACACTGCAGCGCTCCCTCAGTGCTGCCCCTCCGACAGTGTGGCGCTTCATCAGTACAGCCCCTCTTACAGTGCAGCTCTCCCTCAGTACTGCCCCTCCGACAGTGCAGCACTCCCTCAGTACAGCCCCTCCAACGGTGCAGCGCTCCATCAGTACTGCCCCTCCAACAGTGCGGCGCTCCCTCAGTACTGCCCCTCCGACAGTGCAGCGCTCCCTCAGTACTGCCCCACCGACAGTGCGGCACCCCCTCAGTACTGCCCCTCCGACAGTGCTGCGCTCCCTCAGTACTGCCCCACTGACAGTACTGCGCTCCCTCAATACTGCCCCTCTGACAGAGTTGCGCTTCCTCAGTACTGCCCCACCGACAGTGCAGCACTCCCTCTGTACAGCCCCTCCGACAATGCTGCGCTCCCTCAGTACTTCCCCTCCGACAGTGCGGTGCTTCCTCAGTATTGCCCCTCTGACTTTGTGGCGCTCCCTCAGTACTGCCCCTCCAACAGTGCAGCGCTCCATCAGTACTGCCCCTCCGACAGTGCAGCACTCCCTCGGTACTGCCCCTCCGACAGTGCGGTGCTCCCTCAGTACCATCCCTCCGACAGTGCTGCGCTCCCTCAGTACTGCCACCCTGAATGTGCGGCGCTCCCTCAGTACTGCCCCTCCGACAGTGCGGCGCTTCCTCAGTACTGCCCCACTTACAGTGCAGCGCTTCCTCAGTACTGCCCCTCCGACGGTGGAGCGCTCCCTCAGTACTGCCCTTCTGACAGTGTGGTGCTCCCTCAGTACTGCCCCTCCAACAGAACTGCGCTCCCTCAATACTGCCCCTCTGACAGTGTTGCGCTCCTTCAGTACTGCCCCACCGACAGTGCGGCTGTCCCTCTCTACTGCCCCTCTGACAGTGCAGCGCTCCCTCTGTACTTCCCCTCCGACAGTGTGGTGCTCCCTCAGTATTGCCCCTCTGACAGTGTGGCGCTCCCTCAGTACTGCCTCACCGACAGTGTGGTGCTCCCACACTACTGCCCCTTCGACAGTGCAGCACTCCCTCTGTACTGCTCCTCTGACAGTGCGGCACTCCCTCAGTACTGCCCCTCCATCAGTGCAGTGTTCCACCAGTACCGCCTCTCCGACAGTGCAGCACTCCCTCGGTACTGCCCCTCCGACAGAGCGGCGCTCCCTCAGTACCACCCCTCCGACAGTGCAGTGTTCCAACAGTACCGCTTCTCCGACAGTGCAGCACTCCCTCAGTACTGCCCCTCTAACAGTGCAGCGCTCCCTCAGTACTGCCCCTCCAACAATGCTGCGCACCCTCAGTACTGCGCTTCCGACAGTGCGGTGCTCCCTCAGAATTGCCCCTCTGACAGTGTGGCCCTGCCTCTGTACTGCCCCTCTGACAGTGCAGTGCTCCCTAAGTAATGACCCTCTGACAGTGCAGCGCTCCCTCAGTACTGCCCCACCGACAGATCGGCGCTCCCACAGTACTGCCCCTTCAACAGTGCGGCACTCCCTCAGTACTGCCCCTCAGACAGTGCGGCGCTCCCTCATTACAGCCCCTCTTACAGTGCAGCACTCCCTCAGTACTGCCCCTCCAACAGTGCAGCGGTCCCTTAATACTGCCTCTCCGACAGTGCAGCACTCCCTCAGTACTGGACCTCCAACAGTGCGGCGCTCCCTCAGTAATGCCCCTCCGTCAGTGTAATGCTCCCTCAGTACTGCCACTCCGACAATGCAGCTCTCCCTCAGTACTGCCCCTCCGGCAGTGCAGCACGCCCTCAGTACTGCCCCTCTGACAGTGCGGCGCGCCCTCAATACTGCCCCTCCAACAGTGTTGCGCTCTCTCAGTACTGCCCCTCCAAAAGTGCTGCGCTCCCTCAGTACTGCCCCTCCAACACTGCAGCGCTCCCTCAGTACTGCCCCTCCGACAGTGTGGCGCTTCCTCGGTACAGCCCCTCTTACAGTGCAGCTCTCCCTCAGTACTGCCCCTCCGACAGTGCAGCACTCCCTCAGTACAGCCCCTCCAACGGTGCAGCGCTCCATCAGTACTGCCCCTCCAACAGTGCGGCGCTCCCTCAGTAGTGCCCCTCCGACAGTGCAGCACTCCCTCAGTACTGCCCCACCGACAGTGCGGCACCCCCTCAGTACTGCCCCTCCGACAATGCTGCGCTCCCTCAGTACTGCCCCTCTGACAGTACTGCGCTCCCTCAATACTGCCCCTCTGACAGTGTTGCGCTTCCTCAGTACTGCCCCACCGACAGTGCAGCACTCCCTCTGCACAGCCCCTCCGACAATGCTGCGCTCCCTCAGTACTTCTCCTCCGACAGTGCAGTGCTTCCTCAGTATTGCCCCTCTGATTTTGTGGCGCTCCCTCAGTAATGCCCCTCCAACAGTGCAGCGCTCCCTCAGTACTGCCCCTCCGACAGTGCAGCACTCCCTCGGTACTGCCCCTCCGACAGTGCAGCGCTCCCTCAGTACCACCCCTCCGACAGTGCTGCGCTCCCTCAGTACTGCCCTTCTGAATGAGCGGCGCTCCCTCAGTACTGCCCCTCCGACAGTGCGACGCTTCCTCAGTACAGCCCCTCTTACAGTGCAGCGCTTCCTCAGTACTGCCACTTCGACGGTGCAGCGCTCCCTCAGTACTGCCCTTCTGACAGTGTGGTGCTCCCTCAGTACTGCCCCTCCAACAGAACTGCGCTCCCTCAATACTGCCCCTCTGACAGTGTTGCGCTCCCTCAGTACTGCACCACCGACAGTGCGGCGGTCCCTCTCTACTGCCCCTCTGACAGTGCAGAGCTCCCTCTGTACTGCCCCTCCGACAGTGTGGTGCTCCCACACTACTGCACCTTCGACAGTGCAGCACTCCCTCTGTACTGCCCCTCTGACAGTGCAGCACTCCCTCAGTACTGCCTCACCGACAGTGTGGCGCTCCCACACTACTGCACCTTCGACAGTGCAGCACTCCCTCTGTACTGCTCCTCTGACAGTGCGGCACTCCCTCAGTACTGCCCCTCCATCAGTGCAGTGTTCCAACAGTACCGCCTCTCCGACAGTGCAGCACTCCCTCGGTACTGCCCCTCCGACAGTGCGGCGCTCCCTCAGTTCCACCCCTCCGACAGTGCAGTGTTCCAACAGTACCGCTTCTCCGACAGTGCAGCACTCCCTCAGTACTGCCCCTCCGACAGTGCGGCGCTTCCTCAGTACTGCCCCTCCAACGGTGCAGCGCTCCCTCAGTACTGCCCCTCCGACAGTGCGGTGCTCCCCCGGTACTGCCCCTCTAACAGTGCAGCGCTCCCTCAGTACTGCCCCTCCAACAATGCTGCGCCCCCTCAGTACTGCGCTTCCGACAGTGCGGTGCTCCCTCAGTATTGCCCCTCTGACAGTGTGGCGCTGCCTCTGCCCTGCCCCTCTGACAGTGCAGCGCTCCCTAAGTAATGACCCTCTGACAGTGCAGCACTCCCTCAGTACTGCCCCACCGACACATCGGCGTTCCCACACTACTGCCCCTCCGATGGTGCAGCGCTCCCTCTGTACTGCCATTCTGACAGTGCGGTGCTTCCTCAGTATTGCCCCTCTGATTTTGTGGCGCTCCCTCAGTAATGCCCCTCCAACAGTGCAGCGCTCCCTCAGTACTGCCCCTCCGACAGTGCAGCACTCCCTCGGTACTGCCCCTCCGACAGTGCAGCGCTCCCTCAGTACCACCCCTCCGACAGTGCTGCGCTCCCTCAGTACTGCCCCTCTGAATGTGCGGCGCTCCCTCAGTACTGCTCCTCCGACAGTGCGGCGCTTACTCAGTACAGCCCCTCTTACAGTGCAGCGCTTCCTCAGTACTGCCCCTTCGACGGTGCAGCGCTCCCTCAGTACTGCCCTTCTGACAGTGTGGTGCTCCCTCAGTACTGCCCTTCTGACAGTGTGGTGCTCCCTCAGTACTGCCCCTCCAACAGAACTGCGCTCACTCAATACTGCCCCTCTGACAGTGCAGTGCTCCCTCTGTACTGCCCCTCCGACAGTGCGGTGCTCCCTCAGTATTGCCCCTCCGACAGTCTGGCGCTCCCTCAGTACTACCCCTCTGACAGTGCAGCGCTCATTCTGTACTGCACCTCCGACAGTGCAGCGCTCCGTCAGTACTGCCCCTCCGACAGTGCAGCACTCCCTCAGTACAGCCCCTCCAACGGTGCAGCGCTCCATCAGTACTGCCCCTCCAACACTGCAGCGCTCCCTCAGTGCTGCCCCTCCGACAGTGTGGCGCTTCATCAGTACAGCCCCTCTTACAGTGCAGCTCTCCCTCAGTACTGCCCCTCCGATAGTGCAGCACTCCCTCAGTACAGCCCCTCCAACGGTGCAGCGCTCCATCAGTACTGCCCCTCCGACAGTGCAGCGCTCCCTCAGTACTGCCCCACCGACAGTGCGGCACCCCCTCAGTACTGCCCCTCCGACAGTGCTGCGCTCCCTCAGTACTGCCCCTCTGACAGTACTGCGCTCCCTCAATACTGCCCCTCTGACAGAGTTGCGCTTCCTCAGTACTGCCCCACCGACAGTGCAGCACTCCCTCTGTACAGCCCCTCCGACAATGCTGCGCTCCCTCAGTGCTTCCCCTCCGACAGTGCGGTGCTTCCTCAGTATTGCCCCTCTGACTTTGTGGCGCTCCCTCAGTACTGCCCCTCCAACAGTGCAGCGCTCCCTCAGTACTGCCCCTCTGACAGTGCAGCACTCCCTCGGTACTGCCCCTCCGACAGTGCGGTGCTCCCTCAGTACCATCCCTCCGACAGTGCTGCGCTCCCTCGGTACTGCCACCCTGAATGTGCGGCGCTCCCTCAGTACTGCCCCTCCGACAGTGCGGCGCTTCCTCAGTACAGCCCCACTTACAGTGCAGCGCTTCCTCAGTACTGCCCCTCCGACGGTGGAGCGCTCCCTCAGTACTGCCCTTCTGACAGTGTGGTGCTCCCTCAGTACTGCCCCTCCAACAGAACTGCGCTCCCTCAATACTGCCCCTCTGACAGTGTTGCGCTCCCTCAGTACTGCCCCACCGACAGTGCGGCTGTCCCTCTCTACTGCCCTTCTGACAGTGCAGCGCTCCCTCTGTACTGCCCCTCCGACAGTGTGGTGGTCCCTCAGTATTGCCTCTCTGACAGTGTGGCGCTCCCTCAGTACTGCCTCACCGACAGTGTGGCGCTCCCACACTACTGCCCCTTCGACAGTGCAGCACTCCCTCTGTACTGCTCCTCTGACAGTGCGGCACTCCCTCAGTACTGCCCCTCCATCAGTGCAGTGTTCCACCAGTACCGCCTCTCCGACAGTGCAGCACTCCCTCGGTACTGCCCCTCCGACAGTGCGGCGCTCCCTCAGTACCACCCCTCCGACAGTGCAGTGTTCCAACAGTACCGCTTCTCCGACAGTGCAGCACTCCCTCAGTACTGCCCCTCTAACAGTGCAGCGCTCCCTCAGTACTGCCCCTCCAACAATGCTGCGCTCCCTCAGTACTGCGCTTCCGACAGTGCGGTGCTCCCTCAGAATTGCCCCTCTGACAGTGTGGCCCTGCCTCTGTACTGCCCCTCTGACAGTGCAGTGCTCCCTAAGTAATGACCCTCTGACAGTGCAGCGCTCCCTCAGTACTGCCCCACCGACAGATCGGCGCTCCCACAGTACTGCCCCTTCAACAGTGCGGCACTCCCTCAGTACTGCCCCACAGACAGTGCGGCGCTCCCTCATTACAGCCCCTCTTACAGTGCAGCACTCCCTCAGTACTGCCCCTCCGACGGTGCAGCGGTCCCTTAATACTGCCTCTCCGACAGTGCAGCACTCCCTCAGTACTGGACCTCCAACAGTGCGGCGCTCCCTCAGTAATGCCCCTCCGTCAGTGTAACGCTCCCTCAGTACTGCCCCTCCGACAATGCAGCTCTCCCTCAGTACTGCCCCTCCGACAGTGCAGCACGCCCTCAGTACTGCCCCTCTGACAGTGCGGCGCGCCCTCAGTACTGCCCCTCCAACAGTGTTGCGCTCTCTCAGTACTGCCCCTCCGAAAGTGCTGCGCTCCCTCAGTACTGCCCCTCCAACACTGCAGTGCTCCCTCAGTACTGCCCTCCGACAGTGTGGCGCTTCCTCGGTACAGCCCCTCTTACAGTGCAGCTCTCCCTCAGTACTGCCCCTCCGACAGTGCAGCACTCCCTCAGTACAGCCCCTCCAACAGTGCGGCGCTCCCTCAGTAGTGCCCCTCCGACAGTGCAGCGCTCCCTCAGTACTGCCCCACCGACAGTGCGGCACCCCCTCAGTACTGCCCCTCCGACAGTGCTGCGCTCCCTCAGTACTGCCCCTCTGACAGTACTGCGCTCCCTCAATACTGCCCCTCTGACAGTGTTGCGCTTCCTCAGTACTGCCCCACCTACAGTGCAGCACTCCCTCTGCACAGCCCCTCCGACAATGCTGCGCTCCCTCAGTACTTCTCCTCCGACAGTGCGGTGCTTCCTCAGTATTGCCCCTCTGATTTTGTGGCGCTCCCTCAGGAATGCCCCTCCAACAGTGCAGCGCTCCCTCAGTACTGCCCCTCCGACAGTGCAGCACTCCCTCGGTACTGCCCCTCCAACAGTGCAGCGCTCCCTCAGTACCACCCCTCCGACAGTGCTGCGCTCCCTCAGTACTGCCCCTCTGAATGAGCGGCGCTCGCTCAGTACTGCCCCTCCGACAGTGCAGCGCTTCCTCAGTACAGCCCCTCTTACAGTGCAGCGCTTCCTCAGTACTGCCCCTTCGACGGTGCAGCGCTCCCTCAGTACTGCCCTTCTGACAGTGTGGTGCTCCCTCAGTACTGCCCCTCCAACAGAACTGCGCTCCCTCAATACTGCCCCTCTGACAGTGTTGCGCTCCCTCAGTACTGCACCACCGACAGTGCGGCGGTCCCTCTCTACTGCCCCTCTGACAGTGCAGTGCTCCCTCTGTACTGCCCCTCCGACAGTGCGGTGCTCCCTCAGTATTGCCCCTCTGACAGTGTGGCGCTCCCTCAGTACTGCCTCACCGACAGTGTGGCGCTCCCACACTACTGCACCTTCGACAGTGCAGCACTCCCTCTGTACTGCTCCTCTGACAGTGCGGCACTCCCTCAGTACTGCCCCTCCATCAGTGCAGTGTTCCAACAGTACCACCTCTCCGACAGTGCAGCACTCCCTCGGTACTGCCCCTCCGACAGTGTGGCGCTCCCTCAGTTCCACCCCTCCGACAGTGCAGTGTTCCAACAGTACCGCTTCTCCGACAGTGCAGCACTCCCTCAGTACTGCCCCTCCGACAGTGCGGCGCTTCCTCAGTACTGCCCCTCCAACAGTGCAGCACTCCCTCAGTACTGCCCCACCGACACATCGGCATTCCCACACAACTGCCCCTTCAACAGTGCAGCACTCCCTCAGTACTGCCCCTCAGACAGTGCGGCCCTCCCTCATTACAGCCCCTCTTGCAGTGCAGCACTCCCTCAGTACTGGACCTCCAACAGTGCGGCGCACCCTCAGTAATGACCCTCCGTCAGTATAGCGCTCCCTCAGTACTGCTCCTCCGACAGTGCAGCACTCCGTCAGTACAGCCCCTCCGACAGTGCAGCATGCCCTCAGTACTGCCCCTCCGACAGTGCGGCGCTCCCTCAGTACTGCCCCTCAGAAGGTGCAGCGCTCCCTCAGTACTGCCCCTCCTACAGTGCGGCCCTCCCTCAGTACTGCCCGTCCGACAGTGCTGCGCTCCCTCGGTACTGCCCCTCCGACAGTACTGCGCTCCCTCAATACTTCCCCTCTGACAGTGGTGCGCTCCCTCAGTACTGCCCCACTGACAGTGCGGCGCTCCCTCTCTATTGCCCCTCTGACAGTGCAGCGCTCCTTCTTTACTGCTCCTCTGACAGTGCAGTGCTCCCTCAGTACTGCCCCAGCGACAGTGTGGCGCTCCCATACTACTGCCCCTTCGACAGTGCAGCACCCCCTCTGTACTGCTCCTCTGACAGTGCGGCACTCCCTCAGTGCTGCCCCTCCGACAGTGCGGCGCTCCCTCAGTACTGCTCCTCCGACAGTGCGGCGCGCCTTCAGTACTGCCCCTCCAACAGTGTGGCGCTCTCTCAGTACTGCCCCTCCGACAGTGCTGCGCTCCCTCAGTACTGCCCCTCCAACATTGCAGCGCTCCCTCAGTACTGCCCCTCCGACTGTGTGGCGCTTCCTCAGTACAGCCCCTCTTACAGTGCAGCACTCCCTCAGTACTGCCCCTCCGACAGTGCAGCTGTCCCTTAGCACTGCCCCTCCGACGGTGCAGCACTCCCTCAGTACTGGACCTCTGACAGTGCGGCGCTCCCTCAGTACTGCCCCTCTGACAGTGCAGCACTTCCTCAGTACTGCCTCACTGACAGTGTGGCGCTCCCACACTGCTGCACCTTCGACAGTGCAGCACTCCCTCTGTACTGCTCCGCTGACAGTGCGGCACTCCCTCAGTTCTGACCCTCCACCAGTGCAGTGTTCCAACAGTACCGCCTCTCCGACCGTGCAGCACTCCCTCAGTTCTGTCCCTCCGACAGTGCGGCGCTCTCTCAGTACTGCCCCTCTGACAGAGAGGCGCATCCTCAGTACAGCCGCTCTTACAGTGCAACACTCCCTCAGTACAGCCCCTCCGATGGTGCAGCGGTCACTTAGTTCTGCCCTCCGACAGTGCAGCACTCCTTCAGTACTGGACCTCCGACAGTGCGGCGCTCCCTCAGTACTTCCCCTCTGACAGTGCGGCACACCCTCAGTTCAGCCCCTCCGTCAGTGTAGCACTGCCTCAGTACTGCCCCTCCGACAGTGCAGCACTCCCTCAGTACTGTCCCTCCGACAGTGCGGCGCTCACTCAGTACTGCCGCTCCGACAGTGTGGCGATTCCTCAAAACAGCCCCTCTTACAGTGCAGCGCTCCCTCAGTACTGCCCCTCCGACAGTGCAGCGCTCCCTAAGTACTGCCCCTCCGACAGTGCAGCACTCCCTCAGTACTGCCCCTCCGACAGTGCAGCACTCCCTCAGTACTGCCCCTCCGACAGTGCGGCGCTCCCGCAGTACTGCCCCTCCGACGGTGAAGCGCTCCCTCAGTACTGCCCCTCTGACAGTGCGGCGCACTCTCAGTACTGCCTCTCTGACAGTGCGGCACACCCTCAGTACTGCCCCTCCGTCAGTGTAGTACTCCCTCAGTACTGCCCCTCCGACAGTGCAGCACTCCCTCAGTACAGCCCCTTCGACAGTGCGGCGCTCCCTCAGTACTTCCCCTCCGATGGTGCAGCGCTCCCTCAGTACTGCCATTCCGACAGTCCGGCGCTCCCTCAGTACTACCCCTCTGACAGTGCAGCGCTCATTCTGTACTGCACCTCCGACAGTGCAGCGCTCCGTCAGTACTGCCCCTCCGACAGTGCAGCGCTCCCACAGTACTGCCCCTCCGTCAGTGCAGTGTTCCAACAGTCCCGCCTCTCCGACAGTGCAACACTCCCTCAGTACTGCCCCTCCGACAGTGCGGCGCATCCTTGGTTTTGCCCCTCCGACAGTGCAGCGCTCCCTCAGTACTGCCCCTCCGACAGTGCAGCGCTCCCTCAGTACTCCCCCTCCGACAGTGCAGCACTCCCTCAGTACTGCACCTCCGACAGTGCAGCACTCCCTCAGTACTGCCCCTCCGACAGTGCGGCGCTCCTGCATTACTGCCCCTCCGACGGTGAAGCGCTCCCTCAGTACTGCCCCTCTGACAGTGCGGCGCACTCTCAGTACTGCCTCTCTGACTGTGCGGCACACCCTCAGTACTGCCCCTCCATCAGTGTAGCACTCCCTCAGTACTGCCCCTCCGACAGTGCAGCACTCCCTCAGTACAGCCCCTCCGACAGTGCGGCGCTCCCGCAGTACTTCCCCTCCGATGGTGCAGCGCTCCCTCAGTACTGCCATTCCGACAGTCCGGCGCTCTCTCAGTACTACCCCTCTGACAGTGCAGTGCTCATTCTGTACTGCACCTCCGACAGTGCAGCGCAATGTCAGTACTGCCCCTCCGACAGTGCAGCGCTCCCACAGTACTGCCCCTCCGTCAGTGCAGTGTTGCAACAGTCCCGCCTCTCCGACAGTGCAACACTCCCTCAGTACTGCCCCTCCGACAGTGCGGCGCATCCTTGGTTTTGCCCCTCCGACAGTGCAGCACTCCCTCAGTACTGCCCCTCCGACAGTGCAGCACTCCCTCAGTTCTGCCCCTCCGACAGTGTGGTGCTCCCTCAGTACTGCCCCTCTGACAGTGCAGCACACCCTCAGTACGGCTCCTCTGACAGTGCGGCGCACTCTCAGTACTGCCCCTCCAACAGTGCAGCGCTCCCTCAGTACTGCCTCACCGACAGTGCGGCGCTCCCACACTGCTGCCCATTTGACAGTGCAGCACTCCCTCTGTACTGCTCCTCTGACAGTGCGGCACTCCCTCAGTACTGTACCTCTGTCAGTGCAGTGTTCCAACAGTACCTCCAATCCGACAGTGCAGCACTCCCTCGGTACAGCCCCTCCGACAATGCTGCGCTCACTCAGTACTGCCCCTCCGACAGTGCGGTTCTCCCTCAGTATTGCCCCTCTGACAGTGTGGCGCACCCTCAGCACTGCCCCTCTGACAGTGCAGTGCTCCCTAAGTAATGCCCCTCTGACAGTGCGGCGCTCCCTCAGTACTGACCCTCCGACAGTTCGGCGCTTCCTCAGTACAGCCCCTCTTACAGTGCAGCGCTTCCTCAGTACTGCCCCACCGACAGTGCGGCGCTCCCACACTACTGCCACTTCGACAGTGCAGCATTCCCTCTGTACTGCACCTCTGACAGTGCGGCACTCCCTCAGTACTGCCCCTCCGTCAGTGCAGTGCTCCCTCTGTACTGCTCCTCTGACAGTGCGGCGCGCCCTCAATACTGCCCCTCCCCCAGTGTTGCGCTCTCTCAGTACTGCCCCTCCGACAGTGCAGCTCTCCCTCAGTACTGCCCCTCCGACAGTGCAGCACTCCCTCAGTACAGCCCCTCCAACGGTGCAGCGCTCCATCAGTACTGCCCCTCCAACACTGCAGCGCTCCCTCAGTGCTGCCCCACCGACAGTGTGGCGCTTCATCAGTACAGCCCCTCTTACAGTGCAGCTCTCCCTCAGTACTGCCCCTCCGACAGTGCAGCACTCCCTCAGTACAGCCCCTCCAATGGTGCAGCGCTCCATCAGTACTGCCCCTCCAACAGTGCGGCGCTCACTCAGTACTGCCCCTCCGACAGTGCAGCGCTCCCTCAGTACTGCCCCACCGACAGTGCGGCACCCCCTCAATACTGCCCCTCCGACAGTGCTGCGCTCCCTCAGTACTGCCCCTCTGACAGTACTGCGCTCCCTCAATACTGCCCCTCTGACAGAGTTGCGCTTCCTCAGTACTGCCCCACCGACAGTGCAGCACTCCCTCTGTACAGCCCCTCCGACAATGCTGCGCTCCCTCAGTACTTCCCCTCTGACAGTGCGGTGCTCCCTCAGT
This sequence comes from Somniosus microcephalus, assembly GCF_052327205.1. Classification (NCBI taxonomy): domain Eukaryota; kingdom Metazoa; phylum Chordata; class Chondrichthyes; order Squaliformes; family Somniosidae; genus Somniosus; species Somniosus microcephalus. The sequence goes on from NC_140998.1 coordinate 184,391,376, forward strand.
ACCATCCCTCCGACAGTGCAGCGCTCCCTCTGTACTGCCCCTCCGACAGTGCAGCACTCCCTCGGTACTGCCCCTCCGACAGTGCGGTGCTCCCTCAGTACCATCCCTCCGACAGTGCTGCGCTCCCTCAGTACTGCCACCCTGAATGTGCGGCGCTCCCTCAGTACTGCCCCTCCGACAGTGCGGCGCTTCCTCAGTACAGCCCCACTTACAGTGCAGCGCTTCCTCAGTACTGCCCCTCCGACGGTGGAGCGCTCCCTCAGTACGGCCCTTCTGACAGTGTGGTGCTCCCTCAGTACTGCCCCTCCAACAGAACTGCGCTCCCTCAATACTGCCCCTCTGACAGTGTTGCGCTCCCTCAGTACTGCCCCACCGACAGTGCGGCTGTCCCTCTCTACTGCCCCTCTGACAGTGCAGCACTCCCTCTGTACTGCCCCTCCGACAGTGTGGTGCTCCCTCAGTATTGCCCCTCTGACAGTGCGGCACTCCCTCAGTACTGCCCCTCCATCAGTGCAGTGTTCCACCAGTACCGCCTCTCCGACAGTGCAGCACTCCCTCGGTACTGCCCCTCCGACAGTGCGGCGCTCCCTCAGTACCACCCCTCCGACAGTGCAGTGTTCCAACAGTACCGCTTCTCCGACAGTGCAGCACTCCCTCAGTACTGCCCCTCTAACAGTGCAGCGCTCCCTCAGTACTGCCCCTCCAACAATGCTGCGCTCCCTCAGTACTGCGCTTCCGACAGTGCGGTGCTCCCTCAGAATTGCCCCTCTGACAGTGTGGCCCTGCCTCTGTGCTGCCCCTCTGACAGTGCAGTGCTCCCTACGTAATGATCCTCTGACAGTGCAGCGCTCCCTCAGTACTGCCCCATCGACAGATCGGCGCTCCCACAGTACTGCCCCTTCAACAGTGCGGCACTCCCTCAGTACTGCCCCTCAGACAGTGCGGCGCTCCCTCATTACAGCCCCTCTTACAGTGCAGCACTCCCTCAGTACTGCCCCTCCGACGGTGCAGCGGTCCCTTAATACTGCCTCTCCGACAGTGCAGCACTCCCTCAGTACTGGACCTCCAACAGTGCGGCGCTCCCTCAGTAATGCCCCTCCGTCAGTGTAACGCTCCCTCAGTACTGCCCCTCCGACAATGCAGCTCTCCCTCAGTACTGCCCCTCCGACAGTGCAGCACGCCCTCAGTACTGCCCCTCCGACAGTGCGGCGCGCCCTCAATACTGCCCCTCCAACAGTGTTGCGCTCTCTCAGTACTGCCCCTCCGAAAGTGCTGCGCTCCCTCAGTACTGCCCCTCCAACACTGCAGCGCTCCCTCAGTACTGCCCCTCCGACAGTGTGGCGCTTCCTCAGTACAGCCCCTCTTACAGTGCAGCTCTCCCTCAGTACTGCCCCTCCGACAGTGCAGCACTCCCTCAGTACAGCCCCTCCAACGGTGCAGCGCTCCATCAGTACTGCCCCTCCAACAGTGCGGCGCTCCCTCAGTAGTGCCCCTCCAACAGTGCAGCGCTCCCTCAGTACTGCCCCACCGACAGTGTGGCACCCCCTCAGTACTGCCCCTCCGACAGTGCTGCGCTCCCTCAGTACTGCCCCTCTGACAGTACTGCGCTCCCTCAATACTGCCCCTCTGACAGTGTTGCGCTTCCTCAGTACTGCCCCACCGACAGTGCAGCACTCCCTCTGCACAGCCCCTCCGACAATGCTGCGCTCCCTCAGTACTTCTCCTCCGACAGTGCGGTGCTTCCTCAGTATTGCCCCTCTGATTTTGTGGCGCTCCCTCAGTAATGCCCCTCCAACAGTGCAGCGCTCCCTCAGTACTGCCCCTCCGACAGTGCAGCACACCCTCGGTACTGCCCCTCCGACAGTGCAGCGCTCCCTCAGTACCACCCCTCCGACAGTGCTGCGCTCCCTCAGTACTGCCCCTCTGAATGTGCGGCGCTCCCTCAGTACTGCCCCTCCGACAGTGCGGCGCTTCCTCAGTACAGCCCCTCTTACAGTGCAGCGCTTCCTCAGTACTGCCCCTTCGACGGTGCAGCGCTCCCTCAGTACTGCCCTTCTGACAGTGTGGTGCTCCCTCAGTACTGCCCCTTAAACAGAACTGCGCTCCCTCAATACTGCCCCTCTGACAGTGTTGCGCTCCCTCAGTACTGCACCACCGACAGTGCGGCGGTCCCTCTCTACTGCCCCTCTGACAGTGCAGTGCTCCCTCTGTACTGCCCCTCCGACAGTGCGGTGCTCCCTCAGTATTGCCCCTCTGACAGTGTGGCGCTCCCTCAGTACTGCCTCACTGACAGTGTGGTGCTCCCACACAACTGCACCTTCGACAGTGCAGCACTCCCTCTGTACTGCTCCTCTGACAGTGCGGCACGCCCTCAGTACTGCCCCTCCATCAGTGCAGTGTTCCAACAGTACCACCTCTCCGACAGTGCAGCACTCCCTCGGTACTGCCCCTCCGACAGTGCGGCGCTCCCTCAGTTCCACCCCTCCGACAGTGCAGTGTTCCAACAGTACCGCTTCTCCGACAGTGCAGCACTCCCTCAGTACTGCCCCTCCGACAGTGCGGCGCTTCCTCAGTACTGCCCCTCCAACGGTGCAGCGCTCCCTCAGTACTGCCCCTCCGACAGTGTGGTGCTCCCCCAGTACTGCCCCTCTAACAGTGCAGCGCTCCCTCAGTACTGCCCCTCCAACAATGCTGCGCTCCCTCAGTACTGCGCTTCCGACAGTGCGGTGCTCCCTCAGTATTGCCCCTCTGACAGTGTGGCGCTGCCTCTGCCCTGCCCCTCTGACAGTGCAGCGCTCCCTAAGTAATGACCCTCTGACAGTGCAGCACTCCCTCAGTACTGCCCCACCGAGACATCGGCGTTCCCACACTACTGCCCCTTCAACAGTGCGGCACTCCCTCAGTACTGCCCCTCAGACAGTGCGGCGCTCCCTCATTACAGCCCCTCTTGCAGTGCAGCACTCCCTCAGTACCGGACCTCCAACAGTGCGGCGCACCCTCAGTAATGCCCCTCCGTCAGTGTAGCGCTCCCTCAGTACTACTGCTCCGACAGTGCAGCACTCCGTCAGTACTGCCCCTCCGACAGTGCAGCATGCCCTCAGTACTGCCCCTTCGACAGTGCGGCGCTCCCTCAGTACTGCCCCTCAGAAGGTGCAGCGCTCCCTCAGTACTGCCCCTCCGACAGTACTGCGCCCCCTCAATACTTCCCCTCTGACAGTGGTGCGCTCCCTCAGTACTGCCCCTCCGACAGTACTGCGCTCCCTCAATACTTCCCCTCTGACAGTGGTGCGCTCCCTCAGTACTGCCCCATTGACAGTGCGGCGCTCCCTCTCTATTGCCCCTCTGACACTGCAGCGCTCCTTCTTTACTGCTCCTCTGACAATGCAGTGCTCCCTCAGTACTGCCCCAGCGACAGTGCGGCGCTCCCATACTACTGCCCCTTCGACAGTGCAGCACCCCCTCTGTACTGCTCCACTGACAGTGCGGCACTCCCTCAGTGCTGCCCCTCCGACAGTGCAGCGCTCCCTCTGTACTGCTCCTCCGACAGTGCGGCGCGCCTTCAGTACTGCCCCTCCAACAGTGTGGCGCTCTCTCAGTACTGCCCCTCCGACAGTGCTGCGCTCCCTCAGTACTGCCCCTCCAACATTGCAGCGCTCCCTCAGTACTGCCCCTCCGACGGTGTGGCGCTTCCTCAGTACAGCTCCTCTTACAGTGCAGCGCTCCCTCAGTACTGCCCCTCCAACAGTTCTGCACTCCCTCAGTACTTTCCCTCTGACAGTGCAGCACTCCCTCAGTACTGCCCCTCCGACAGTGCGGCGTTCCCTCAGTACTGCCCCTCGGACGGTGCGGCGCTCCCTCAGTACTGCACCTACGACAGTGCGGTTCTCCCACAGTACTGCCCCTCAGAGAGTGCGGCGCTCCCTCAGTACAGCCCCTCTTACAGTGCAGCACTCCCTCAGTACTGCCCCTCCGACAGTGCAGCTGTCCCTTAGCACTGCCCCTCCGACGGTGCAGCACTCCCTCAGTACTGGACCTCTGACAGTGCGGCGCTCCCTCAGTACTGCCCCTCTGACAGTGCAGCACTCCCTCAGTACTGCCTCACTGACAGTGTGGCGCTCCCACACTGCTGCACCTTCGACAGTGCAGCACTCCCTCTGTACTGCTCCGCTGACAGTGCGGCACTCCCTCAGTACTGACCCTCCACCAGTGCAGTGTTCCAACAGCACCACCTCTCCGACAGTGCAGCACTCCCTCGGTACTGCCCCTCCGACCATGCGGCGCTCCCTCAGTACCACCCCTCCAAATGTGCAGTGTTCCAACAGTACCGCTTCTCCGACAGTGCAGCACTCCCTCAGTACTGCACCTCCGACAGTGCGGTGCTTCCTCAGTACTGCCCCTCCGATGGTGAAGCACTCCCTCAGCACTGCCCCTCCGACAGTATGGTGCTCCCTCAGTACTGCCCCTCTAACAGTGCAGCGCTCCCTCAGTACTGCCCCTCCAACAATGCTGCGCTCCCTCAGTACTGCCCTTCCGACAGTGCGGTGCTCCCTCAGTATTGCCCCTCTGACAGTGTGGCGCTGCCTCTGTACTGCCCCTCAGACAGTGCAGCGCTCCCTAAGTATTGCCCCTCTGACAGTGCAGCGCTCCCTCAGTACTGCCCCACCGACAGATCGTCGCTCCCACACTACTGCCCCTTCAACAGTGCGGCACTCCCTCAGTATTGCCCCTCAGACAGTGTGGTGCTCCCTCATTACAGCCCCTCTTACAGTGCAGCACTCCCTCAGTAATGCCCCTCCGATGGTGCAGCAGTCCCTTAATGCTGCCTCTCCGACAGTGCAGCACTCCCTCAGTACTGGACCTCCGACAGTGCGGCACTCCCTCAATAATGCCCCTCCGTCAGTGTAGCGCTCCCTCAGTACTTCCCCTCCGACAGTGCAGCACTCCCTCAGTACTGCCCCTCCGACAGTGCAGCACGCCCTCAGTACTGCCCCTCCGACAGTGCGGCGCTCCCTCAATACTGCCCCTCCGATGGTGCAGCGCTCCCTCAGTACTGCCCATCCTACAGTGCGGCCCTCCCTCAGTACTGCCTCTCTGAAAGTGCGGAGCACCCTCAGTACGGCTCCTCTGACAGTGCGGCGCTCCCTCAGTAATGCCCCTCCAAAAGTGCAGCGCTCCCTCAGTACTGCCCCTCCAACAGTGCGGCGCTCCCTCACTACAGCCCCTCCAACAGGGCGGCGCTCCCTCAGTACTGCCTCTCGGACAGTGCGGCGCTCACTCAGCACTGCCCCTCCGATACTGTGCGGCGCTCCATCAGTACTGCCCCTCCGACAGTGCTGCGCTCCTTCAGTACTGACTCTCCGACAGCGCGGCGCTCCCTCAGTACTGCCTCTACGACAGTGCAGCGTTCCAACAGTACCGCCCCTCCGACAATGCAGCACTCCCTCAGTACTGCCTCTCCAACAGTGCAGCGCTCCTTCAGTACAGCCCCTCTGACAGTGCTGCGCTCCCTCAGTACTACTCCTCCGACAGTGCGGCGCTCCCTCAGTACTGCGCCTCCAGCAGAGCAGCGTTCCAACAGAACCGCCACTCTGATAGTGTGGCGCTCACTCAGCACTGCCACTCTGACAGTGCGGCACTCCCTCAATACTGCTCCTCCGCCAGTGCAGCGCTCCCTCAGTACTGCCCCTCCGACAGTGCAGCATTCGCTCAGTACTGCCCCTCTAACAGTGCGGCGCTCCCTCAGCACTGCCCCTCCGACTGTGCGGCGCTCCATCAGTACTGCCCCTCCGACAGTGCTGCGCTCCTTCAGTACTGACTCTCCGACAGTGCGACGCTCCCTCAGTACTGCCCCTCCGACAGTGCAGCGCTCCCGCATTACTGCCCCTCCGACAGTGCAGCGCTCCCTCAGTACTGCCCCTCTGACAGTGCGGCGCGCCCTCAATACTGCCCCTCCACCAGTGTTGCGCTCTCTCAGTACTGCCCCTCCGACAGTGCAGCTCTCCCTCAGTACTGCCCCTCCGACAGTGCAGCACTCCCTCCGTACAGCCCCTCCAACAGTGCAGCGCTCCATCAGTACTGCCCCTCCAACACTGCAGCGCTCCCTCAGTGCTGCCCCTCCGACAGTGTGGTGCTTCATCAGTACAGCCCCTCTTACAGTGCAGCTCTCCCTCAGTACTGCCCCTCCGACAGTGCAGCACTCCCTCAGTACAGCCCCTCCAACGGTGCAGCGCTCCATCAGTACTGCCCCTCCAACAGTGCGGCGCTCACTCAGTACTGCCCCTCCGACAGTGCAGCGCTCCCTCAGTACTGCCCCACCGACAGTGCGGCACCCCCTCAATACTGCCCCTCCGACAGTGCTGCGCTCCCTCAGTACTGCCCCTCTGACAGTACTGCGCTCCCTCAATACTGCCCCTCTGACAGAGTTGCGCTTCCTCAGTACTGCCCCACCGACAGTGCAGCACTCCCTCTGTACAGCCCCTCCGACAATGCTGCGCTCCCTCAGTACTTCCCCTCCGACAGTGCGGTGCTTCCTCAGTATTGCCCCTCTGACTTTGTGGCGCTCCCTCAGTACTGCCCCTCCAAAAGTGCAGCGCTCCCTCAGTACTGCCCCTCCGACAGTGCAGCACTCCCTCGGTACTGCCCCTCCGACAGTGCGGTGCTCCCTCAGTACCATCCCTCCGACAGTGCTGCGCTCCCTCAGTACTGCCACCCTGAATGTGCGGCGCTCCCTCAGTACTGCCCCTCTGACAGTGCGGCGCTTCCTCAGTACAGCCCCACTTACAGTGCAGCGCTTCCTCAGTACTGCCCCTCCGATGGTGGAGCGCTCCCTCAGTACGGCCCTTCTGACAGTGTGGTGCTCCCTCAGTACTGCCCCTCCAACAGAACTGCGCTCCCTCAATACTGCCCCTCTGACAGTGTTGCGCTCCCTCTGTACTGCCCCACCGACACTGCGGCTGTCCCTCTCTACTGCCCCTCTGACAGTGCAGCACTCCCTCTGTACTGCCCCTCCGACAGTGTGGTGCTCCCTCAGTATTGCCCCTCTGACAGTGCGGCACTCCCTCAGTACTGCCCCTCCATCAGTGCAGTGTTCCACCAGTACCGCCTCTCCGACAGTGCAGCACTCCCTCGGTACTGCCCCTCCGACAGTGCGGCGCTCCCTCAGTACCACCCCTCCGACAGTGCAGTGTTCCAACAGTACCGCTTCTCCGACAGTGCAGCACTCCCTCAGTACTGCCCCTCTAACAGTGCAGCGCTCCCTCAGTACTGCCCCTCCAACAATGCTGCGCTCCCTCAGTACTGCGCTTCCGACAGTGCGGTGCTCCCTCAGAATTGCCCCTCTGACAGTGTGGCCCTGCCTCTGTGCTGCCCCTCTGACAGTGCAGTGCTCCCTACGTAATGATCCTCTGACAGTGCAGCGCTCCCTCAGTACTGCCCCATCGACAGATCGGCGCTCCCACAGTACTGCCCCTTCAACAGTGCGGCACTCCCTCAGTACTGCCCCTCAGACAGTGCGGCGCTCCCTCATTACAGCCCCTCTTACAGTGCAGCACTCCCTCAGTACTGCCCCTCCGACGGTGCAGCGGTCCCTTAATACTGCCTCTCCGACAGTGCAGCACTCCCTCAGTACTGGACCTCCAACAGTGCGGCGCTCCCTCAGTAATGCCCCTCCGTCAGTGTAACGCTCCCTCAGTACTGCCCCTCCGACAATGCAGCTCTCCCTCAGTACTGCCCCTCCGACAGTGCAGCACGCCCTCAGTACTGCCCCTCCGACAGTGCGGCGTGCCCTCAATACTGCCCCTCCAACAGTGTTGCGCTCTCTCAGTACTGCCCCTCCGAAAGTGCTGCGCTCCCTCAGTACTGCCCCTCCAACACTGCAGCGCTCCCTCAGTACTGCCCCTCCGACAGTGTGGCGCTTCCTCAGTACAGCCCCTCTTACAGTGCAGCTCTCCCTCAGTACTGCCCCTCCGACAGTGCAGCACTCGCTCAGTACAGCCCCTCCAACGGTGCAGCGCTCCATCAGTACTGCCCCTCCAACAGTGCGGCGCTCCCTCAGTAGTGCCCCTCCAACAGTGCAGCGCTCCCTCAGTACTGCCCCACCGACAGTGTGGCACCCCCTCAGTACTGCCCCTCCGACAGTGCTGCGCTCCCTCAGTACTGCCCCTCTGACAGTACTGCGCTCCCTCAATACTGCCCCTCTGACAGTGTTGCGCTTCCTCAGTACTGCCCCACCGACAGTGCAGCACTCCCTCTGCACAGCCCCTCCGACAATGCTGCGCTCCCTCAGTACTTCTCCTCCGACAGTGCGGTGCTTCCTCAGTATTGCCCCTCTGATTTTGTGGCGCTCCCTCAGTAATGCCCCTCCAACAGTGCAGCGCTCCCTCAGTACTGCCCCTCCGACAGTGCAGCACACCCTCGGTACTGCCCCTCCGACAGTGCAGCGCTCCCTCAGTACCACCCCTCCGACAGTGCTGCGCTCCCTCAGTACTGCCCCTCTGAATGTGCGGCGCTCCCTCAGTACTGCCCCTCCAACAGTGCGGCGCTTCCTCAGTACAGCCCCTCTTACAGTGCAGCGCTTCCTCAGTACTGCCCCTTCGACGGTGCAGCGCTACCTCAGTACTGCCCTTCTGACAGTGTGGTGCTCCCTCAGTACTGCCCCTCCAACAGAACTGCGCTCCCTCAATACTGCCCCTCTGACAGTGTTGCGCTCCCTCAGTACTGCACCACCGACAGTGCGGCGGTCCCTCTCTACTGCCCCTCTGACAGTGCAGTGCTCCCTCTGTACTGCCCCTCCGACAGTGCGGTGCTCCCTCAGTATTGCCCCTCTGACAGTGTGGCGCTCCCTCAGTACTGCCTCACTGACAGTGTGGCGCTCCCACACAACTGCACCTTCGACAGTGCAGCACTCCCTCTGTACTGCTCCTCTGACAGTGCGGCACGCCCTCAGTACTGCCCCTCCATCAGTGCAGTGTTCCAACAGTACCACCTCTCCGACAGTGCAGCACTCCCTCGGTACTGCCCCTCCGACAGTGCGGCGCTCCCTCAGTTCCACCCCTCCGACAGTGCAGTGTTCCAACAGTACCGCTTCTCCGACAGTGCAGCACTCCCTCAGTACTGCCCCTCCGACAGTGCGGCGCTTCCTCAGTACTGCCCCTCCAACGGTGCAGCGCTCCCTCAGTACTGCCCCTCCGACAGTGTGGTGCTCCCCCAGTACTGCCCCTCTAACAGTGCAGCGCTCCCTCAGTACTGCCCCTCCAACAATGCTGCGCTCCCTCAGTACTGCGCTTCCGACAGTGCGGTGCTCCCTCAGTATTGCCCCTCTGACAGTGTGGCGCTGTCTCTGCCCTGCCCCTCTGACAGTGCAGCGCTCCCTAAGTAATGACCCTCTGACAGTGCAGCACTCCCTCAGTACTGCCCCACCGAGACATCGGCGTTCCCACACTACTGCCCCTTCAACAGTGCGGCACTCCCTCAGTACTGCCCCTCAGACAGTGCGGCGCTCCCTCATTACAGCCCCTCTTGCAGTGCAGCACTCCCTCAGTACCGGACCTCCAACAGTGCGGCACACCCTCAGTAATGCCCCCTCCGTCAGTGTAGCGCTCCCTCAGTACTACTCCTCCGACAGTGCAGCACTCCGTCAGTACTGCCCCTCCGACAGTGCAGCATGCCCTCAGTACTGCCCCTTCGACAGTGCGGCGCTCCCTCAGTACTGCCCCTCAGAAGGTGCAGCGCTCCCTCAGTACTGCCCCTCCGACAGTACTGCGCCCCCTCAATACTTCCCCTCTGACAGTGGTGCGCTCCCTCAGTACTGCCCCTCCGACAGTACTCGCGCTCCCTCAATACTTCCCCTCTGACAGTGGTGCGCTCCCTCAGTACTGCCCCATTGACAGTGCGGCGCTCCCTCTCTATTGCCCCTCTGACAGTGCAGCGCTCCTTCTTTACTGCTCCTCTGACAGTGCAGTGCTCCCTCAGTACTGCCCCAGCGACAGTGCGGCGCTCCCATACTACTGCCCCTTCGACAGTGCAGCACCCCCTCTGTACTGCTCCACTGACAGTGCGGCACTCCCTCAGTGCTGCCCCTCCGACAGTGCAGCGCTCCCTCTGTACTGCTCCTCCGACAGTGCGGCGCGCCTTCAGTACTGCCCCTCCAACAGTGTGGCGCTCTCTCAGTACTGCCCCTCCAACAGTGCTGCGCTCCCTCAGTACTGCCCCTCCAACATTGCAGCGCTCCCTCAGTACTGCCCCTCCGACGGTGTGGCGCTTCCTCAGTACAGCTCCTCTTACAGTGCAGCGCTCCCTCAGTACTGCCCCCTCCAACAGTTCTGCACTCCCTCGTACTTTCCCTCTGACAGTGCAGCACTCCCTCAGTACTGCCCCTCCGACAGTGCGGCGTTCCCTCAGTACTGCCCCTCGGACGGTGCGGCGCTCCCTCAGTACTGCACCTACGACAGTGCGGTTCTCCCACAGTACTGCCCCTCAGAGAGTGCGGCGCTCCCTCAGTACAGCCCCTCTTACAGTGCAGCACTCCCTCAGTACTGCCCCTCCGACAGTGCAGCTGTCCCTTAGCACTGCCCCTCCGACGGTGCAGCACTCCCTCAGTACTGGACCTCTGACAGTGCGGCGCTCCCTCAGTACTGCCCCTCTGACAGTGCAGCACTCCCTCAGTACTGCCTCACTGACAGTGTGGCGCTCCCACACAGCTGCACCTTCGACAGTGCAGCACTCCCTCTGTACTGCTCCGCTGACAGTGCGGCACTCCCTCAGTACTGACCCTCCACCAGTGCAGTGTTCCAACAGCACCACCTCTCCGACAGTGCAGCACTCCCTCGGTACTGCCCCTCTGACCATGCGGCGCTCCCTCAGTACCACCCCTCCAAATGTGCAGTGTTCCAACAGTACCGCTTCTCCGACAGTGCAGCACTCCCTCAGTACTGCACCTCCGACAGTGCGGTGCTTCCTCAGTACTGCCCCTCCGATGGTGAAGCACTCCCTCAGCACTGCCCCTCCGACAGTATGGTGCTCCCTCAGTACTGCCCCTCTAACAGTGCAGCGCTCCCTCAGTACTGCCCCTCCAACAATGCTGCGCTCCCTCAGTACTGCCCTTCCGACAGTGCGGTGCTCCCTCAGTATTGCCCCTCTGACAGTGTGGCGCTGCCTCTGTACTGCCCCTCAGACAGTGCAGCGCTCCCTAAGTATTGCCCCTCTGACAGTGCAGCGCTCCCTCAGTACTGCCCCACCGACAGATCGTCGCTCCCACACTACTGCCCCTTCAACAGTGCGGCACTCCCTCAGTATTGCCCCTCAGACAGTGTGGTGCTCCCTCATTACAGCCCCTCTTACAGTGCAGCACTCCCTCAGTACTGCCCCTCCGACGGTGCAGCAGTCCCTTAATACTGCCTCTCCGACAGTGCAGCACTCCCTCAGTACTGGACCTCCGACAGTGCGGCACTCCCTCAATAATGCCCCTCCGTCAGTGTAGCGCTCCCTCAGTACTTCCCCTCCGACAGTGCAGCACTCCCTCAGTACTGCCCCTCCGACAGTGCAGCACGCCCTCAGTACTGCCCCTCCGACAGTGCGGCGCTCCCTCAATACTGCCCCTCCGATGGTGCAGCGCTCCCTCAGTACTGCCCATCCTACAGTGCGGCCCTCCCTCAGTACTGCCTCTCTGAAAGTGCGGAGCACCCTCAGTACGGCTCCTCTGACAGTGCGGCGCTCCCTCAGTAATGCCCCTCCAAAAGTGCAGCGCTCCCTCAGTACTGCCCCTCCAACAGTGCGGCGCTCCCTCACTACAGCCCCTCCAACAGTGCGGCGCTCCCTCAGTACTGCCTCTCGGACAGTGCGGCGCTCACTCAGCACTGCCCCTCCGATACTATGCGGCGCTCCATCAGTACTGCCCCTCCGACAGTGCTGCGCTCCTTCAGTACTGACTCTCCGACAGCGCGGCGCTCCCTCAGTACTGCCTCTACGACAGTGCAGCGTTCCAACAGTACCGCCCCTCCGACAATGCAGCACTCCCTCAGTACTGCCTCTCCAACAGTGCAGCGCTCCTTCAGTACAGCCCCTCTGACAGTGCTGCGCTCCCTCAGTACTACTCCTCCGACAGTGCGGCGCTCCCTCAGTACTGCGCCTCCAACAGTGCAGCGTTCCAACAGAACCGCCACTCTGATAGTGTGGCGCTCACTCAGCACTGCCACTCTGACAGTGCGGCACTCCCTCAATACTGCTCCTCCGCCAGTGCAGCGCTCCCTCAGTACTGCCCCTCCGACAGTGCAGCATTCGCTCAGTACTGCCCCTCTAACAGTGCGGCGCTCCCTCAGCACTGCCCCTCCGACTGTGCGGCGCTCCATCAGTACTGCCCCTCCGACAGTGCTGCGCTCCTTCAGTACTGACTCTCCGACAGTGCGACGCTCCCTCAGTACTGCCCCTCCGACAGTGCAGCGCTCCCGCATTACTGCCCCTCCGACAGTGCAGCGCTCCCTCAGTACTGCCCCTCTGACAGTGCAGTGCTCCCTGGGTACTGCCCCTCCGACAGTGTGGCACTCCATCTCTACTGCCCCTCAGACAGTGCAGCGCTCCCTCAGTACTGCTCCTCTGACAGTGCAGCGCTCCCTCAGTACTGCCCCTCTGACAATGCGGTGCTCCCTCAGTACTGCCCCTCCAATAATGCAGCGCTCCCACAGTACTGCCCCTCCGTCAGTGCAGAGTTCCAACAGTCCCGCATCTCCAACAGTGCAGCACTCCCTCAGTACTGCCCCTCCGACAGTGCAGTGCTCCCTCAGTACTGCCCCTCTGACAGTGCGGCGCTTCCTCAGCACAGCCCCTCTTACAGTGCAGCGCTCCCTCAGTACTGCCCCTCCGACGGTGCAGCGCTCCCTCAGTACTGCCCCTCCGACAGTGTGGTGCTCCCTCAGTACTGCCCCTCTGACAGTGCAGCACACCCTCAGTACGGCTCCTCTGACAGTGCGGCGCACCCTCAGTACTGCCCCTCCAACATTGCAGCGTTCCCTCAGTACTGCCCCTCCAACAGTGTGGCGCTCCCTCAGTACTGCCCCTCCGATAGTGCAGCGCTCCCTCAGTACTGCCCCACCGACAGTGCAGCGCCCCCTCAGTACTGCCCTTCCGACAGTGCTGCGCTCCCTCAGTACTGCCCGTCTGACAGTGCGGTGCTCCCTAAGTAATGCCCCTCTGACAGTGCAGCGCTCCCTCAGTACTGCCTCACCGACAGTGCAGCGCTCACACACTACTGCCCCTTCGACAGTGCAGCACTCCCTCTGTACTGCTCCTCTGACAGTGCGGCACTCCCTCAGTACTGCCCCTCCGACAGTGCAGTGTTCCAACAGTACCGCCTCTCTGACAGTGCAGCACTCCCTCGGTACTGCCCCTCCGACAGCGCGGTGCTCCATCAATACCACCCCTCCGACAGTGCAGTGTTCCAACAGTACCGCCTCTCCGACAGTGCAGCACTCCCTCAGTACTGCCCCTCCGACAGCGCGGTGCTTCATCAATACCACCCCTCCGACAGTGCAGTGTTAAAACAGTACCCGCCTCTCCGACAGTGCAGCACTCCCTCAGTACTGCCCCTCCGATAGTGCTGCGCTCCCTCAGTACTAGCCCTCCGACAGTGCAGCGCTTCCTAGTACAGCCCCTGTTACAGTGCAGCGCTTCCTCAGTACTGCCCCTCCGACGGTGCAGCGGTCCCTCTGTACTGCCCCTCCAACAGTGCAGCGCTCCCTCAGTACTACACCTCCAGCAGTGCGGCGCTCCCTCAGTACTGCCCCTCCGACAGTGCAGCGCTCCCTCAGTACTGCCCCACCGACAGTGCGGCGCCCCCTCTGTACTGCCCCTCCGAATGTGCTGCGCTCCCTCAATACTGCCCCTCTGACAGTGTTGCGCTCCCTCAGTACTGCCCCTCTGACAGTGCAGCGCTCCCTAAATAATGCCGCTCTGACAGTGCAGCACTCTCTCAGTACTGCCCCACCGACAGTGCGGCGCTCCCACACTACTGCCCCTTCGACAGTGCAGCACACCCTCTGTACAGCTCCTCTGAGAGTGCGGCGCTCTCTCAGTACTGCCCCCCGACAGCGCTGCGCTCCCTCAGTACTGCCCCTCGATCAGTGCAGCACTCCCTCAATACTGCCCCTCCAACTGTGCAGCGCTCCCTCAGTACTGCCCCTACGACAGTGCAGCACTCCCTCGGTACTGCCCCTCCCACTGTGCAGCACTCCCTCAGTTCTGACCCTCCGACAGTGCGGCGCTCCCTCAGTACTGCCCCTCAGACAGTGAGGCGCCCCCTCAGTACAGCCCCTCTTACAGTGCAGCACTCCCTCAGTACTGCCCCTCCGACGGTGCAGCGGTCCCTTAGTATTGCCCCTGCAACAGTGCAGCACTCCTTCAGTACTGGACCTCCGACAGTGCGGCGCTCCCTCAGTACTGCCCCTCTGATAGTGCGGCGCTCCCTCAGTACTGCCCCTCCATCAGTGTAGCACTCTCTCAGTACAGCCCCTCTTACAGTGCAGCACTCCCTCAGTACTGCCCCTCCGACGGTGCGGCGGTCCCTTAGTACTGCCCCTCCGACAGTGCAGCACTCCCTCAGTACTGGGCCTCCGACAGTGCGGCGCTCCCTCAGTACTGCCCCTCTGACAGTGCAGCGCTCCCTCAGTACTGCCCCTCCGACAGTGCGGTGCTCCATCAGTACTGCCCCTCTGACAGTGCAGTGCTCCCTCAGTACTGCCCCTTCGACAGTGCGGCGCTCCATCAGTACTGCCCCTCTGAAAGTGCAGCGCTCCCTCAGTACTACACCTCCAGCAGTGCGGCGCTCCCTCAGTACTGCCCCTCCGACAGTGCAGCGCTCCCTCAGTACTGCCCCACCGACAGTGCGGCGCCCCCTCTGTACTGCCCCTCCGAATGTGCTGCGCTCCATCAGTACAGCCCCTCTGACAGTACTGTTCTCCCTCAATACGGCCCCTCTGACAGTGTTGCGCTCCCTCAGTACTGCCCCTCTGACAGTGCAGACCTCCCTAAATAATGCCCCTCTGACAGTGCAGCACTCCCTCAGTACTGCCCCACCGACAGTGCGGCGCTCCCACACTACTGCCCCTTCGACAGTGCAGCACACCCTCTGTACAGCTCCTCTGAGAGTGCGGCACTCCCTCAGTACTGCCCCTGCGACAGTGCAGCGCTCCCTCTGTACTGCTCCTGCGGCAGTGCGGCACGACCTCAGTACTGCCCCTCCAAAAGTGCGGCGCTCTCTCAGTACTGCCCCTCCGACAGCGCTGCGCTCCCTCAGTACTGCCCCTCGGTCAGTGCAGCACTCCCTCAATACTGCCCCTCCAACTGTGCAGTGCTCCCTCAGTACTGCCCCTCCGACAGTGCAGCGCTCCCTCGGTACTGCCCCTCCGACAGTGCAGCACTCCCTCAGTTCTGTCCCTCCGACAGTGCGGCGCTCCCTCAGTACTGCCCCTCAGACAGTGAGGCGCCCACTCAGTACAGCCCCTCTTACAGTGCAGCACTCCCTCAGTACTGCCCCTCCGACGGTGCAGCGGTCCCTTAGTATTGCCCCTCCAACAGTGCAGCACTCCTTCAGTACTGGACCTTCGACAGTGCGGCGCTCCCTCAGTACTGCCCCTCTGATAGTGCGGCGCTCCCTCAGTACTGCTCCTCCGTCAGTGTAGCACTCTCTCAGTACAGCCCCTCTTACAGTGCAGCACTCCCTCAGTACTGCCCCTCCGACGGTGCAGCGGTCCCTCAGTAATGCCCCTCCTACAGTGCAGCACTCCCTCAGTATTGGGCCTCCGACAGTGCGGCGCTCCCTCAGTACTGCCCCTCTGACAGTGCGGTGCTCCCTCAGTACTGCCCCTCTGACAGTGCAGCACTCCCTCAGTACAGCCCCTCCGACAATGCTGCGCTCCCTCAGTACTGCCCCTCTGACAGTGCGGTGCTCCCTCAGTATTGCCCCTCTGTCAGTGCAGCGCTCCCTAAGTAATGCCCCTCTGACAGTGCAGCGCTCCCTCAGTACTGCCCCTCCAACAGTGCGGCGCTCCCTCAGTACTGCCCTTCCAAAAGTGCAGCACTCCCTCAATACTGCCCCTCCGACAGTGCGGCGCTCCCTCAGTACTGCCCATCAGACAGTGCGGCGCTCCCTCAGTACAGCCCCTCTTACAGTGCAGCACTCCCTCAGTACTGCCCCTCTGGCAGTGTTGTGTTTCCTCAGTACTGCCCCTCTGACAGTACTGCGCTCCCTCAATACTGCCCCTCTGAGAGTGTTGCGCTCCCTCAGTACTGCCCCACCGACAGTGCAGCACTCCCTCAGTACAGCCCCTCCGACATTGCTGCTCTCCCTCAGTACTGCCCTTCCGACGGTGCGGTGCTCCCTCTGTATTGCCCCTCCGACAGTGTGGCGCTCCCTCAGTGCTGCCCCTCCGAAAGTGCGGTGCTCCCTCAGTACAGAACTGCCCCTCCGACAGTGCGGCGCTCCCTCAGTACTGCCTCTCTGACAGTGCAGCGCTCCCTCAGTACTGCCCCTCCGAGGGTGCAGCGCTCCCTCAGTACTGCCCCTCCGACAGTGTGGTTCTCCCTCAGTACTGCCCCTCTGACAGTGCAGCACACCCTCAGTACGGCTCCTCTGACAGTGCGGCGCACCCTCAGTACTGCCCCTCCAACAGTGCAGCGCTCCCTCAGTACTGCCCCTCCAACAGTGTGACGCTCCCTCAGTACAGCCCGTCCGATAGTGCAGCGCTCCCTCAGCACTGCCCCACTGACAGTGCAGCGCCCCCTCAGTTCTGCCCTTCCGACAGTGCTGCGCTCCTTCAGTACTGCCCCTCCGACAGTGTGGCGCTCCCTCAGTACTGCCCGTCTGACAGTGCGTTGCTCCCTAAGTAATGCCCCTCTGACAGTGCAGCGCTCCCTCAGTACTTCCTCACCGACAGTGCGGCGCTCACACACTACTGCTCCTTCGACAGTGCAGCACTCCCTCTGTACTGCTCCTCTGACAGTGCGGCACTCCCTCAGTACTGCCCCTCCGACAGTGCAGTGTTCCAACAGTACCACCTCTCCGACAGTGCAGCACTCCCTCAGTACTGCCCCTCCGACAGTGCGGTGCTTCCTCAGTACTGCCCCTCCGATGGTGAAGCGCTCCCTCAGCACTGCCCCTCCGACAGTGTGGTGCTCCCTCAGTACTGCCCCTCTAACAGTGCAGCGCTCCCTCAGTACTGCCCCTCCAACAATGCTGCGCTCCCTCAGTACTGCCCTTCCGACAGTGCGGTGCTCCCTCAGTATTGCCCCTCTGACAGTGTGGCGCTGCCTCTGTACTGCCCCTCTGACAGTGCAGTGCTCCCTAAGTATTGCCCCTCTGACAGTGCAGCGCTCCCTCAGTACTGCCCCACCGACAGATCGTCGCTCCCACACTACTGCCCCTTCAACAGTGCGGCACTCCCTCAGTATTGCCCCTCAGACAGTGTGGCGCTCCCTCATTACAGCCCCTCTTACAGTGCAGCACTCCCTCAGTACTGCCCCTCCGACGGTGCAGCGGTCCCTTAATACTGCCTCTCCGACAGTGCAGAACTCCCTCAGTACTGGACCTCCGACAGTGCGGCGCTCCCTCAATAATGCCCCTCCGTCAGTGTAGCGCTCCCTCAGTACTTCCCCTCCGACAGCGCAGCACTCCCTCAGTACTGCCCCTCTGACAGTGCAGCACGCCCTCAGTACCCGCCCCTCCGACAGTGCGGCGCTCCCTCAATACTGCCCTCCGATGGTGCAGCGCTCCCTCAGTACTGCCCATCCTACAGTGCTGCGCTCCCTCAGTACTGCCCCTCTGACAGTACTGCGCTCCCTCAATACTGCCCCTCTGACAGAGTTGCGCTTCCTCAGTACTGCCCCACCGACAGTGCAGCACTCCCTCTGTACAGCCCCTCCGACAATGCTGCGCTCCCTCAGTACTTCCCCTCCGACAGTGCGGTGCTTCCTCAGTATTGCCCCTCTGACTTTGTGGCACTCCCTCAGTACTGCCCCTCCAACAGTGCAGCGCTCCCTCAGTACTGCCCCTCCGACAGTGCAGCACTCCCTCGGTACTGCCCTCCGACAGTGCGGTGCTCCCTCAGTACCATCCCTCCGACAGTGCTGCGCTCCCTCGGTACTGCCACACTGAATGTGCGGCGCTCCCTCAGTACTGCCCCTCCGACAGTGCGGCGCTTCCTCAGTACAGCCCCACTTACAGTGCAGCGCTTCCTCAGTACTGCCCCTCCGACGGTGGAGCGCTCCCTCAGTACTGCCCTTCTGACAGTGTGGTGCTCCCTCAGTACTGCCCCTCCAACAGAACTGCGCTCCCTCAATACTGCCCCTCTGACAGTGTTGCGCTCCCTCAGTACTGCCCCACCGACAGTGCGGCTGTCCCTCTCTACAGCCCTTCTGACAGTGCAGCGCTCCCTCTGTACTGCCCCTCCGACAGTGTGGTGCTCCCTCAGTATTGCCTCTCTGACAGTGTGGCGCTCCCTCAGTACTGCCTCACCGACAGTGTGGCGATCCCACACTACTGCCCCTTCGACAGTGCAGCACTCCCTCTGTACTGCTCCTCTGACAGTGCGGCACTCCCTCAGTACTGCCCCTCCATCAGTGCAGTGTTCCACCAGTACCGCCTCTCCGACAGTGCAGCACTCCTCGGTACTGCCCCTCCGACAGTGCGGCGCTCCCTCAGTACCACCCCTCCGACAGTGCAGTGTTCCAACAGTACCGCTTCTCCGACAGTGCAGCACTCCCTCAGTACTGCCCCTCTAACAGTGCAGCGCTCCCTCAGTACTGCCCCTCCAACAATGCTGCGCTCCCTCAGTACTGCGCTTCCGACAGTGCGGTGCTCCCTCAGAATTGCCCCTCTGACAGTGTGGCCCTGCCTCTGTACTGCCCCTCTGACAGTGCAGTGCTCCCTAAGTAATGACCCTCTGACAGTGCAGCGCTCCCTCAGTACTGCCCCACCGACAGATCGGCGCTCCCACAGTACTGCCCCTTCAACAGTGCGGCACTCCCTCAGTACTGCCCCACAGACAGTGCGGCGCTCCCTCATTACAGCCCCTCTTACAGTGCAGCACTCCCTCAGTACTGCCCCTCCGACGGTGCAGCGGTCCCTTAATACTGCCTCTCCGACAGTGCAGCACTCCCTCAGTACTGGACCTCCAACAGTGCGGCGCTCCCTCAGTAATGCCCCTCCGTCAGTGTAACGCTCCCTCAGTACTGCCCCTCCGACAATGCAGCTCTCCCTCAGTACTGCCCCTCCGACAGTGCAGCACGCCCTCAGTACTGCCCCTCTGACAGTGCGGCGCGCCCTCAATACTGCCCCTCCAACAGTGTTGCGCTCTCTCAGTACTGCCCCTCCGAAAGTGCTGCGCTCCCTCAGTACTGCCCCTCCAACACTGCAGTGCTCCCTCAGTACTGCCCTCCGACAGTGTGGCGCTTCCTCGGTACAGCCCCTCTTACAGTGCAGCTCTCCCTCAGTACTGCCCCTCCGACAGTGCAGCACTCCCTCAGTACAGCCCCTCCAACAGTGCGGCGCTCCCTCAGTAGTGCCCCTCCGACAGTGCAGCGCTCCCTCAGTACTGCCCCACCGACAGTGCGGCACCCCCTCAGTACTGCCCCTCCGACAGTGCTGCGCTCCCTCAGTACTGCCCCCTCTGACAGTACTGCGCTCCCTCAATACTGCCCCTCTGACAGTGTTGCGCTTCCTCAGTACTGCCCCACCGACAGTGCAGCACTCCCTCTGCACAGCCCCTCCGACAATGCTGCGCTCCCTCAGTACTTCTCCTCCGACAGTGCGGTGCTTCCTCAGTATTGCCCCTCTGATTTTGTGGCGCTCCCTCAGTAATGCCCCTCCAACAGTGCAGCGCTCCCTCAGTACTGCCCCTCCGACAGTGCAGCACTCCCTCGGTACTGCCCCTCCAACAGTGCAGCGCTCCCTCAGTACCACCCCTCCGACAGTGCTGCGCTCCCTCAGTACTGCCCCTCTGAATGAGCGGCGCTCCCTCAGTACTGCCCCTCCGACAGTGCAGCGCTTCCTCAGTACAGCCCCACTTACAGTGCAGCGCTTCCTCAGTACTGCCCTTCGACGGTGCAGCGCTCCCTCAGTACTGCCCTTCTGACAGTGTGGTGCTCCCTCAGTACTGCCCCTCCAACAGAACTGCGCTCCCTCAATACTGCCCCTCTGACAGTGTTGCGCTCCCCTCAGTACTGCACCACCGACAGTGCGGCGGTCCCTCTCTACTGCCCCTCTGACAGTGCAGTGCTCCCTCTGTACTGCCCCTCCGACAGTGCGGTGCTCCCTCAGTATTGCCCCTCTGACAGTGTGGCGCTCCCTCAGTACTGCCTCACCGACAGTGTGGCGCTCCCACACTACTGCACCTTCGACAGTGCAGCATTCCCTCTGTACTGCTCCTCTGACAGTGCGGCACTCCCTCAGTACTGCCCCTCCATCAGTGCAGTGTTCCAACAGTACCGCCTCTCCGACAGTGCAGCACTCCCTCGGTACTGCCCCTCCGACAGTGTGGCGCTCCCTCAGTTCCACCCCTCCGACAGTGCAGTGTTCCAACAGTACCGCTTCTCCGACAGTGCAGCACTCCCTCAGTACTGCCCCTCCGACAGTGCGGCGCTTCCTCAGTACTGCCCCTCCAACAGTGCAGCACTCCCTCAGTACTGCCCCACCGACACATCGGCATTCCCACACTACTGCCCCTTCAACAGTGCAGCACTCCCTCAGTACTGCCCCTCAGACAGTGCGGCCCTCCCTCATTACAGCCCCTCTTGCAGTGCAGCACTCCCTCAGTACTGGACCTCCAACAGTGCGGCGCATCCTCAGTAATGACCCTCCGTCAGTGTAGCGCTCCCTCAGTACTGCTCCTCCGACAGTGCAGCACTCCGTCAGTACAGCCCCTCCGACAGTGCAGCATGCCCTCAGTACTGCCCCTCCGACAGTGCGGCGCTCCCTCAGTACTGCCCCTCAGAAGGTGCAGCGCTCCCTCAGTACTGCCCCTCCTACAGTGCGGCCCTCCCTCAGTACTGCCCCTCCGACAGTGCTGCGCTCCCTCGGTACTGCCCCTCCGACAGTACTGCGCTCCCTCAATACTTCCCCTCTGACAGTGGTGCGCTCCCTCAGTACTGCCCCACTGACAGTGCGGCGCTCCCTCTCTATTGCCCCTCTGACAGTGCAGCGCTCCTTCTTTACTGCTCCTCTGACAGTGCAGTGCTCCCTCAGTACTGCCCCAGCGACAGTGTGGCGCTCCCATACTACTGCCCCTTCGACAGTGCAGCACCCCCTCTGTACTGCTCCTCTGACAGTGCGGCACTCCCTCAGTGCTGCCCCTCCGACAGTGCGGCGCTCCCTCAGTACCGCTCCTCCGACAGTGCGGCGCGCCTTCAGTACTGCCCCTCCAACAGTGTGGCGCTCTCTCAGTACTGCCCCTCCGACAGTGCTGCGCTCCCTCAGTACTGCCCCTCCAACATTGCAGCGCTCCCTCAGTACTGCCCCTCCGACTGTGTGATGCTTCCTCAGTACAGCCCCTCTTACAGTGCAGCACTCCCTCAGTACTGCCCCTCCGACAGTGCAGCTGTCCCTTAGCACTGCCCCTCTGACGGTGCAGCACTCCCTCAGTACTGGACCTCTGACAGTGCGGCGCTCCCTCAGTACTGCCCCTCTGACAGTGCAGCACTTCCTCAGTACTGCCTCACTGACAGTGTGGCGCTCCCACACTGCTGCACCTTCGACAGTGCAGCACTCCCTCTGTACTGCTCCGCTGACAGTGCGGCACTCCCTCAGTACTGACCCTCCACCAGTGCAGTGTTCCAACAGTACCGCCTCTCCGACCGTGCAGCACTCCCTCAGTTCTGTCCCTCCGACAGTGCGGCGCTCTCTCAGTACTGCCCCTCTGACAGAGAGGCGCATCCTCAGTACAGCCGCTCTTACAGTGCAACACTCCCTCAGTACAGCCCCTCCGACGGTGCAGCGGTCACTTAGTTCTGCCCTCCGACAGTGCAGCACTCCTTCAGTACTGGACCTCCGACAGTGCGGCGCTCCCTCAGTACTTCCCCTCTGACAGTGCGGCACACCCTCAGTACAGCCCCTCCGTCAGTGTAGCACTGCCTCAGTACTGCCCCTCCGACAGTGCAGCACTCCCTCAGTACTGTCCCTCCGACAGTGCGGCGCTCCCTCAGTACTGCCGCTCCGACAGTGTGGCGATTCCTCAATACAGCCCCTCTTACAGTGCAAGCGCTCCCTCAGTACTGCCCCTCCGACAGTGCAGCGCTCCCTAAGTACTGCCCCTCCGACAGTGCAGCACTCCCTCAGTACTGCCCCTCCGACAGTGCAGCACTCCCTCAGTACTGCCCCTCCGACAGTGCGGCGCTCCCGCAGTACTGCCCCTCCGACGGTGAAGCGCTCCCTCAGTACTGCCCCTCTGACAGTGCGGCGCACTCTCAGTACTGCCTCTCTGACAGTGCGGCACACCCTCAGTACTGCCCCTCCGTCAGTGTAGTACTCCCTCAGTACTGCCCCTCCGACAGTGCAGCACTCCCTCAGTACAGCCCCTTCGACAGTGCGGCGCTCCCTCAGTACTTCCCCTCCGATGGTGCAGCGCTCCCTCAGTACTGCCATTCCGACAGTCCGGCGCTCCCTCAGTACTACCCCTCTGACAGTGCAGCGCTCATTCTGTACTGCACCTCCGACAGTGCAGCGCTCCGTCAGTACTGCCCCTCCGACAGTGCAGCGCTCCCACAGTACTGCCCCTCCGTCAGTGCAGTGTTCCAACAGTCCCGCCTCTCCGACAGTGCAACACTCCCTCAGTACTGCCCCTCCGACAGTGCGGCGCATCCTTGGTTTTGCCCCTCCGACAGTGCAGCGCTCCCTCAGTACTGCCCCTCCGACAGTGCAGCGCTCCCTCAGTACTCCCCCTCCGACAGTGCAGCACTCCCTCAGTACTGCCCCTCCGACAGTGCAGCACTCCCTCAGTACTGCCCCTCCGACAGTGCGGCGCTCCTGCATTACTGCCCCTCCGACGGTGAAGCGCTCCCTCAGTACTGCCCCTCTGACAGTGCGGCGCACTCTCAGTACTGCCTCTCTGACTGTGCGGCACACCCTCAGTACTGCCCCTCCATCAGTGTAGCACTCCCTCAGTACTGCCCCTCCGACAGTGCAGCACTCCCTCAGTACAGCCCCTCCGACAGTGCGGCGCTCCCGCAGTACTTCCCCTCCGATGGTGCAGCGCTCCCTCACTACTGCCATTCCGACAGTCCGGCGCTCCCTCAGTACTACCCCTCTGACAGTGCAGTGCTCATTCTGTACTGCACCTCCGACAGTGCAGCGCAATGTCAGTACTGCCCCTCCGACAGTGCAGCGCTCCCACAGTACTGCCCCTCCGTCAGTGCAGTGTTGCAACAGTCCCGCCTCTCCGACAGTGCAACACTCCCTCAGTACTGCCCCTCCGACAGTGCGGCGCATCCTTGGTTTTGCCCCTCCGACAGTGCAGCACTCCCTCAGTACTGCCCCTCCGACAGTGCAGCACTCCCTCAGTTCTGCCCCTCCGACAGTGTGCTGCTCCCTCAGTACTGCCCCTCTGACAGTGCAGCACACGCTCAGTACGGCTCCTCTGACAGTGCGGCGCAATCTCAGTACTGCCCCTCCAACAGTGCAGCGCTCCCTCAGTACTGCCTCACCGACAGTGCGGCGCTCCCACACTGCTGCCCATTTGACAGTGCAGCACTCCCTCTGTACTGCTCCTCTGACAGTGCGGCACTCCCTCAGTACTGTACCTCTGTCAGTGCAGTGTTCCAACAGTACCTCCAATCCGACAGTGCAGCACTCCCTCGGTACAGCCCCTCCGACAATGCTGCGCTCACTCAGTACTGCCCCTCCGACAGGGCGGTTCTCCCTCAGTATTGCCCCTCTGACAGTGTGGCGCACCCTCAGCACTGCCCCTCTGACAGTGCAGTGCTCCCTAAGTAATGCCCCTCTGACAGTGCGGCGCTCCCTCAGTACTGACCCTCCGACAGTTCGGCGCTTCCTCAGTACAGCCCCTCTTACAGTGCAGCGCTTCCTCAGTACTGCCCCACCGACAGTGCGGCGCTCCCACACTACTGCCACTTCGACAGTGCAGCATTCCCTCTGTACTGCACCTCTGACAGTGCGGCACTCCCTCAGTACTGCCCCTCCATCAGTGCAGTGCTCCCTCTGTACTGCTCCTCTGACAGTGCGGCGCGCCCTCAATACTGCCCCTCCACCAGTGTTGCGCTCTCTCAGTACTGCCCCTCCGACAGTGCAGCTCTCCCTCAGTACTGCCCCTCCGACAGTGCAGCACTCCCTCAGTACAGCCCCTCCAACGGTGCAGCGCTCCATCAGTACTGCCCCTCCAACACTGCAGCGCTCCCTCAGTGCTGCCCCTCCGACAGTGTGGCGCTTCATCAGTACAGCCCCTCTTACAGTGCAGCTCTCCCTCAGTACTGCCCCTCCGACAGTGCAGCACTCCCTCAGTACAGCCCCTCCAACGGTGCAGCGCTCCATCAGTATTGCCCCTCCAACAGTGCGGCGCTCACTCAGTACTGCCCCTCCGACAGTGCAGCGCTCCCTCAGTACTGCCCCACCGACAGTGCGGCACCCCCTCAATACTGCCCCTCCGACAGTGCTGCGCTCCCTCAGTACTGCCCCTCTGACAGTACTGCGCTCCCTCAATACTGCCCCTCTGACAGAGTTGCGCTTCCTCAGTACTGCCCCACCAACAGTGCAGCACTCCCTCTGTACAGCCCCTCCGACAATGCTGCGCTCCCTCAGTACTTCCCCTCCGACAGTGCGGTGCTTCCTCAGTATTGCCCCTCTGACTTTGTGGCGCTCCCTCAGTACTGCCCCTCCAACAGTGCAGCGCTCCCTCAGTACTGCCCCTCCGACAGTGCAGCACTCCCTCGGTACTGCCCCTCCGACAGTGCGGTGCTCCCTCAGTACCATCCCTCCGACAGTGCTGCGCTCCCTCAGTACTGCCACCCTGAATGTGCGGCGCTCCCTCAGTACTGCCCCTCCGACAGTGCGGCGCTTCCTCAGTACAGCCCCACTTACAGTGCAGCGCTTCCTCAGTACTGCCCCTCCGACGGTGGAGCGCTCCCTCAGTACGGCCCTTCTGACAGTGTGGTGCTCCCTCAGTACTGCCCCTCCAACAGAACTGCGCTCCCTCAATACTGCCCCTCTGACAGTGTTGCGCTCCCTCAGTACTGCCCCACCGACAGTGCGGCTGTCCCTCTCTACTGCCCCTCTGACAGTGCAGCACTCCCTCTGTACTGCCCCTCCGACAGTGTGGTGCTCCCTCAGTATTGCCCCTCTGACAGTGCGGCACTCCCTCAGTACTGCCCCTCCATCAGTGCAGTGTTCCAACAGTACCGCCTCTCCGACAGTGCAGCACTCCCTCGGTACTGCCCCTCCGACAGTGCGGCGCTCCCTCAGTACCACCCCTCCGACAGTGCAGTGTTCCAACAGTACCGCTTCTCCGACAGTGCAGCACTCCCTCAGTACTGCCCCTCTAACAGTGCAGCGCTCCCTCAGTCCTGCCCCTCCAACAATGCTGCGCTCCCTCAGTACTGCGCTTCCGACAGTGCGGTGCTCCCTCAGAATTGCCCCTCTGACAGTGTGGCCCTGCCTCTGTGCTGCCCCTCTGACAGTGCAGTGCTCCCTACGTAATGATCCTCTGACAGTGCAGCGCTCCCTCAGTACTGCCCCATCGACAGATCGGCGCTCCCACAGTACTGCCCCTTCAACAGTGCGGCACTCCCTCAGTACTGCCCCTCAGACAGTGCGGCGCTCCCTCATTACAGCCCCTCTTACAGTGCAGCACTCCCTCAGTACTGCCCCTCCGACGGTGCAGCGGTCCCTTAATACTGCCTCTCCGACAGTGCAGCACTCCCTCAGTACTGGACCTCCAACAGTGCGGCGCTCCCTCAGTAATGCCCCTCCGTCAGTGTAACGCTCCCTCAGTACTGCCCCTCCGACAATGCAGCTCTCCCTCAGTACTGCCCCTCCAACAGTGCAGCACGCCCTCAGTACTGCCCCTCCGACAGTGCGGCGCGCCCTCAATACTGCCCCTCCAACAGTGTTGCGCTCTCTCAGTACTGCCCCTCCGAAAGTGCTGCGCTCCCTCAGTACTGCCCCTCCAACACTGCAGCGCTCCCTCAGTACTGCCCCTCCGACAGTGTGGCGCTTCCTCAGTACAGCCCCTCTTACAGTGCAGCTCTCCCTCAGTACTGCCCCTCCGACAGTGCAGCACTCCCTCAGTACAGCCCCTCCAACGGTGCAGCGCTCCATCAGTACTGCCCCTCCAACAGTGCGGCGCTCCCTCAGTAGTGCCCCTCCAACAGTGCAGCGCTCCCTCAGTACTGCCCCACCGACAGTGTGGCACCCCCTCAGTACTGCCCCTCCGACAGTGCTGCGCTCCCTCAGTACTGCCCCTCTGACAGTACTGCGCTCCCTCAATACTGCCCCTCTGACAGTGTTGCGCTTCCTCAGTACTGCCCCACCGACAGTGCAGCACTCCCTCTGCACAGCCCCTCCGACAATGCTGCGCTCCCTCAGTACTTCTCCTCCGACAGTGCGGTGCTTCCTCAGTATTGCCCCTCTGATTTTGTGGCGCTCCCTCAGTAATGCCCCTCCAACAGTGCAGCGCTCCCTCAGTACTGCCCCTCCGACAGTGCAGCACACCCTCGGTACTGCCCCTCCGACAGTGCAGCGCTCCCTCAGTACCACCCCTCCGACAGTGCTGCGCTCCCTCAGTACTGCCCCTCTGAATGTGCGGCGCTCCCTCAGTACTGCCCCTCCGACAGTGCGGCGCTTCCTCAGTACAGCCCCTCTTACAGTGCAGCGCTTCCTCAGTACTGCCCCTTCGACGGTGCAGCGCTCCCTCAGTACTGCCCTTCTGACAGTGTGGTGCTTCCTCAGTACTGCCCCTCCAACAGAACTGCGCTCCCTCAATACTGCCCCTCTGACAGTGTTGCGCTCCCTCAGTACTGCACCACCGACAGTGCGGCGGTCCCTCTCTACTGCCCCTCTGACAGTGCAGTGCTCCCTCTGTACTGCCCCTCCGACAGTGCGGTGCTCCCTCAGTATTGCCCCTCTGACAGTGTGGCGCTCCCTCAGTACTGCCTCACTGACAGTGTGGCGCTCCCACACAACTGCACCTTCGACAGTGCAGCACTCCCTCTGTACTGCTCCTCTGACAGTGCGGCACGCCCTCAGTACTGCCCCTCCATCAGTGCAGTGTTCCAACAGTACCACCTCTCCGACAGTGCAGCACTCCCTCGGTACTGCCCCTCCGACAGTGCGGCGCTCCCTCAGTTCCACCCCTCCGACAGTGCAGTGTTCCAACAGTACCGCTTCTCCGACAGTGCAGCACTCCCTCAGTACTGCCCCTCCGACAGTGCGGCGCTTCCTCAGTACTGCCCCTCCAACGGTGCAGCGCTCCCTCAGTACTGCCCCTCCGACAGTGTGGTGCTCCCCCAGTACTGCCCCTCTAACAGTGCAGCGCTCCCTCAGTACTGCCCCTCCAACAATGCTGCGCTCCCTCAGTACTGCGCTTCCGACAGTGCGGTGCTCCCTCAGTATTGCCCCTCTGACAGTGTGGCGCTGCCTCTGCCCTGCCCCTCTGACAGTGCAGCGCTCCCTAAGTAATGACCCTCTGACAGTGCAGCACTCCCTCAGTACTGCCCCACCGAGACATCGGCGTTCCCACACTACTGCCCCTTCAACAGTGCGGCACTCCCTCAGTACTGCCCCTCAGACAGTGCGGCGCTCCCTCATTACAGCCCCTCTTGCAGTGCAGCACTCCCTCAGTACCGGACCTCCAACAGTGCGGCGCACCCTCAGTAATGCCCCTCCGTCAGTGTAGCGCTCCCTCAGTACTACTCCTCCGACAGTGCAGCACTCCATCAGTACTGCCCCTCCGACAGTGCAGCATGCCCTCAGTACTGCCCCTTCGACAGTGCGGCGCTCCCTCAGTACTGCCCCTCAGAAGGTGCAGCGCTCCCTCAGTACTGCCCCTCCGACAGTACTGCGCCCCCTCAATACTTCCCCTCTGACAGTGGTGCGCTCCCTCAGTACTGCCCCTCCGACAGTACTGCGCTCCCTCAATACTTCCCCTCTGACAGTGGTGCGCTCCCTCAGTACTGCCCCATTGACAGTGCGGCGCTCCCTCTCTATTGCCCCTCTGACAGTGCAGCGCTCCTTCTTTACTGCTCCTCTGACAGTGCAGTGCTCCCTCAGTACTGCCCCAGCGACAGTGCGGTGCTCCCATACTACTGCCCCTTCGACAGTGCAGCACCCCCTCTGTACTGCTCCACTGACAGTGCGGCACTCCCTCAGTGCTGCCCCTCCGACAGTGCAGCGCTCCCTCTGTACTGCTCCTCCGACAGTGCGGCGCGCCTTCAGTACTGCCCCTCCAACAGTGTGGCGCTCTCTCAGTACTGCCCCTCCGACAGTGCTGCGCTCCCTCAGTACTGCCCCTCCAACATTGCAGCGCTCCCTCAGTACTGCCCCTCCGACGGTGTGGCGCTTCCTCAGTACAGCTCCTCTTACAGTGCAGCGCTCCCTCAGTACTGCCCCTCCAACAGTTCTGCACTCCCTCAGTACTTTCCCTCTGACAGTGCAGCACTCCCTCAGTACTGCCCCTCCGACAGTGCGGCGTTCCCTCAGTACTGCCCCTCGGACGGTGCGGCGCTCCCACAGTACTGCACCTACGACAGTGCGGTTCTCCCACAGTACTGCCCCTCAGAGAGTGCGGCGCTCCCTCAGTACAGCCCCTCTTACAGTGCAGCACTCCCTCAGTACTGCCCCTCTGACAGTGCAGCTGTCCCTTAGCACTGCCCCTCCGACGGTGCAGCACTCCCTCAGTACTGGACCTCTGACAGTGCGGCGCTCCCTCAGTACTGCCCCTCTGACAGTGCAGCACTCCCTCAGTACTGCCTCACTGACAGTGTGGCGCTCCCACACTGCTGCACCTTTGAAAGTGCAGCACTCCCTCTGTACTGCTCCGCTGACAGTGCGGCACTCCCTCAGTACTGACCCTCCACCAGTGCAGTGTTCCAACAGCACCACCTCTCCGACAGTGCAGCACTCCCTCGGTACTGCCCCTCCGACCATGCGGCGCTCCCTCAGTACCACCCCTCCAAATGTGCAGTGTTCCAACAGTACCGCTTCTCCGACAGTGCAGCACTCCCTCAGTACTGCCCCTCCGACAGTGCAGTGCTTCCTCAGTACTGCCCCTCCGATGGTGAAGCACTCCCTCAGCACTGCCCCTCCGACAGTATTGTGCTCCCTCAGTACTGCCCCTCTAACAGTGCAGCGCTCCCTCAGTACTGCCCCTCCAACAATGCTGCGCTCCCTCAGTACTGCCCTTCCGACAGTGCGGTGCTCCCTCAGTATTGCCCCTCTGACAGTGTGGCGCTGCCTCTGTACTGCCCCTCAGACAGTGCAGCGCTCCCTAAGTATTGCCCCTCTGACAGTGCAGCGCTCCCTCAGTACTGCCCCACCGACAGATCGTCGCTCCCACACTACTGCCCCTTCAACAGTGCGGCACTCCCTCAGTATTGCCCCTCAGACAGTGTGGTGCTCCCTCATTACAGCCCCTCTTACAGTGCAGCACTCCCTCAGTACTGCCCCTCCGACGGTGCAGCGGTCCCTTAATACTGCCTCTCCGACAGTGCAGCACTCCCTCAGTACTGGACCTCCGACAGTGCGGCACTCCCTCAATAATGCCCCTCCGTCAGTGTAGCGCTCCCTCAGTACTTCCCCTCTGACAGTGCAGCACTCCCTCAGTACTGCCCCTCCGACAGTGCAGCACGCCCTCAGTACTGCCCCTCCGACAGTGCGGCGCTCCCTCAATACTGCCCCTCCGATGGTGCAGCGCTCCCTCAGTACTGCCCATCCTACAGTGCGGCCCTCCCTCAGTACTGCCTCTCTGAAAGTGCGGAGCACCCTCTGTACGGCTCCTCTGACAGTGCGGCGCTCCCTCAGTAATGCCCCTCCAAAAGTGCAGCGCTCCCTCAGTACTGCCCCTCCAACAGTGCG
This sequence comes from Somniosus microcephalus, assembly GCF_052327205.1. Lineage (NCBI taxonomy): Eukaryota > Metazoa > Chordata > Chondrichthyes > Squaliformes > Somniosidae > Somniosus > Somniosus microcephalus. Next base: position 184,421,434 of record NC_140998.1, read on the forward strand.
GCGCTCCCTCACTACAGCCCCTCCAACAGTGCGGCGCTCCCTCAGTACTGCCTCTCGGACAGTGCGGCGCTCACTCAGCACTGCCCCTCCGATACTGTGCGGCGCTCCATCAGTACTGCCCCTCCGACAGTGCTGCGCTCCTTCAGTACTGACTCTCCGACAGCGCGGCGCTCCCTCAGTACTGCCTCTACGACAGTGCAGCGTTCCAACAGTACCGCCCCTCCGACAATGCAGCACTCCCTCAGTACTGCCTCTCCAACAGTGCAGCGCTCCTTCAGTACAGCCCCTCTGACAGTGCTGTGCTCCTTCAGTACTACTCCTCCGACAGTGCGGCGCTCCCTCAGTACTGCGCCTCCAACAGTGCAGCGTTCCAACAGAACCGCCACTCTGATAGTGTGGCGCTCACTCAGCACTGCCACTCTGACAGTGCGGCACTCCCTCAATACTGCTCCTCCGCCAGTGCAGCGCTCCCTCAGTACTGCCCCTCCGACAGTGCAGCATTCGCTCAGTACTGCCCCTCTAACAGTGCGGCGCTCCCTCAGCACTGCCCCTCCGACTGTGCGGCGCTCCATCAGTACTGCCCCTCCGACAGTGCTGCGCTCCTTCAGTACTGACTCTCCGACAGTGCGACGCTCCCTCAGTACTGCCCCTCCGACAGTGCAGCGCTCCCGCATTACTGCCCCTCCGACAGTGCAGCGCTCCCTCAGTACTGCCCCTCTGACAGTGCAGTGCTCCCTGGGTACTGCCCCTCCGACAGTGTGGCACTCCATCTCTACTGCCCCTCAGACAGTGCAGCGCTCCCTCTGTACTGCTCCTCCGACAGTGCAGCGCTCCATCAGGACTGCCTATTTGACAGTGCGGCGCTCCCTCAGTACTGCTCCTCTGACAGTGCAGCGCTCCCTCAGTACTGCCCCTCCAATAATGCAGCGCTCCCACAGTACTGCCCCTCCGTCAGTGCAGAGTTCCAACAGTCCCGCATCTCCAACAGTGCAGCACTCCCTCAGTACTGCCCCTCCGACAGTGCAGTGCTCCCTCAGTAATGCCCCTCTGACAGTGCGGCGCTTCCTCAGCACAGCCCCTCTTACAGTGCAGCGCTCCCTCAGTACTGCCCCTCCGACGGTGCAGCGCTCCCTCAGTACTGCCCCTCCGACAGTGTGGTGCTCCCTCAGTACTGCCCCTCTGACAGTGCAGCACACCCTCAGTACGGCTCCTCTGACAGTGCGGCGCACCCTCAGTACTGCCCCTCCAACATTGCAGCGCTCCCTCAGTACTGCCCCTCCAACAGTGTGGCGCTCCCTCAGTACTGCCCCTCCGATAGTGCAGCACTCCCTCAGTACTGCCCCACCGACAGTGCAGCGCCCCCTCAGTACTGCCCTTCCGACAGTGCTGCGCTCCCTCAGTACTGCCCCTCCGACAGTGTGGCGCTCCCTCAGTACTGCCCGTCTGACAGTGCGGTGCTCCCTAAGTAATGCCCCTCTGACAGTGCAGCGCTCCCTCAGTACTGCCTCACCGACAGTGCAGCGCTCACACACTACTGCCCCTTCGACAGTGCAGCACTCCCTCTGTACTGCTCCTCTGACAGTGCGGCACTCCCTCAGTACTGCCCCTCCGACAGTGCAGTGTTCCAACAGTACCGCCTCTCTGACAGTGCAGCACTCCCTCGGTACTGCCCCTCCGACAGCGCGGTGCTCCATCAATACCACCCCTCCGACAGTGCAGTGTTCCAACAGTACCGCCTCTCCGACAGTGCAGCACTCCCTCAGTACTGCCCCTCCGATAGTGCTGCGCTCCCTCAGTACTACCCCTCCGACAGTGCAGCGCTTCCTAGTACAGCCCCTGTTACAGTGCAGCGCTTCCTCAGTACTGCCCCTCCGACGGTGCAGCGGTCCCTCAGTACTGCCCCTCCAACAGTGCAGCGCTCCCTCAGTACTACACCTCCAGCAGTGCGGCGCTCCCTCAGTACTGCCCCTCCGACAGTGCAGCGCTCCCTCAGTACGGCCCCACCGACAGTGCGGCGCCCCCTCTGTACTGCCCCTCCGAATGTGCTGCGCTCCATCAGTACAGCCCCTCTGACAATACTGTTCTCCCTCAATACGGCCCCTCTGACAGTGTTGCGCTCCCTCAGTACTGCCCCTCTGACAGTGCAGCGCTCCCTAAATAATGCCCCTCTGACAGTGCAGCACTCCCTCAGTACTGCCCCACCGACAGTGCAGCGCTCCCACACTACTGCCCCTTCGACAGTGCAGCACACCCTCTGTACAGCTCCTCTGAGAGTGCGGCACTCCCTCAGTACTGCCCCTGCGACAGTGCAGCGCTCCCTCTGTACTGCTCCTGCGGCAGTGCGGCACGACCTCAGTACTGCCCCTCCAAAAGTGCGGCGCTCTCTCAGTACTGCCCCTCCGACAGCGCTGCGCTCCCTCAGTACTGCCCCTCGGTCAGTGCAGCACTCCCTCAATACTGCCCCTCCAACTGTGCAGCGCTCCCTCAGTACTGCCCCTCCGACAGTGCAGCACTCCCTCGGTACTGCCCCTCCGACAGTGCAGCACTCCCTCAGTTCTGTCGCTCCGACATTGCTGCTCTCCCTCAGTACTGCCCTTCCGACGGTGCGGTGCTCCCTCAGTATTGCCCCTCCGACAGTGTGGCGCTCCCTCAGTGCTGCCCCTCCGAAAGTGCGGTGCTCCCTCAGTACAGAACTGCCCCTCCGACAGTGCGGCGCTCCCTCAGTACTGCCACTCTGACAGTGCAGCGCTCCCTCAGTACTGCCCCTCCGAGGGTACAGCGCTCCCTCAGTACTGCCCCTCCGACAGTGTGGTTCTCCCTCAGTACTGCCCCTCTGACAGTGCAGCACACCCTCAGTACGGCTCCTCTGACAGTGCGGCGCACCCTCAGTACTGCCCCTCCAACAGTGCAGCGCTCCCTCAGTACTGCCCCTCCAACAGTGTGGCGCTCCCTCAGTACTGCCCCTCCGATAGTGCAGCGCTCCCTCAGCACTGCCCCACTGACAGTGCAGCGCCCCCTCAGTACTGCCCTTCCGACAGTGCTGCGCTCCCTCAGTACTGCCCCTCCGACAGTGTGGCGCTCCCTCAGTACTGCCCGTCTGACAGTGCATTGCTCCCTAAGTAATGCCCCTCTGACAGTGCAGCGCTCCCTCAGTACTTCCTCACTGACAGTGCGGTGCTCACACACTACTGCTCCTTCGACAGTGCAGCACTCCCTCTGTACTGCTCCTCTGACAGTGCGGCACTCCCTCAGTACTGCCCCTCCGACAGTGCAGTGTTCCAACAGTACCACCTCTCCGACAGTGCAGCACTCCCTCAGTACTGCCCCTCCGACAGTGCGGTGCTTCCTCAGTACTGCCCCTCCGATGGTGAAGCGCTCCCTCAGCACTGCCCCTCCGACAGTGTGGTGCTCCCTCAGTACTGCCCCTCTAACAGTGCAGCGCTCCCTCAGTACTGCCCCTCCAACAATGCTGTGCTCCCTCAGTACTGCCCTTCCGACAGTGCGGTGCTCCCTCAGTATTGCCCCTCTGACAGTGTGGCGCTGCCTCTGTACTGCCCCTCTGACAGTGCAGTGCTCCCTAAGTGTTGCCCTTCTGACAGTGCAGCGCTCCCTCAGTACTGCCCCACCGACAGATCGTCGCTCCCACACTACTGCCCCTTCAAAAGTGCGGCACTCCCTCAGTATTGCCCCTCAGACAGTGTGGCGCTCCCTCATTACAGCCCCTCTTACAGTGCAGCACTCCCTCAGTACTGCCCCTCCGACGGTGCAGCGGGCCCTTAATACTGCCTCTCCGACAGTGCAGAACTCCCTCAGTACTGGACCTCCGACAGTGCGGCGCTCCCTCAATAATGCCCCTCCGTCAGTGTAGCGCTCCCTCAGTACTTCCCCTCCGACAGTGCAGCACTCCCTCAGTACTGCCCCTCCGACAGTGCAGCACGCCCTCAGTACCGCCCCTCCGACAGTGCGGCGCTCCCTCAATACTGCCCCTCCGATGGTGCAGCGCTCCCTCAGTACTGCCCATCCTACAGTGCGGCCCTCCCTCAGTACTGCCCCTCCAACAGTGCAGTGCTCCCTCAGTACTGCCCCTCTGACAGTGTGGCGCTTCCTCAGCACAGCCCCTCTTACAGTGCAGCGCTCCCTCAGTACTGCCCCTCCGACGGTGCAGCGCTCCCTCAGTACTGCCCCTCCGACAGTGTGGTGCTCCCTCAGTACTGCCCCTATGACAGTGCAGCACACCCTCAGTACGGCTCCTCTGATAGTGCGGCGCACCCTCAGTACTGCCCCTCCAACAGTGCAGCGCTCCCTCAGTACTGCCCCTCCAACAGTGTGGCGCTCCCTCAGTACTGCCCCTCCGATAGTGCAGCGCTCCCTCAGTACTGCCCCACCGACAGTGCAGCGCCCCCTCAGTACTGCCCTTCCGACAGTGCTGCGCTCCCTCAGTACTGCCCCTCCGACAGTGTGGCGCTCCCTCAGTACTGCCCGTCTGACAGTGCGGTGCTCCCTAAGTAATGCCCCTCTGACAGTGCAGCGCTCCCTCAGTACTTCCTCCCCGACAGTGCGGCGCTCACACACTACTGCCCCTTCGACAGTGCAGCACTCCCTCTGTACTGCTCCTCTGACAGTGTGGCACTACCTCAGTACTGCCCCTCCGACAGTGCAGTGTTCCAACAGTACCGCCTCTCCGACAGTGCAGCACTCCCTCGGTACTGCCCTTCCGACAGCGCGGTGCTCCATCAATACCACCCCTCTGACAGTGCAGTGTTCCAACAGTACCGCCTCTCCGACAGTGCAGCACTCCCTCAGTACTGCCCCTCCGATAGTGCTGCGCTCCCTCAGTACTACCCCTCCGACAGTGCAGCGCTTCCTAGTACAGCCCCTGTTACAGTGCAGCGCTTCCTCAGTACTGCCCCTCCGACGGTGCAGCGGTCCCTCAGTACTGGCCCTCCAACAGTGCAGCACTCCCTCAGTACTACACCTCCAGCAGTGCGGCGCTCCCTCAGTACTGCCCCTCCGACAGTGCAGCGCTCCCTCAGTACTGCCCCACCGACAGTGCGGCGCCCCCTCTGTACTGCCCCTCCGAATGTGCTGCGCTCCCTCAATACTGCCCCTCTGACAGTGTTGCGCTCCCTCAGTACTGCCCCTCTGACAGTGCAGCGCTCCCTAAATAATGCCGCTCTGACAGTGCAGCACTCCCTCAGTACTGCCCCACCGACAGTGCGGCGCTCCCACACTACTGCCCCTTCGACAGTGCAGCACACCCTCTGTACAGCTCCTCTGAGAGTGCGGCGCTCTCTCAGTACTGCCCCCCGACAGCGCTGCGCTCCCTCAGTACTGCCCCTCGATCAGTGCAGCACTCCCTCAATACTGCCCCTCCAACTGTGCAGCGCACCCTCTGTACTGCCCCTACGACAGTGCAGCACTCCCTCGGTACTGCCCCTCCCACTGTGCAGCACTCCCTCAGTTCTGACCCTCCGACAGTGCGGCGCTCCCTCAGTACTGCCCCTCAGACAGTGAGGCGCCCCCTCAGTACAGCCCCTCTTACAGTGCAGCACTCCCTCAGTACTGCCCCTCCAACAGTGTGGCGCTCCCTCAGTACTGCACCTCCGATAGTTCAGCGCTCCCTCAGTACTGCCCCACCGACAGTGCAGCGCCCACTCAGTACTGCCCCTCCGACAGTGCTGCACTCCCTCAGTACTGCCCTTCAGACAGTGCAGCACTCCCTCGGTACAGCCCCTCCGACAATGCTGCGCTCCCTCAGTACTGCCCCTCCGACAGTGTGGCGCTCCCACAGTACTGCCCGTCTGACAGTGCGGTGCTCCCTAAGTAATGCCCCTCCGACAGTGCTGTGCTCCCTCAGTACTGCCCCTCTGACAGTGTTGCGCTCCCTCAGTACTGCCCCTCTGACAGTGCAGCGCTCCCTAAATATTGCCCCTCTGACAGTGCAGTGCTCCCTCAGTACTGACCCACCGACAGTGCGGCGCTCCCACACTACTGCCCCTTCGACAGTGCAGCACACCCTCTGTACAGCTCCTCTGAGAGTGCAGCAGTGCCTCAGTGCTGCCCCTCCGACAGTGCAGCGATCCCTCTGCACTGCTCCTCCGACAGTGCGGCACGACCTCTGTACTGCCCCTCCGACAGTGCTGCGCTCCCTCGGTACTGAACCTCTGACGGTGAAGCGCTCCCTCAGTACTGCCTCTCTGACAGTGCGGCACACCTTCAATACTGCCCTTCTGTCAGTGTAGCACTCCCTCAGTACTGCCCCTCTGACAGTGCAGCACTCCCTCAGTACAGCCCCTCCGACAGTGCGGCACTACCTCAGTACTGCCCCTCCGACAGTGCAGTGTTCCAACAGTACCGCCTCTCCGACAGTGCAGCACTCCCTCGGTACTGCCCTTCCGACAGCGCGGTGCTCCATCAATACCACCCCTCTGACATTGCAGTGTTCCAACAGTACCGCCTCTCCGACAGTGCAGCACTCCCTCAGTACTGCCCCACCGATAGTGCTGCGCTCCCTCAGTACTACCCCTCCGACAGTGCAGCGCTTCCTAGTACAGCCCCTGTTACAGTGCAGCGCTTCCTCAGTACTGCCCCTCCGACGGTGCAGCGGTCCCTCAGTACTGGCCCTCCAACAGTGCAGCACTCCCTCAGTACTACACCTCCAGCAGTGCGGCGCTCCCTCAGTACTGCCCCTCCGACAGTGCAGCGCTCCCTCAGTACTGCCCCACCGACAGTGTGGCGCCCCCTCTGTACTGCCCCTCCGAATGTGCTGCGCTCCCTCAATACTGCCCCTCTGACAGTGTTGCGCTCCCTCAGTACTGCCCCTCTGACAGTGCAGCGCTCCCTAAATAATGCCGCTCTGACAGTGCAGCACTCCCTCAGTACTGCCCCACCGACAGTGCGGCGCTCCCACACTACTGCCCCTTCGGCAGTGCAGCACACCCTCTGTACAGCTCCTCTGAGAGTGCGGCGCTCTCTCAGTACTGCCCCCCGACAGCGCTGCGCTCCCTCAGTACTGCCCCTCGATCAGTGCAGCACTCCCTCAATACTGCCCCTCCAACTGTGCAGCGCTCCCTCAGTACCGCCCCTACGACAGTGCAGCACTCCCTCGGTACTGCCCCTCCCACTGTGCAGCACTCCCTCAGTTCTGACCCTCCGACAGTGCGGCGCTCCCTCAGTACTGCCCCTCAGACAGTGAGGCGCCCCCTCAGTACAGCCCCTCTTACAGAGCAGCACTCCCTCAGTACTGCCCCTCCGACGGTGCAGCGGTCCCTTAATACTGCCTCTCCGACAGTGCAGAACTCCCTCAGTACTGGACCTCCGACAGTGCGGCGCTCCCTCAATAATGCCCCTCCGTCAGTGTAGCGCTCCCTCAGTACTTCCCCTCCGACAGTGCAGCACTCCCTCAGTACTGCCCCTCCGACAGTGCAGCACGCCCTCAGTACCGCCCCTCCGACAGTGCGGCGCTCCCTCAATACTGCCCCTCCGATGGTGCAGCGCTCCCTCAGTACTGCCCATCCTACAGTGCGGCCCTCCCTCAGTACTGCCCCTCTGACAGTGTGGCGCTTCCTCAGCACAGCCCCTCTTACAGTGCAGCGCTCCCTCAGTACTGCCCCTCCGACGGTGCAGCACTCCCTCAGTACTGCCCCTCCGACAGTTTGGTGCTCCCTCAGTACTGCCCCTATGACAGTGCAGCACACCCTCAGTACGGCTCCTCTGACAGTGCGGCGCACCCTCAGTACTGCCCCTCCAACAGTGCAGCGCTCCCTCAGTACTGCCCCTCCAACAGTGTGGCGCTCCCTCAGTACTGCCCCTCCGATAGTGCAGCGCTCCCTCAGTACTGCCCCACCGACAGTGCAGCGCCCCCTCAGTACTGCCCTTCCGACAGTGCTGCGCTCCCTCAGTACTGCCCCTCCGACAGTGTGGCGCTCCCTCAGTACTGCCCGTCTGACAGTGCGGTGCTCCCTAAGTAATGCCCCTCTGACAGTGCAGCGCTCCCTCAGTACTTCCTCCACGACAGTGCGGCGCTCACACACTACTGCCCCTTCGACAGTGCAGCACTCCCTCTGTACTGCTCCTCTGACAGTGTGGCACTACCTCAGTACTGCCCCTCCGACAGTGCAGTGTTCCAACAGTACCGCCTCTCCGACAGTGCAGCACTCCCTCGGTACTGCCCTTCCGACAGCGCGGTGCTCCATCAATACCACCCCTCTGACAGTGCAGTGTTCCAACAGTACCGCCTCTCCCACAGTGCAGCACTCCCTCAGTACTGCCCCTCCGATAGTGCTGCGCTCCCTCAGTACTACCCCTCCGACAGTGCAGCGCTTCCTAGTACAGCCCCTGTTACAGTGCAGCGCTTCCTCAGTACTGCCCCTCCGACGGTGCAGCGGTCCCTCAGTACTGGCCCTCCAACAGTGCAGCACTCCCTCAGTACTACACCTCCAGCAGTGCGGCGCTCCCTCAGTACTGCCCCTCCGACAGTGCAGCGCTCCCTCAGTACTGCCCCACCGACAGTGCGGCGCCCCCTCTGTACTGCCCCTCCGAATGTGCTGCGCTCCCTCAATACTGCCCCTCTGACAGTGTTGCGCTCCCTCAGTACTGCCCCTCTGACAGTGCAGCGCTCCCTAAATAATGCCGCTCTGACAGTGCAGCACTCCCTCAGTACTGCCCCACCGACAGTGCGGCGCTCCCACACTACTGCCCCTTCGACAGTGCAGCACACCCTCTGTACAGCTCCTCTGAGAGTGCGGCGCTCTCTCAGTACTGCCCCCCGACAGCGCTGCGCTCCCTCAGTACTGCCCCTCGATCAGTGCAGCACTCCCTCAATACTGCCCCTCCAACTGTGCAGCGCTCCCTCTGTACTGCCCCTACGACAGTGCAGCACTCCCTCGGTACTGCCCCTCCCACTGTGCAGCACTCCCTCAGTTCTGACCCTCCGACAGTGCGGCGCTCCCTCAGTACTGCCCCTCAGACAGTGAGGCGCCCCCTCAGTACAGCCCCTCTTACAGTGCAGCACTCCCTCAGTACTGCCCCTCCAACAGTGTGGCGCTCCCTCAGTACTGCACCTCCGATAGTTCAGCGCTCCCTCAGTACTGCCCCACCGACAGTGCAGCGCCCACTCAGTACTGCCCCTCCGACAGTGCTGCACTCCCTCAGTACTGCCCTTCAGACAGTGCAGCACTCCCTCGGTACAGCCCCTCCGACAATGCTGCGCTCCCTCAGTACTGCCCCTCCGACAGTGTGGCGCTCCCACAGTACTGCCCGTCTGACAGTGCGGTGCTCCCTAAGTAATGCCCCTCCGACAGTGCTGTGCTCCCTCAGTACTGCCCCTCTGACAGTGTTGCGCTCCCTCAGTACTGCCCCTCGATCAGTGCAGCACTCCCTCAATACTGCCCCTCCAACTGTGCAGCGCTCCCTCAGTACCGCCCCTACGACAGTGCAGCACTCCCTCGGTACTGCCCCTCCCACTGTGCAGCACTCCCTCAGTTCTGACCCTCCGACAGTGCGGCGCTCCCTCAGTACTGCCCCTCAGACAGTGAGGCGCCCCCTCAGTACAGCCCCTCTTACAGAGCAGCACTCCCTCAGTACTGCCCCTCCGACGGTGCAGCGGTCTCTTAGTATTGCCCCTGCAACAGTGCAGCACTCCTTCAGTACTGGACCTCCGACAGTGCGGCGCTCCCTCAGTACTGCCCCTCTGATAGTGCGGCGCTCCCTCAGTACTGCCCCTCCGTCAGTGTAGCACTCTCTCAGTACAGCCCCTCTTACAGTGCAGCACTCCCTCAGTACTGCCCCTCCGACGGTGCGGCGGTCCCTTAGTACTGCCCCTCCGACAGTGCAGCACTCCCTCAGTACTGGGCCTCCGACAGTGCGGCGCTCCCTCAGTACTGCCCCTCTGAAAGTGCAGCGCTCCCTCAGTACTGCCCCTCCGACAGTGCGGCGCTCCATCAGTACTGCCCCTCTGACAGTGCAGTGCTCCCTCAGTACTGCCCCTTCGACAGTGCGGCGCTCCATCAGTACTGCCCCTCTGAAAGTGCAGCACACCCTCAGTATGGCTCCACTGACAGAGCGGCGCTCCCTCAGTATTGCCCCTCCAACAATGCAGCGCTCCCTCAGTATTGCCCCTCCGACAGTGCGGCGCTCCCTCACTACTGCCCCTTTGACAGTGCAGCGTTCCCTCTGTACTGCTCTGCTGACAGTGCGGCACTCCATCTGTATTGCCCCTCCGACAGTGCAGCGCTCCCTCTGTACTGCTCGTCCGACAGTGCTGCGCTCCCTCAGTACTGCCCCTCCAACAGTGCAGCGCTCCCTCAGTACTCCCCCTCCGACGGTGCGGCGCTCCCTCAGTACTGCTCCTCTGACAGTGCAGTGTGCCCTCAGTACTGCCCCTCTGACAATGCGGTGCTCCCTCAGTACTGCCCCTCCAACAGTGCAGCGCTCCCACAGTACTGCCCCTCCATCAGTGCAGAGTTCCAACAGACCCGCCTCTCCGACAGTGTAGCACTCCCTCAGTACTGCCCCTCCGACAGTGCGGTGCTCCCTCAGTACAGCCCCTCCGACAGTGCGGAGCTTCCTCAGCACAGCCCCTCTGACAGTGCAGCACACCCTCAGTACGGCTCCTCTGACAGTGCGGCGCACCCTCAGTACTGCCCCTCCAACAGTGCAGCACTCCCTCAGTACTGCCCCTCCAACAGTGTGGCGCTCCCTCAGTACTGCACCTCCGATAGTTCAGCGCTCCCTCAGTACTGCCCCACCGACAGTGCAGCGCCCACTCAGTACTGCCCCTCCGACAGTGCTGCACTCCCTCAGTACTGCCCTTCAGACAGTGCAGCACTCCCTCGGTACAGCCCCTCCGACAATGCTGCGCTCCCTCAGTACTGCCCCTCCGACAGTGTGGCGCTCCCTCAGTACTGCCCGTCTGACAGTGCGGTTCTCCCTAAGTAATGCCCCTCCGACAGTGCTGTGCTCCCTCAGTACTGCCCCTCTGACAGTGTTGCGCTCCCTCAGTACTGCCCCTCTGACAGTGCAGCGCTCCCTAAATATTGCCCCTCTGACAGTGCAGTGCTCCCTCAGTACTGACCCACCGACAGTGCGGCGCTCCCACACTACTGCCCCTTCGACAGTGCAGCACACCCTCTGTACAGCTCCTCTGAGAGTGCGGCAGTGCCTCAGTACTGCCCCTCCGACAGTGCAGCGATCCCTCTGCACTGCTCCTCTGACAGTGCGGCACGACCTCTGTACTGCCCCTCCGACAGTGCGGCGCTCCCTCGGTACTGAACCTCTGACGGTGAAGCGCTCCCTCAGTACTGCCTCTCTGACAGTGCGGCACACCTTCAATACTGCCCTTCTGTCAGTGTAGCACTCCCTCAGTACTGCCCCTCTGACAGTGCAGCACTCCCTCAGTACAGCCCCTCCGACAGTGCGGCACTCCCTCAGTATTGCCCCTCCGATGGTGCAGCGCTCCCTCAGTACTGCCCCTCCGACAGTCCGGCGCTCCCTCAGAACTACCCCTCTGACAGTGCAGCGCTCATTCTGTACTGCTCCTCCGACAGTGCAGCGCACCGTCAGTACTGCCCCTCCGTCAGTGCAATGTTCCAACAGTCCCGCCTCTCCGACAGTGCAACACTCCCTCAGTACTGCCCCTCCGACAGTGCAGCGCACCCCCGGTTTTGCCCCTCCGACAGTGCGGCGCATCCTCAGCACAGCCCCTCTTACAGTGCAGCGCTCCCTCGGTACTGCCCTTCCGACGGTGCAGCGCTCCCTCAGTTCTGCCCCTCCGACAGAGTGGTGCTCCCTCAGTACTGCCCCTCTGACAGTGCAGCACACCTTCAGTACGGCTCCTCTGAAAGTGCGGCCTCACCGACAGTGCGGCGCTCCCACACTGCTGCCCATTTGACAGTGCAGCACTCCCTCTGTACTGCTCCTCTGACAGTGCGGCACTCCCTCAGCACTGTCCCTCTGTCAGTGCAGTGTTCCAACAGTACCGCCTCTCCAACAGTGCAGCACTCGCTCGGTACAGCCCCTCCGACAATGATGCGCTCCCTCAGTACTGCCCCTCCGACAGTGCGGTGCTCCCTCAGTATTGCCCCTCTGACAGTGTGGCGCTCCCTCAGTACTGCCCATCTGACAGTGCAGTGCTCCCTAAGTAAAGCCCCTCTGACAGTGCGGCGCTCCCTCAGTACTGCCCCTCCGTCAGTGCGGCACTTCCACAGTACAGCCCCTCTTACTGTGCAGCACTTCCTCAGTACTGCCCCACCGACAGTGCGGCACTCCCACATTACTGCCCTTCGACAGTGCAGCACTCCCTCTGTACTGCACCTCTGACAGTGCGGCACTCCCTCAGTACTGCCCCTCCATCAGTGCCGTGCTCCCTCTGTACTGCTCCTCCGACAGTGCAGCACTCCCTCAGTACTGTCCCTCCGACAGTGCGGCGCTCCCTCGGTACTGCCGCTCCGACAGTATGGCGCTTCCTCAGTACAGCCCCTCTTACAGTGCAGCGCTCCCTCAGTACTGCCCCTCTGACAGTGCAGCACTCCCTCAGTACTGCCCCTCCGACAGTGCGGCGCTCCCTCGGTACTGAACCTCTGACGGTGAAGCGCTCCCTCAGTACTGCCTCTCTGACAGTGCGGCACACCTTCAATACTGCCCTGCTGTCAGTGTAGCACTCCCTCAGTACTGCCCCTCTGACAGTGCAGCACTCCCTCAGTACAGCCCCTCCGACAGTGCGGCACTCCCTCAGTATTGCCCCTCCGATGGTGCAGCGCTCCCTCAGTACTGCCCCTCCAACAGTCCGGCGCTCCCTCAGAACTACCCCTCTGACAGTGCAGCGCTCATTCTGTACTGCTCCTCCGACAGTGCAGCGCACCGTCAGTACTGCCCCTCCGTCAGTGCAATGTTCCAACAGTCCCGCCTCTCCGACAGTGCAACAGTCCCTCAGTACTGCCCCTCCGACAGTGCAGCGCACCCCCGGTTTTGCCCCTCCGACAGTGCGGCGCATCCTCAGCACAGCCCCTCTTACAGTGCAGCGCTCCCTCGGTACTGCCTTTCCGACGGTGCAGCGCTCCCTCAGTTCTGCCCCTCCGACAGAGTGGTGCTCCCTCAGTACTGCCACTCTGACAGTGCGGCACTCCCTCAGCACTGTCCCTCTGTCAGTGCAGTGTTCCAACAGTACCGCCTCTCCAACAGTGCAGCACTCGCTCGGTACAGCCCCTCCGACAATGATGCGCTCCCTCAGTACTGCCCCTCTGACAGTGTGGCGCTCCCTCAGTACTGCCCATCTGACAGTGCAGTGCTCCCTAAGTAAAGCCCCTCTGACAGTGCGGCGCTCCCTCAGTACTGCCCCTCCGTCAGTGCGGCGCTTCCACAGTACAGCCCCTCTTACTGTGCAGCACTTCCTCAGTACTGCCCCTCCGACGGTGCGGCGGTCCCTTAGTACTGCCCCTTCGACAGTGCAGCACTCCCTCTGTACTGCACCTCTGACAGTGCGGCACTCCCTCAGTACTGCCCCTCCGTCAGTGCCGTGCTCCCTCTGTGCTGCTCCTCCGACAGTGTGGCGCGCCCTCAACACTGCCCCTCCAACAGTGTTGCGCTCTCTCAGTACTGCCCCTCCGACAGTGCTGCGCTCCCTCAGTACTGCCCCTCCAACACTGCAGCGCTCCCTCAGTACTGCCCCTCCGACAGTGTGGCGCTTCCTCAGTACAGCCCCTCTTACAGTGCAGCGCTCCCTCAGTACTGCCCCTCCGACAGTGCAGCACTCCCTCAGTACAGCCCCTCCAACAGTGCAGCGCTCCATCAGTACTGCCCCTCCAACAGTGCGGCGCTCCCTCAGTACTGCCCCTCCGACATTGCAGCGCTCCCTCAGTACTGCCCCACCGACAGTGCGGCACCCCCTCAGTACTGCCCCTCCGACAGTTCTGAGCTCCCTCAGTACTGCCCTTCTGACAGTACTGCGCTCCCTCAATACAGCCCCTCTGACAGTGTGGCGCTTCCTCAGTACTGCCCCACCGACAGTGCAGCACTCCCTCTGTACAGCCCCTCCGACAATGCTGCGCTCCCTCAGTACTTCCCCTCCGACAGTGCGATGCTTCCTCAGTATTGCCCCTCTGACTTAGTGGCGCACCCTCAGTACTGCCCAACCGACAGTCCGGCACTCCCTCAGTACTGCCCCTCCGACAGTGCAGTGCTCCCTCTGTACTGCTCCTCCGACAGTGCGGCGCCCCCTCAATACTGCCCCTCCAACAGTGTTGTGCTCTCTCAGTACTGCCCCTCCAACAGTGCAGCGCTCCCTCAGTACTGCCCCTCCGACAGTGCAGCACTCCCTCGGTACTGCCCCTCCGACAGTGCGGCGCTCCCTCAGTACCACCCCTCCAACAGTGCTGCGCTCCCTCAGTAATGCACCTCTGAAAGTGCGGCGCTCCCTCAGTACTGCCCCTCCGACAGTGCGGCGCTTCCTCAGTACAGCCCCTCTTACAGTGCAGCGCTTCCTCAGTACTGCCCCTCCAACGGTGCAGCGCTCCCTCAGTACTGCCCCTCCGACAGTATGGTGCTCCCTCAGTACTGCCCCTCCAACAGAACTGCGCTCCCTCAATACTGCCCCTCTGACAGTGTTGTGCTCCCTCAGTACTGCCCCACCGACAGGGCGGCGGTCCCTCTCTACTGCCCCCCTGACAGTGCAGCGCTCCCTCTGTACTGCCCCTCCAACATTGCGGTGCTCCCTCAGTATTGCCCCTCTGACAGTGTGTCGCTCCCTCAGTACTGCCCCTCTGACAGTGCAGTGCTCCCTAAGTAATGCCCCTCTGACAGTGCAGCACTCCCTCACTACTGCCTCACCGACAGTGCAGCACTCCCTCAGTACTGCCCCACCGGCAGTGCAGTGCCCCCTCAGTGCTGCCCCTCCGGCAGTGCTGCGCTTCCTCAGTACTGCCCCTCCGACAGTACTGCTCTACCTCAATACTCCCCCTCTGACAGTGTTGCGCTCCCTCAGTACTGCCCCACCGACAGTGTGGCGCTCCCTCTCTACTGCCCCTGTGACAGTGCAGCGCTCCTTCTGTACTGCCCCTCTGACAGTGCAGTGCTCCCTCAGTACTGCCCCACCGACAGTGCGGTGCTCCCACACTACTGCCCCTTCGACAGTGCAGCACTCCCTCTGTACTGCTCCTCTGACAGTGCGGCACTCCCTCAGTGCTGCCCCTCCGACAGTGCAGCGCTCCCTCTGTACTGCTCCTCCGACAGTGCATCCCACCCTCAGTACTGCCCCTCCAACAGTGTGGCGCTCTCTCAGTACTGCCCCCCCGACAGTGCTGCGCTCCCTCAGTACTGCCCCTCCAACAGTGCAGCGCTCCCTCAGTACTGCCCCTCCGACTGTGTGGTGCTTCCTCAGTAACAGCCCCTCTTACAGTGCAGTGCTCCCTCAGTGCTGCCCCTCCGACAGTGCAGCACTCCCTCAGTACTTTCCCTCCGACAGTGCAGCACTCCCTCAGTACTGCCCCTCCGACAGTGCGTCGCTCCCTCAGTACTGCCCGTCGGACGGTGCGGCGCTCCCTCAGTACTGCCCCTCCGACAGTGCGGCGCTCCCTCAGTACTGCCCGTCAGACAGTGCGGCGCTCCCTCAGTACAGCCCCTCTTACAGTGCAGCACTCCCTCAGTACTGCCTCACCGACAGTGTGGCTCTCCCACACTACTGCACCTTCGACAGTGCAGCACTCCCTCTGTACTGCTCCTCTGACAGTGTGGCACTCCCTCAGTACTGCCCCTCCATCAGTGCAGTGTTCCAACAGTACCGCCTCTCCGACAGTGCAGCACTCCCTCGGTACTGCCCCTCCAACAGAGCGGCGCTCCCTCAGTACCACCCCTCCGACAGTGCAGTGTTCCAACAGTATCGCTTCTCCGACAGTGCAGCACTCCCTCATTACTGCCCCTCCGACAGTGCGGCAGTTCCTCAGGACTGCCCCTCCAATGGTGCAGCGCTCCCACAGTGCTGCCCCTCCGACTGTGTGGTGTTCCCTCAGTACTGCACCTCTAACAGTGCAGCGCTCCCTCAGTACTGCCCCTCCAACAATGCTGCGCTCCCTCAGTACTGCCCTTCCGACAGTGCGGTGCTCCCTCAGTATTGCCCCTCTGACAGTGTGGCACTGCCTCTGTACTGCCCCTCTGACAGTGCAGCGCTCCCTAAGTAATGCCCCTCTGACAGTGCAGCGCTCCCTCATTACTGCACCACCGACAGATCGGCGTTCCCACACTACTGCCCCTTGAACAGTGCGGCACTCCCTCAGTACTGTGCCTCAGACACTGTGGCGCTCCCTCATTACCACCCCTCTTACAGTGCAGCACTCCCTCAGTAATGCCCCTCCGACGGTGCAGCGGTCCCTTAGTACTGCCTCTCCGACAGTGCAGCACTCCCTCAGTACTGGACCTCCGACAGTGCGGCGCTCTCTCAGTAATGCCCCTCCGTCAGTGTAGCGCTCCCTCAGTACTGCCCTTCTGACAGTGCAGCACTCCCTCAGTACTGCCCCTCCGACAGTGCACCATGCCCTCAGTACTGCCCCTCCGACAGTGCGGCGCTCCCTCAGTACTGCCCCTCCGATGGAGCAGCGCTCCCTCAGTACTGCCCCTCCTACAGTGCGGCCCTCCCTCAGTACTGCCTCTCTGACAGTGCGGAACACCCTCAGTACGGCTTCTCTGACAGTGCGGCGCTCCCTCAGTAATGCCCCTCCAAAAGTGCAGCGCTCCCTCAGTACTGCTCCTCCAACAGTGCGGCGCTCCCTCAGTACTGCCCCTCCGACAGTGCAGCACTCCCTCAGTACTGCCCCACCCACAGTGCAGCATCCTCTCGGTACTGCCCCTCTGACAGTGCTTCGCTCCCTCAGTATTGCCCCCCCTCGGTACTGCCCCTCCGACAGTACTGCGCTCAATCAATAATCCCCCTCTGACAGTGTTGCACTCCCTCAGTGCTGCCCCACCGACAGTGCGGCGCTCCCTCTCTACTGCCCCTCTGACAGTGCAGCGCTCCTTCTGTACTGCCCCTCTGACAGTGCAGTGCTCCCTCAGTAGTGCCCCACCGACAGTGCGGCGCTCCCACACTACTGCCCCTTCGACAGTGCAGCACTCCCTCTGTACTGCTCCTCTGACAGTGCGGCACTCCCTCAGTGCTGCCCCTCCGACACTGCAGTGCTCCCTCTGTACTGCTCCTCCGACAGTGCGGCGCACCCTCAGTACTGCCCCTCCAAATGTGTGGCGCTCTCTCAGTACTGCCCCTCCGACAGAGCTGCACTCCCTCAGTACTGCCCCTCCAACAGTGCAGCGCTCCCTCAGTACTGCCCCTCCGACAGTGTGGCGCTTCCTCAGTACAGCCCTTCTAACAGTGCAGTGCTTCCTCAGTACTGCCCCTCCGACAGTGCAGCACTCCCTCAGTACTTTCCCTCTGACAGTGCAGCACTCCCTCAGTACTGCCCCTCCGACAGGGCGGCGCTCCCTCAGTACTGCCCCTCGGACGGTGCGGCGCTCCCTCAGTACTGCCCCTCGGACGGTGCGGCGCTCCCTCAGTACTGCCCCTTCGACAGTGCGGCGCTCCCTCAGTACTGCCCCTCAGTGCGGCGCTCCCTCAGTACAGCCCCTCTTACAGTGCAGCACTCCCTCAGTACTTTCCCTCTGACAGTGCAGCACTCCCTCAGTACTGCCCCTCCGACAGGGCGGCGCTCCCTCAGTACTGCCCCTCGGATGGTGCGGCGCTCCCTCAGTACTGCCCCTCGGACGGTGCGGCGCTCCCTCAGTACTGCCCCTTCGACAGTGCGGCGCTCCCTCAGTACTGCCCCTCAGTGCGGCGCTCCCTCAGTACAGCCCCTCTTACAGTGCAGCGCTCCCTCAGTACTGCCCCTCCTACAGTGCGGCCCTCCCTCAGTACTGCCTCTCTGACAGTGCGGAACACCCTCAGTATGGCTTCTCTGACAGTGCGGCGCTCCCTCAGTTATGCCCCTCCAAAAGTGCAGCGCTCCCTCAGTACTGCTCCTCCAACAGTGCAGCGCTCCTTCAGTACAGCCCCTCTGACAGTGCTGTGCTCCCTCAGTACTACTCTTCCGACAGTGCGGCGCTCCCTCAGTACTGCGCCTCCAACAGTGCAGCGTTCCAACAGAACCGCCACTCTGATAGTGTGGCGCTCACTCAGCACTGCCCCTCTGACAGTGCGGCACTCCTTCAGTACTGGACCTCCGACAGTGCGGCGCTCCCTCAGTACTGCCCCTCTGATAGTGCGGCGCTCCCTCAGTACTGCCCCTCCGTCAGTGCAGCACTCTCTCAGTACAGCCCCTCTTACAGTGCAGCACTCCCTCAGTACTGCCCCTCCGACGGTGCAGCGGTCCCTTAGTACTGCCCCTCCGACAGTGCAGCACTCCCTCAGTACTGCCCCTCCGACAGTGTGGCACTCCCTCAGTACTGCCCGTCTGACAGTGCGGTGCTCCCTAAGTAATGCCCCTCTGACAGTGCAGCGCTCCCTCAGTACTTCCTCACCGACAGTGCAGTGCTCACACACTACTGCCCCTTCGACAGTGCAGCACTCCCTCTGTACTGCTCCTCTGACGGTGCGGCACTCCCTCAGTACTGCCCCTCCGACAGTGCAGTGTTCCAACAGTACCGCCTCTCCGACAGTGCAGCACTCCCTCGGTGCTGCCCCTCCGACAGCGCGGTGCTTCATCAATACCACCCCTCCGACAGTGCAGTGTTAAAACAGTACCGCCTCTCCGACAGTGCAGCACTCCCTCAGTACTGCCCCTCCGATAGTGCTGCGCTCCCTCAGTACTAGCCCTCCGACAGTGCAGCGCTTCCTAGTACAGCCCCTGTTACAGTGCAGCGCTTCCTCAGTACTGCCCCTCCGACGGTGCAGCGGTCCCTCTGTACTGCCCCTCCAACAGTGCAGCGCTCCCTCAGTACTACACCTCCAGCAGTGCGGCGCTCCCTCAGTACTGGACCTCCGACAGTGCGGCGCTCCCTCAGTACTGCCCCTCTGATAGTGCGGCGCTCCCTCAGTACTGCCCCTCCGTCAGTGTAGCACTCTCTCAGTACAGCCCCTCTTACAGTGCAGCACTCCCTCAGTACTGCCCCTCCGACGGTGCGGCGGTCCCTTAGTACTGCCCCTCCGACAGTGCAGCACTCCCTCAGTACTGGGCCTCCGACAGTGCGGCGCTCCCTCAGTACTGCCCCTCTGACAGTGCAGCGCTCCCTCAGTACTGCCCCTCCGACAGTGCGGCGCTCCATCAGTACTGCCCCTCTGACAGTGCAGTGCTCCCTCAGTACTGCCCCTTCGACAGTGCGGCGCTCCATCAGTACTGCCCCTCTGAAAGTGCAGCACACCCTCAGTATGGCTCTACTGACAGAGCGGCGCTCCCTCAGTATTGCCCCTCCAACAATGCAGCGCTCCCTCAGTATTGCCCCTCCGACAGTGCGGCACTCCCTCACTACTGCCCCTTTGACAGTGCAGCGTTCCCTCTGTACTGCTCTGCTGACAGTGCGGCACTCCATCTGTATTGCCCCTCCGACAGTGCAGCGCTCCCTCTGTACTGCTGATCCGACAGTGCTGCGCTCCCTCAGTACTGCCCCTCCAACAGTGCAGCGCTCCCTCAGTACTCCCCCTCCGACGGTGCGGCGCTCCCTCAGTACTGCTCCTCTGACAGTGCAGCGTGCCCTCAGTACTGCCCCTCTGACAATGCGGTGCTCCCTCAGTACTGCCCCTCCAACAGTGCAGCGCTCCCACAGTACTGCCCCTCCGTCAGTGCAGAGTTCCAACAGACCCGCCTCTCCGACAGTGTAGCACTCCCTCAGTACTGCCCCTCCGACAGTGCGGTGCTCCCTCAGTACAGCCCCTCCGACAGTGCGGCGCTTCCTCAGCACAGCCCCTCTGACAGTGCAGCACACCCTCAGTACGGCTCCTCTGACAGTGCGGCGCACCCTCAGTACTGCCCCTCCAACAGTGCAGCACTCCCTCAGTACTGCCCCTCCAACAGTGTGGCGCTCCCTCAGTACTGCACCTCCGATAGTTCAGCGCTCCCTCAGTACTGCCCCACCGACAGTGCAGCGCCCACTCAGTACTGCCCCTCCGACAGTGCTGCACTCCCTCAGTACTGCCCTTCAGACAGTGCAGCACTCCCTCGGTACAGCCCCTCCGACAATGCTGCGCTCCCTCAGTACTGCCCCTCCGACAGTGTGGCGCTCCCTCAGTACTGCCCGTCTGACAGTGCGGTGCTCCCTAAGTAATGCCCCTCCGACAGTGCTGTGCTCCCACAGTACTGCCCCTCTGACAGTGTTGCGCTCCCTCAGTACTGCCCCTCTGACAGTGCAGCGCTCCCTAAATATTGCCCCTCTGACAGTGCAGTGCTCCCTCAGTACTGACCCACCGACAGTGCGGCGCTCCCACACTACTGCCCCTTCGACAGTGCAGCACACCCTCTGTACAGCTCCTCTGAGAGTGCGGCAGTGCCTCAGTACTGCCCCTCCGACAGTGCAGCGCTCCCTCTGCACTGCTCCTCCGACAGTGCGGCACGACCTCTGTACTGCCCCTCCGACAGTGCTGCGCTCCCTCAGTACTGCCGCTCGATCAGTGCAGCGCTCCCTCAGTACTGCCCCTCCAACAGTGCAGCGCTCCCTCAGTACTGCCCCTCCGACAGTGCAGCACTCCCTCGGTACTGCCCCTCCGACAGTGCAGCACTCACTCAGTTCTGTCCCTCCAACAGTGCGGCGCTCCCTCAGTACTGCCCCTCAGACAGTGAGGCGCTCCCTCAGTACTGCCCCTTCGACGGTGCAGCGGTCCCTCAGTACTGCCCCTCCGACAGGGCGGCGCTCCCTCAGTACTGCCCCTCGGATGGTGCGGCGCTCCCTCAGTACTGCCCCTCCGACAGTGCGGCGCTCCCTCAGTACTGCCCCTCAGTGCGGCGCTCCCTCAGTACAGCCCCTCTTACAGTGCAGCGCTCCCTCAGTACTGCCCCTCCTACAGTGCGGCCCTCCCTCAGTACTGCCTCTCTGACAGTGCGGAACACCCTCAGTATGGCTTCTCTGACAGTGCGGCGCTCCTTCAGTACAGCCCCTCTGACAGTGCTGTGCTCCCTCAGTACTACTCCTCCGACAGTGCGGCGCTCCCTCAGTACTGCGCCTCCAACAGTGCAGCGTTCCAACAGAACCGCCACTCTGATAGTGTGGCGCTCACTCAGCACTGCCCCTCTGACAGTGCGGCACTCCTTCAGTACTGGACCTCCGACAGTGCGGCGCTCCCTCAGTACTGCCCCTCTGATAGTGCGGCGCTCCCTCAGTACTGCCCCTCCGTCAGTGCAGCACTCTCTCAGTACAGCCCCTCTTACAGTGCAGCACTCCCTCAGTACTGCCCCTCCGACGGTGCAGCGGTCCCTTAGTACTGCCCCTCCGACAGTGCAGCACTCCCTCAGTACTGCCCCTCCGACAGTGTGGCACTCCCTCAGTACTGCCCGTCTGACAGTGCGGTGCTCCCTAAGTAATGCCCCTCTGACAGTGCAGCGCTCCCTCAGTACTTCCTCACCGACAGTGCAGTGCTCACACACTACTGCCCCTTCGACAGTGCAGCACTCCCTCTGTACTGCTCCTCTGACGGTGCGGCACTCCCTCAGTACTGCCCCTCCGACAGTGCAGTGTTCCAACAGTACCGCCTCTCCGACAGTGCAGCACTCCCTCGGTGCTGCCCCTCCGACAGCGCGGTGCTTCATCAATACCACCCCTCCGACAGTGCAGTGTTAAAACAGTACCGCCTCTCCGACAGTGCAGCACTCCCTCAGTACTGCCCCTCCGATAGTGCTGCGCTCCCTCAGTACTAGCCCTCCGACAGTGCAGCGCTTCCTAGTACAGCCCCTGTTACAGTGCAGCGCTTCCTCAGTACTGCCCCTCCGACGGTGCAGCGGTCCCTCTGTACTGCCCCTCCAACAGTGCAGCGCTCCCTCAGTACTACACCTCCAGCAGTGCGGCGCTCCCTCAGTACTGGACCTCCGACAGTGCGGCGCTCCCTCAGTACTGCCCCTCTGATAGTGCGGCGCTCCCTCAGTACTGCCCCTCCGTCAGTGTAGCACTCTCTCAGTACAGCCCCTCTTACAGTGCAGCACTCCCTCAGTACTGCCCCTCCGACGGTGCGGCGGTCCCTTAGTACTGCCCCTCCGACAGTGCAGCACTCCCTCAGTACTGGGCCTCCGACAGTGCGGCGCACCCTCAGTACTGCCCCTCTGACAGTGCAGCGCTCCCTCAGTACTGCCCCTCCGACAGTGCGGCGCTCCATCAGTACTGCCCCTCTGACAGTGCAGTGCTCCCTCAGTACTGCCCCTTCGACAGTGCGGCGCTCCATCAGTACTGCCCCTCTGAAAGTGCAGCACACCCTCAGTATGGCTCTACTGACAGAGCGGCGCTCCCTCAGTATTGCCCCTCCAACAATGCAGCGCTCCCTCAGTATTGCCCCTCCGACAGTGCGGCGCTCCCTCACTACTGCCCCTTTGACAGTGCAGCGTTCCCTCTGTACTGCTCTGCTGACAGTGCGGCACTCCATCTGTATTGCCCCTCCGACAGTGCAGCGCTCCCTCTGTACTGCTGATCCGACAGTGCTGCGCTCCCTCAGTACTGCCCCTCCAACAGTGCAGCGCTCCCTCAGTACTCCCCCTCCGACGGTGCGGCGCTCCCTCAGTACTGCTCCTCTGACAGTGCAGCGTGCCCTCAGTACTGCCCCTCTGACAATGCGGTGCTCCCTCAGTACTGCCCCTCCAACAGTGCAGCGCTCCCACAGTACTGCCCCTCCGTCAGTGCAGAGTTCCAACAGACCCGCCTCTCCGACAGTGTAGCACTCCCTCAGTACTGCCCCTCCGACAGTGCGGTGCTCCCTCAGTACAGCCCCTCCGACAGTGCGGCGCTTCCTCAGCACAGCCCCTCTGACAGTGCAGCACACCCTCAGTACGGCTCCTCTGACAGTGCGGCGCACCCTCAGTACTGCCCCTCCAACAGTGCAGCACTCCCTCAGTACTGCCCCTCCAACAGTGTGGCGCTCCCTCAGTACTGCACCTCCGATAGTTCAGCGCTCCCTCAGTACTGCCCCACCGACAGTGCAGCGCCCACTCAGTACTGCCCCTCCGACAGTGCTGCACTCCCTCAGTACTGCCCTTCAGACAGTGCAGCACTCCCTCGGTACAGCCCCTCCGACAATGCTGCGCTCCCTCAGTACTGCCCCTCCGACAGTGTGGCGCTCCCTCAGTACTGCCCGTCTGACAGTGCGGTGCTCCCTAAGTAATGCCCCTCCGACAGTGCTGTGCTCCCACAGTACTGCCCCTCTGACAGTGTTGCGCTCCCTCAGTACTGCCCCTCTGACAGTGCAGCGCTCCCTAAATATTGCCCCTCTGACAGTGCAGTGCTCCCTCAGTACTGACCCACCGACAGTGCGGCGCTCCCACACTACTGCCCCTTCGACAGTGCAGCACACCCTCTGTACAGCTCCTCTGAGAGTGCGGCAGTGCCTCAGTACTGCCCCTCCGACAGTGCAGCGCTCCCTCTGCACTGCTCCTCCGACAGTGCGGCACGACCTCTGTACTGCCCCTCCGACAGTGCTGCGCTCCCTCAGTACTGCCGCTCGATCAGTGCAGCGCTCCCTCAGTACTGCCCCTCCAACAGTGCAGCGCTCCCTCAGTACTGCCCCTCCGACAGTGCAGCACTCCCTCGGTACTGCCCCTCCGACAGTGCAGCACTCACTCAGTTCTGTCCCTCCAACAGTGCGGCGCTCCCTCAGTACTGCCCCTCAGACAGTGAGGCGCTCCCTCAGTACTGCCCCTCAGACAGTGCAGCACTCCCTCAGTACTGCCCCTTCGACGGTGCAGCGGTCCCTTAGTACTGCCCCTCCGACAGTGCAGCACTCCCTCAGTACTTTCCCTCTGACAGTGCAGCACTCCCTCAGTACTGCCCCTCCGACAGGGTGGCGCTCCCTCAGTACTGCCCCTCGGATGGTGCGGCGCTCCCTCAGTACTGCCCCTCGGACGGTGCGGCGCTCCCTCAGTACTGCCCCTTCGACAGTGCGGCGCTCCCTCAGTACTGCCCCTCAGTGCGGCGCTCCCTCAGTACAGCCCCTCTTACAGTGCAGCGCTCCCTCAGTACTGCCCCTCCTACAGTGCGGCCCTCCCTCAGTACTGCCTCTCTGACAGTGCGGAACACCCTCAGTATGGCTTCTCTGACAGTGCGGCGCTCCCTCAGTTATGCCCCTCCAAAAGTGCAGCGCTCCCTCAGTACTGCTCCTCCAACAGTGCAGCGCTCCTTCAGTACAGCCCCTCTGACAGTGCTGTGCTCCCTCAGTACTACTCCTCCGACAGTGCGGCGCTCCCTCAGTACTGCGCCTCCAACAGTGCAGCGTTCCAACAGAACCGCCACTCTGATAGTGTGGCGCTCACTCAGCACTGCCCCTCTGACAGTGCGGCACTCCTTCAGTACTGGACCTCCGACAGTGCGGCGCTCCCTCAGTACTGCCCCTCTGATAGTGCGGCGCTCCCTCAGTACTGCCCCTCCGTCAGTGCAGCACTCTCTCAGTACAGCCCCTCTTACAGTGCAGCACTCCCTCAGTACTGCCCCTCCGACGGTGCAGCGGTCCCTTAGTACTGCCCCTCCGACAGTGCAGCACTCCCTCAGTACTGCCCCTCCGACAGTGTGGCACTCCCTCAGTACTGCCCGTCTGACAGTGCGGTGCTCCCTAAGTAATGCCCCTCTGACAGTGCAGCGCTCCCTCAGTACTTCCTCACCGACAGTGCAGTGCTCACACACTACTGCCCCTTCGACAGTGCAGCACTCCCTCTGTACTGCTCCTCTGACGGTGCGGCACTCCCTCAGTACTGCCCCTCCGACAGTGCAGTGTTCCAACAGTACCGCCTCTCCGACAGTGCAGCACTCCCTCGGTGCTGCCCCTCCGATAGCGCGGTGCTTCATCAATACCACCCCTCCGACAGTGCAGTGTTAAAACAGTACCGCCTCTCCGACAGTGCAGCACTCCCTCAGTACTGCCCCTCCGATAGTGCTGCGCTCCCTCAGTACTAGCCCTCCGACAGTGCAGCGCTTCCTAGTACAGCCCCTGTTACAGTGCAGCGCTTCCTCAGTACTGCCCCTCCGACGGTGCAGCGGTCCCTCTGTACTGCCCCTCCAACAGTGCAGCGCTCCCTCAGTACTACACATCCAGCAGTGCGGCGCTCCCTCAGTACTGGACCTCCGACAGTGCGGCGCTCCCTCAGTACTGCCCCTCTGATAGTGCGGCGCTCCCTCAGTACTGCCCCTCCGTCAGTGTAGCACTCTCTCAGTACAGCCCCTCTTACAGTGCAGCACTCCCTCAGTACTGCCCCTCTGACGGTGCGGCGGTCCCTTAGTACTGCCCCTCCGACAGTGCAGCACTCCCTCAGTACTGGGCCTCCGACAGTGCGGCGCTCCCTCAGTACTGCCCCTCTGACAGTGCAGCGCTCCCTCAGTACTGCCCCTCCGACAGTGCGGCGCTCCATCAGTACTGCCCCTCTGACAGTGCAGTGCTCCCTCAGTACTGCCCCTTCGACAGTGCGGCGCTCCATCAGTACTGCCCCTCTGAAAGTGCAGCACACCCTCAGTATGGCTCTACTGACAGAGCGGCGCTCCCTCAGTATTGCCCCTCCAACAATGCAGCGCTCCCTCAGTATTGCCCCTCCGACAGTGCGGCGCTCCCTCACTACTGCCCCTTTGACAGTGCAGCGTTCCCTCTGTACTGCTCTGCTGACAGTGCGGCACTCCATCTGTATTGCCCCTCCGACAGTGCAGCGCTCCCTCTGTACTGCTCATCCGACAGTGCTGCGCTCCCTCAGTACTGCCCCTCCAACAGTGCAGCGCTCCCTCAGTACTCCCCCTCCGACGGTGCGGCGCTCCCTCAGTACTGCTCCTCTGACAGTGCAGCGTGCCCTCAGTACTGCCCCTCTGACAATGCGGTGCTCCCTCAGTACTGCCCCTCCAACAGTGCAGCGCTCCCACAGTACTGCCCCTCTGTCAGTGCAGAGTTCCAACAGACCCGCCTCTCCGACAGTGTAGCACTCCCTCAGTACTGCCCCTCCGACAGTGCGGTGCTCCCTCAGTACAGCCCCTCCGACAGTGCGGCGCTTCCTCAGCACAGCCCCTCTGACAGTGCAGCACACCCTCAGTACGGCTCCTCTGACAGTGCGGCGCACCCTCAGTACTGCCCCTCCAACAGTGCAGCACTCCCTCAGTACTGCCCCTCCAACAGTGTGGCGCTCCCTCAGTACTGCACCTCCGATAGTTCAGCGCTCCCTCAGTACTGCCCCACCGACAGTGCAGCGCCCACTCAGTACTGCCCCTCCGACAGTGCTGCACTCCCTCAGTACTGCCCTTCAGACAGTGCAGCACTCCCTCGGTACAGCCCCTCCGACAATGCTGCGCTCCCTCAGTACTGCCCCTCCGACAGTGTGGCGCTCCCTCAGTACTGCCCGTCTGACAGTGCGGTGCTCCCTAAGTAATGCCCCTCCGACAGTGCTGTGCTCCCACAGTACTGCCCCTCTGACAGTGTTGCGCTCCCTCAGTACTGCCCCTCTGACAGTGCAGCGCTCCCTAAATATTGCCCCTCTGACAGTGCAGTGCTCCCTCAGTACTGACCCACCGACAGTGCGGCGCTCCCACACTACTGCCCCTTCGACAGTGCAGCACACCCTCTGTACAGCTCCTCTGAGAGTGCGGCAGTGCCTCAGTACTGCCCCTCCGACAGTGCAGCGCTCCCTCTGCACTGCTCCTCCGACAGTGCGGCACGACCTCTGTACTGCCCCTCCGACAGTGCTGCGCTCCCTCAGTACTGCCGCTCGATCAGTGCAGCGCTCCCTCAGTACTGCCCCTCCAACAGTGCAGCGCTCCCTCAGTACTGCCCCTCCGACAGTGCAGCACTCCCTCGGTACTGCCCCTCCGACAGTGCAGCACTCACTCAGTTCTGTCCCTCCAACAGTGCGGCGCTCCCTCAGTACTGCCCCTCAGACAGTGAGGCGCTCCCTCAGTACTGCCCCTCAGACAGTGCAGCACTCCCTCAGTACTGCCCCTTCGACGGTGCAGCGGTCCCTTAGTACTGCCCCTCCGACAGTGCAGCACTCCCTCAGTACTTTCCCTCTGACAGTGCAGCACTCCCTCAGTACTGCCCCTCCGACAGGGTGGCGCTCCCTCAGTACTGCCCCTCGGATGGTGCGGCGCTCCCTCAGTACTGCCCCTCGGACGGTGCGGCGCTCCCTCAGTACTGCCCCTCCAACAGTGCAGCGCTCCCACAGTACTGCCCCTCCGATGGTGCGGCGCTCCCTCAGTACTGCTCCTCTGACAGTGCAGCGTGCCCTCAGTACTGCCCCTCTGACAATGCGGTGCTCCCTCAGTACTGCCCCTCCAACAGTGCAGCGCTCCCACAGTACTGCCCCTCTGTCAGTGCAGAGTTCCAACAGACCCGCCTCTCCGACAGTGTAGCACTCCCTCAGTACTGCCCCTCCGACAGTGCGGTGCTCCCTCAGTACAGCCCCTCCGACAGTGCGGCGCTTCCTCAGCACAGCCCCTCTGACAGTGCAGCACACCCTCAGTACGGCTCCTCTGACAGTGCGGCGCACCCTCAGTACTGCCCCTCCAACAGTGCAGCACTCCCTCAGTACTGCCCCTCCAACAGTGTGGCGCTCCCTCAGTACTGCACCTCCGATAGTTCAGCGCTCCCTCAGTACTGCCCCACCGACAGTGCAGCGCCCACTCAGTACTGCCCCTCCGACAGTGCTGCACTCCCTCAGTACTGCCCTTCAGACAGTGCAGCACTCCCTCGGTACAGCCCCTCCGACAATGCTGCGCTCCCTCAGTACTGCCCCTCCGACAGTGTGGCGCTCCCTCAGTACTGCCCGTCTGACAGTGCGGTGCTCCCTAAGTAATGCCCCTCCGACAGTGCTGTGCTCCCACAGTACTGCCCCTCTGACAGTGTTGCGCTCCCTCAGTACTGCCCCTCTGACAGTGCAGCGCTCCCTAAATATTGCCCCTCTGACAGTGCAGTGCTCCCTCAGTACTGACCCACCGACAGTGCGGCGCTCCCACACTACTGCCCCTTCGACAGTGCAGCACACCCTCTGTACAGCTCCTCTGAGAGTGCGGCAGTGCCTCAGTACTGCCCCTCCGACAGTGCAGCGCTCCCTCTGCACTGCTCCTCCGACAGTGCGGCACGACCTCTGTACTGCCCCTCCGACAGTGCTGCGCTCCCTCAGTACTGCCGCTCGATCAGTGCAGCGCTCCCTCAGTACTGCCCCTCCAACAGTGCAGCGCTCCCTCAGTACTGCCCCTCCGACAGTGCAGCACTCCCTCGGTACTGCCCCTCCGACAGTGCAGCACTCACTCAGTTCTGTCCCTCCAACAGTGCGGCGCTCCCTCAGTACTGCCCCTCAGACAGTGAGGCGCTCCCTCAGTACTGCCCCTCAGACAGTGCAGCACTCCCTCAGTACTGCCCCTTCGACGGTGCAGCGGTCCCTTAGTACTGCCCCTCCGACAGTGCAGCACTCCCTCAGTACTTTCCCTCTGACAGTGCAGCACTCCCTCAGTACTGCCCCTCCGACAGGGTGGCGCTCCCTCAGTACTGCCCCTCGGATGGTGCGGCGCTCCCTCAGTACTGCCCCTCGGACGGTGCGGCGCTCCCTCAGTACTGCCCCTTCGACAGTGCGGCGCTCCCTCAGTACTGCCCCTCAGTGCGGCGCTCCCTCAGTACAGCCCCTCTTACAGTGCAGCGCTCCCTCAGTACTGCCCCTCCTACAGTGCGGCCCTCCCTCAGTACTGCCTCTCTGACAGTGCGGAACACCCTCAGTATTGCTTCTCTGACAGTGCGGCGCTCCCTCAGTTATGCCCCTCCAAAAGTGCAGCGCTCCCTCAGTACTGCTCCTCCAACAGTGCAGCGCTCCTTCAGTACAGCCCCTCTGACAGTGCTGTGCTCCCTCAGTACTACTCCTCCGACAGTGCGGCGCTCCCTCAGTACTGCGCCTCCAACAGTGCAGCGTTCCAACAGAACCGCCACTCTGATAGTGTGGCGCTCACTCAGCACTGCCCCTCTGACAGTGCGGCACTCCTTCAGTACTGGACCTCCGACAGTGCGGCGCTCCCTCAGTACTGCCCCTCTGATAGTGCGGCGCTCCCTCAGTACTGCCCCTCCGTCAGTGCAGCACTCTCTCAGTACAGCCCCTCTTACAGTGCAGCACTCCCTCAGTACTGCCCCTCCGACGGTGCAGCGGTCCCTTAGTACTGCCCCTCCGACAGTGCAGCACTCCCTCAGTACTGCCCCTCCGACAGTGTGGCACTCCCTCAGTACTGCCCGTCTGACAGTGCGGTGCTCCCTAAGTAATGCCCCTCTGACAGTGCAGCGCTCCCTCAGTACTTCCTCACCGACAGTGCAGTGCTCACACACTACTGCCCCTTCGACAGTGCAGCACTCCCTCTGTACTGCTCCTCTGACGGTGCGGCACTCCCACAGTACTGCCCCTCCGACAGTGCAGTGTTCCAACAGTACCGCCTCTCCGACAGTGCAGCACTCCCTCGGTGCTGCCCCTCCGACAGCGCGGTGCTTCATCAATACCACCCCTCCGACAGTGCA
This sequence comes from Somniosus microcephalus, assembly GCF_052327205.1. Classification (NCBI taxonomy): domain Eukaryota; kingdom Metazoa; phylum Chordata; class Chondrichthyes; order Squaliformes; family Somniosidae; genus Somniosus; species Somniosus microcephalus. The sequence continues at coordinate 184,451,045 of NC_140998.1, forward strand.
GTGTTAAAACAGTACCGCCTCTCCGACAGTGCAGCACTCCCTCAGTACTGCCCCTCCGATAGTGCTGCGCTCCCTCAGTACTAGCCCTCCGACAGTGCAGCGCTTCCTAGTACAGCCCCTGTTACAGTGCAGCGCTTCCTCAGTACTGCCCCTCCGACGGTGCAGCGGTCCCTCTGTACTGCCCCTCCAACAGTGCAGCGCTCCCTCAGTACTACACCTCCAGCAGTGCGGCGCTCCCTCAGTACTGGACCTCCGACAGTGCGGCGCTCCCTCAGTACTGCCCCTCTGATAGTGCGGCGCTCCCTCAGTACTGCCCCTCCGTCAGTGTAGCACTCTCTCAGTACAGCCCCTCTTACAGTGCAGCACTCCCTCAGTACTGCCCCTCCGACGGTGCGGCGGTCCCTTAGTACTGCCCCTCCGACAGTGCAGCACTCCCTCAGTACTGGGCCTCCGACAGTGCGGCGCTCCCTCAGTACTGCCCCTCTGACAGTGCAGCGCTCCCTCAGTACTGCCCCTCCGACAGTGCGGCGCTCCATCAGTACTGCCCCTCTGACAGTGCAGTGCTCCCTCAGTACTGCCCCTTCGACAGTGCGGCGCTCCATCAGTACTGCCCCTCTGAAAGTGCAGCACACCCTCAGTATGGCTCTACTGACAGAGCGGCGCTCCCTCAGTATTGCACCTCCAACAATGCAGCGCTCCCTCAGTATTGCCCCTCCGACAGTGCGGCGCTCCCTCACTACTGCCCCTTTGACAGTGCAGCGTTCCCTCTGTACTGCTCTGCTGACAGTGCGGCACTCCATCTGTATTGCCCCTCCGACAGTGCAGCGCTCCCTCTGTACTGCTCATCCGACAGTGCTGCGCTCCCTCAGTACTGCCCCTCCAACAGTGCAGCGCTCCCTCAGTACTCCCCCTCCGACGGTGCGGCGCTCCCTCAGTACTGCTCCTCTGACAGTGCAGCGTGCCCTCAGTACTGCCCCTCTGACAATGCGGTGCTCCCTCAGTACTGCCCCTCCAACAGTGCAGCGCTCCCACAGTACTGCCCCTCCGTCAGTGCAGAGTTCCAACAGACCCGCCTCTCCGACAGTGTAGCACTCCCTCAGTACTGCCCCTCCGACAGTGCGGTGCTCCCTCAGTACAGCCCCTCCGACAGTGCGGCGCTTCCTCAGCACAGCCCCTCTGACAGTGCAGCACACCCTCAGTACGGCTCCTCTGACAGTGCGGCGCACCCTCAGTACTGCCCCTCCAACAGTGCAGCACTCCCTCAGTACTGCCCCTCCAACAGTGTGGCGCTCCCTCAGTACTGCACCTCCGATAGTTCAGCGCTCCCTCAGTACTGCCCCACCGACAGTGCAGCGCCCACTCAGTACTGCCCCTCCGACAGTGCTGCACTCCCTCAGTACTGCCCTTCAGACAGTGCAGCACTCCCTCGGTACAGCCCCTCCGACAATGCTGCGCTCCCTCAGTACTGCCCCTCCGACAGTGTGGCGCTCCCTCAGTACTGCCCGTCTGACAGTGCGGTGCTCCCTAAGTAATGCCCCTCCGACAGTGCTGTGCTCCCACAGTACTGCCCCTCTGACAGTGTTGCGCTCCCTCAGTACTGCCCCTCTGACAGTGCAGCGCTCCCTAAATATTGCCCCTCTGACAGTGCAGTGCTCCCTCAGTACTGACCCACCGACAGTGCGGCGCTCCCACACTACTGCCCCTTCGACAGTGCAGCACACCCTCTGTACAGCTCCTCTGAGAGTGCGGCAGTGCCTCAGTACTGCCCCTCCGACAGTGCAGCGCTCCCTCTGCACTGCTCCTCCGACAGTGCGGCACGACCTCTGTACTGCCCCTCCGACAGTGCTGCGCTCCCTCAGTACTGCCGCTCGATCAGTGCAGCGCTCCCTCAGTACTGCCCCTCCAACAGTGCAGCGCTCCCTCAGTACTGCCCCTCCGACAGTGCAGCACTCCCTCGGTACTGCCCCTCCGACAGTGCAGCACTCACTCAGTTCTGTCCCTCCAACAGTGCGGCGCTCCCTCAGTACTGCCCCTCAGACAGTGAGGCGCTCCCTCAGTACTGCCCCTCAGACAGTGCAGCACTCCCTCAGTACTGCCCCTTCGACGGTGCAGCGGTCCCTTAGTACTGCCCCTCCGACAGTGCAGCACTCCCTCAGTACTTTCCCTCTGACAGTGCAGCACTCCCTCAGTACTGCCCCTCCGACAGGGCGGCGCTCCCTCAGTACTGCCCCTCGGATGGTGCGGCGCTCCCTCAGTACTGCCCCTCGGACGGTGCGGCGCTCCCTCAGTACTGCCCCTTCGACAGTGCGGCGCTCCCTCAGTACTGCCCCTCAGTGCGGCGCTCCCTCAGTACAGCCCCTCTTACAGTGCAGCGCTCCCTCAGTACTGCCCCTCCTACAGTGCGGCCCTCCCTCAGTACTGCCTCTCTGACAGTGCGGAACACCCTCAGTATGGCTTCTCTGACAGTGCGGCGCTCCCTCAGTTATGCCCCTCCAAAAGTGCAGCGCTCCCTCAGTACTGCTCCTCCAACAGTGCAGCGCTCCTTCAGTACAGCCCCTCTGACAGTGCTGTGCTCCCTCAGTACTACTCCTCCGACAGTGCGGCGCTCCCTCAGTACTGCGCCTCCAACAGTGCAGCGTTCCAACAGAACCGCCACTCTGATAGTGTGGCGCTCACTCAGCACTGCCCCTCTGACAGTGCGGCACTCCTTCAGTACTGGACCTCCGACAGTGCGGCGCTCCCTCAGTACTGCCCCTCTGATAGTGCGGCGCTCCCTCAGTACTGCCCCTCCGTCAGTGCAGCACTCTCTCAGTACAGCCCCTCTTACAGTGCAGCACTCCCTCAGTACTGCCCCTCCGACGGTGCAGCGGTCCCTTAGTACTGCCCCTCCGACAGTGCAGCACTCCCTCAGTACTGCCCCTCCGACAGTGTGGCACTCCCTCAGTACTGCCCGTCTGACAGTGCGGTGCTCCCTAAGTAATGCCCCTCTGACAGTGCAGCGCTCCCTCAGTACTTCCTCACCGACAGTGCAGTGCTCACACACTACTGCCCCTTCGACAGTGCAGCACTCCCTCTGTACTGCTCCTCTGACGGTGCGGCACTCCCTCAGTACTGCCCCTCCGACAGTGCAGTGTTCCAACAGTACCGCCTCTCCGACAGTGCAGCACTCCCTCGGTGCTGCCCCTCCGACAGCGCGGTGCTTCATCAATACCACCCCTCCGACAGTGCAGTGTTAAAACAGTACCGCCTCTCCGACAGTGCAGCACTCCCTCAGTACTGCCCCTCCGATAGTGCTGCGCTCCCTCAGTACTAGCCCTCCGACAGTGCAGCGCTTCCTAGTACAGCCCCTGTTACAGTGCAGCGCTTCCTCAGTACTGCCCCTCCGACGGTGCAGCGGTCCCTCTGTACTGCCCCTCCAACAGTGCAGCGCTCCCTCAGTACTACACCTCCAGCAGTGCGGCGCTCCCTCAGTACTGGACCTCCGACAGTGCGGCGCTCCCTCAGTACTGCCCCTCTGATAGTGCGGCGCTCCCTCAGTACTGCCCCTCTGTCAGTGTAGCACTCTCTCAGTACAGCCCCTCTTACAGTGCAGCACTCCCTCAGTACTGCCCCTCCGACGGTGCGGCGGTCCCTTAGTACTGCCCCTCCGACAGTGCAGCACTCCCTCAGTACTGGGCCTCCGACAGTGCGGCGCTCCCTCAGTACTGCCCCTCTGACAGTGCAGCGCTCCCTCAGTACTGCCCCTCCGACAGTGCGGCGCTCCATCAGTACTGCCCCTCTGACAGTGCAGTGCTCCCTCAGTACTGCCCCTTCGACAGTGCGGCGCTCCATCAGTACTGCCCCTCTGAAAGTGCAGCACACCCTCAGTATGGCTCTACTGACAGAGCGGCGCTCCCTCAGTATTGCCCCTCCAACAATGCAGCGCTCCCTCAGTATTGCCCCTCCGACAGTGCGGCGCTCCCTCACTACTGCCCCTTTGACAGTGCAGCGTTCCCTCTGTACTGCTCTGCTGACAGTGCGGCACTCCATCTGTATTGCCCCTCCGACAGTGCAGCGCTCCCTCTGTACTGCTCATCCGACAGTGCTGCGCTCCCTCAGTATTGCCCCTCCAACAGTGCAGCGCTCCCTCAGTACTCCCCCTCCGACGGTGCGGCGCTCCCTCAGTACTGCTCCTCTGACAGTGCAGCGTGCCCTCAGTACTGCCCCTCTGACAATGCGGTGCTCCCTCAGTACTGCCCCTCCAACAGTGCAGCGCTCCCACAGTACTGCCCCTCCGTCAGTGCAGAGTTCCAACAGACCCGCCTCTCCGACAGTGTAGCACTCCCTCAGTACTGCCCCTCCGACAGTGCGGTGCTCCCTCAGTACAGCCCCTCCGACAGTGCGGCGCTTCCTCAGCACAGCCCCTCTGACAGTGCAGCACACCCTCAGTACGGCTCCTCTGACAGTGCGGCGCACCCTCAGTACTGCCCCTCCAACAGTGCAGCACTCCCTCAGTACTGCCCCTCCAACAGTGTGGCGCTCCCTCAGTACTGCACCTCCGATAGTTCAGCGCTCCCTCAGTACTGCCCCACCGACAGTGCAGCGCCCACTCAGTACTGCCCCTCCGACAGTGCTGCACTCCCTCAGTACTGCCCTTCAGACAGTGCAGCACTCCCTCGGTACAGCCCCTCCGACAATGCTGCGCTCCCTCAGTACTGCCCCTCCGACAGTGTGGCGCTCCCTCAGTACTGCCCGTCTGACAGTGCGGTGCTCCCTAAGTAATGCCCCTCCGACAGTGCTGTGCTCCCACAGTACTGCCCCTCTGACAGTGTTGCGCTCCCTCAGTACTGCCCCTCTGACAGTGCAGCGCTCCCTAAATATTGCCCCTCTGACAGTGCAGTGCTCCCTCAGTACTGACCCACCGACAGTGCGGCGCTCCCACACTACTGCCCCTTCGACAGTGCAGCACACCCTCTGTACAGCTCCTCTGAGAGTGCGGCAGTGCCTCAGTACTGCCCCTCCGACAGTGCAGCGCTCCCTCTGCACTGCTCCTCCGACAGTGCGGCACGACCTCTGTACTGCCCCTCCGACAGTGCTGCGCTCCCTCAGTACTGCCGCTCGATCAGTGCAGCGCTCCCTCAGTACTGCCCCTCCAACAGTGCAGCGCTCCCTCAGTACTGCCCCTCCGACAGTGCAGCACTCCCTCGGTACTGCCCCTCCGACAGTGCAGCACTCACTCAGTTCTGTCCCTCCAACAGTGCGGCGCTCCCTCAGTACTGCCCCTCAGACAGTGAGGCGCTCCCTCAGTACTGCCCCTCAGACAGTGCAGCACTCCCTCAGTACTGCCCCTTCGACGGTGCAGCGGTCCCTTAGTACTGCCCCTCCGACAGTGCAGCACTCCCTCAGTACTGGGCCTCCGACAGTGCGGCACACCCTCCGTACAGCCCCTCCATCAGCATAGCACTCCCTCAGTACTGCCCCTCCGACAGTGCAGCACTCCCTCAGTACTGTCCCTCCGACAGTGCGGTGCTCCCTCAGTACTGCCCCTCTGACAGTGTTGCGCTCCCTCAGTACTGCCCCTCTGACAGTGCAGCGCTCCCTAAATATTGCCCCTCTGACAGTGCAGTGCTCCCTCAGTACTGACCCACCGACAGTGCGGCGCTCCCACACTACTGCCCCTTCGACAGTGCAGCACACCCTCTGTACAGCTCCTCTGAGAGTGCGGCAGTGCCTCAGTACTGCCCCTCCGACAGTGCAGCGCTCCCTCTGCACTGCTTCTCCGACAGTGCGGCACGACCTCTGTACTGCCCCTCCGACAGTGCTGCGCTCCCTCAGTACTGCCGCTCGATCAGTGCGGCGCTCCCTCGGTACTGCCGCTCCGACAGTATGGTGCTTCCTCAGTACAGCCCCTCCTACAGTGCAGCGCTCCCTCAGTACTGCCCCTCCGACAGTGCAGCACTCTCTCAGTACTGCCCCTCCGACAGTGCGGCGCTCCCTCGGTACTGAACCTCTCACGGTGAAGCGCTCCCTCAGTACTGCCTCTCTGACAGTGCGGCACACCTTCAATACTGCCCTTCTGTCAGTGTAGCACTCCCTCAGTACTGCCCCTCTGACAGTGCAGCACTCCCTCAGTACAGCCCCTCCGACAGTGCGGCACTCCCTCAGTATTGCCCCTCCGATGGTGCAGCGCTCCCTCAGTACTGCCCCTCCGACAGTCCGGCGCTCCCTCAGAACTACCCCTCTGACAGTGCAGCGCTCATTCTGTACTGCTCCTCCGACAGTGCAGCGCACCGTCAGTACTGCCCCTCCGTCAGTGCAATGTTCCAACAGTCCCGCCTCTCCGAAAGTGCAACACTCCCTCAGTACTGCCCCTCCGACAGTGCAGCGCACCCCCGGTTTTGCCCCTCCGACAGTGCGGCGCTTCCTCAGCACAGCCCCTCTTACAGTGCAGCGCTCCCTCGGTACTGCCCTTCCGACGGTGCAGCGCTCCCTCAGTTCTGCCCCTCCGACAGAGTGGTGCTCCCTCAGTACTGCCCCTCTGACAGTGCAGCACACCTTCAGTACGGCTCCTCTGAAAGTGCGGCCTCACCGACAGTGCGGCGCTCCCACACTGCTGCCCATTTGACAGTGCAGCACTCCCTCTGTACTGCTCCTCTGACAGTGCGGCACTCCCTCAGCACTGTCCCTCTGTCAGTGCAGTGTTCCAACAGTACCGCCTCTCCAACAGTGCAGCACTCGCTCGGTACAGCCCCTCCGACAATGATGCGCTCCCTTAGTACTGCCCCTCCGACAGTGCGGTGCTCCCTCAGTATTGCCCCTCTGACAGTGTGGCGCTCCCTCAGTACTGCCCATCTGACAGTGCAGTGCTCCCTAAGTAAAGCCCCTCTGACAGTGCGGCGCTCCCTCAGTACTGCCCCTCCGTCAGTGCGGCGCTTCCACAGTACAGCCCCTCTTACTGTGCAGCACTTCCTCAGTACTGCCCCACCGACAGTGCGGCACTCCCACATTACTGCCCCTTCGACAGTGCAGCACTCCCTCTGTACTGCACCTCTGACAGTGCGGCACTCCCTCAGTACTGCCCCTCCGTCAGTGCCGTGCTCCCTCTGTACTGCTCCTCCGACAGTGTGGCGTGCCCTCAACACTGCCCCTCCAACAGTGTTGCGTTCTCTCAGTACTGCCCCTCCGACAGTGCTGCGCTCCCTCAGTACTGCCCCTCCAACACTGCAGCGCTCCCTCAGTACTGCCCCTCCGACAGTGTGGTGCTTCCTCAGTACAGCCCCTCTTACAGTGCAGCGCTCCCTCAGTACTGCCCCTCCGACAGTGCAGCACTCCCTCAGTACAGCCCCTCCAACAGTGCAGCGCTCCATCAGTACTGCCCCTCCAACAGTGCGGCGCTCCCTCAGTACTGCCCCTCCGACATTGCAGCGCTCCCTCAGTACTGCCCCACCGACAGTGCGGCACCCCCTCAGTACTGCCCCTCCGACAGTTCTGAGCTCCCTCAGTACTGCCCTTCTGACAGTACTGCGCTCCCTCAATACAGCCCCTCTGACAGTGTGGCGCTTCCTCAGTACTGCCCCACCGACAGTGCAGCACTCCCTCTGTACAGCCCCTCCGACAATGCTGCGCTCCCTCAGTACTTCCCCTCCGACAGTGCGATGCTTCCTCAGTATTGCCCCTCTGACTTAGTGGCGCACCCTCAGTACTGCCCAACCGACAGTGCGGCACTCCCTCAGTACTGCCCCTCCGACAGTGCAGTGCTCCCTCTGTACTGCTCCTCCGACAGTGCGGCGCCCCCTCAATACTGCCCCTCCAACAGTGTTGTGCTCTCTCAGTACTGCCCCTCCAACAGTGCAGCGCTCCCTCAGTACTGCCCCTCCGACAGTGCAGCACTCCCTCGGTACTGCCCCTCCGACAGTGCGGTGCCCCCTCAGTACCACCCCTCCAACAGTGCTGCGCTCCCTCAGTAATGCACCTCTGAAAGTGCGGCGCTCCCTCAGTACTGCCCCTCCGACAGTGCGGCGCTTCCTCAGTACAGCCCCTCTTACAGTGCAGCGCTTCCTCAGTACTGCCCCTCCGACGGTGCAGCGCTCCCTCAGTACTGCCCCTCCGACAGTATGGTGCTCCCTCAGTACTGCCCCTCCAACAGAACTGCGCTCCCTCAATACTGCCCCTCTGACAGTGTTGTGCTCCCTCAGTACTGCCCCACCGACAGGGCGGCGGTCTCTCTCTACTGCCCCCCTGACAGTGCAGCGCTCCCTCTGTACTGCCCCTCCAACATTGCGGTGCTCCCTCAGTATTGCCCCTCTGACAGTGTGTCGCTCCCTCAGTACTGCCCCTCTGACAGTGCAGTGCTCCCTAAGTAATGCCCCTCTGACAGTGCAGCACTCCCTCAGTACTGCCCCACCGGCAGTGCAGTGCCCCCTCAGTGCTGCCCCTCCGGCAGTGCTGCGCTTCCTCAGTACTGCCCCTCCGACAGTACTGCTCTACCTCAATACTCCCCCTCTGACAGTGTTGCGCTCCCTCAGTACTGCCCCACCGACAGTGTGGCGCTCCCTCTCTAGTGCCCCTGTTACAGTGCAGCGCTCCTTCTGTACTGCCCCTCTGACAGTGCAGTGCTCCCTCAGTACTGCCACACCGACAGTGCGGTGCTCCCACACTACTGCCCCTTCGACAGTGCAGCACTCCCTCTGTACTGCTCCTCTGACAGTGCGGCACTCCCTCAGTGCTGCCCCTCCGACAGTGCAGCGCTCCCTCTGTATTGCTCCTCCGACAGTGCGTCCCGCCCTCAGTACTGCCCCTCCAACAGTGTGGCGCTCTCTCAGTACTGCCCCCCCGACAGTGCTGCGCTCCCTCAGTACTGCCCCTCCAACAGTGCAGCGCTCCCTCAGTACTGCCCCTCCGACTGTGTGGTGCTTCCTCAGTAACAGCCCCTCTTACAGTGCAGTGCTCCCTCAGTGCTGCCCCTCCGACAGTGCAGCACTCCCTCAGTACTTTCCCTCCGACAGTGCAGCACTCCCTCAGTACTGCCCCTCCGACAGTGTGTCGCTCCCTCAGTACTGCCCGTCGGACGGAGCGGCGCTCCCTCAGTACTGCCCCTCCGACAGTGTGGCGCTCCCTCAGTACTGCCCGTCAGACAGTGCGGCGCTCCCTCAGTACAGCCCCTCTTACAGTGCAGCACTCCCGCAGTACTGCCTCACCGACAGTGTGGCGCTCCCACACTACTGCACCTTCGACAGTGCAGCACTCCCTCTGTACTGCTCCTCTGACAGTGTGGCACTCCCTCAGTACTGCCCCTCCATCAGTGCAGTGTTCCAACAGTACCGCCTCTCCGACAGTGCAGGAGTCCCTCAGTACTGCCCCTCCAACAGAGCGGCGCTCCCTCAGTACCACCCCTCCGACAGTGCAGTGTTCCAACAGTACCGCTTCTCCGACAGTGCAGCACTCCCTCAGTACTGCCCCTCCGACAGTGCGGCAGTTCCTCAGGACTGCCCCTCCAACGGTGCAGCGCTCCCACAGTGCTGCCCCTCCGACTGTGTGGTGTTCCCTCAGTACTGCACCTCTAACAGTGCAGCGCTCCCTCAGTACTGCCCCTCCAACAATGCTGCGCTCCCTCAGTACTGCCCTTCCGACAGTGCGGTGCTCCCTCAGTATTGCCCCTCTGACAGTGTGGCACTGCCTCTGTACTGCCCCTCTGACATTGCAGCGCTCCCTAAGTAATGCCCCTCTGACAGTGCAGCGCTCCCTCATTACTGCACCACCGACAGATCGGCGTTCCCACACTACTGCCCCTTCAACAGTGCGGCACTCCCTCAGTACTGCGCCTCAGACAGTGCGGCGCTCCCTCATTACCACCCCTCTTACAGTGCAGCACTCCCTCAGTAATGCCCCTCCGACGGTGCAGCGGTCCCTTAGTACTGCCTCTCCGACAGTGCAGCACTCCCTCAGTACTGGACCTCCGACAGTGCGGCGCTCTCTCAGTAATGCCCCTCCGTCAGTGTAGCGCTCCCTCAGTACTGCCCTTCTGACAGTGCAGCACTCCCTCAGTACTGCCCCTCCGACAGTGCACCATGCCCTCAGTACTGCCCCTCCGACAGTGCGGCGCTCCCTCAGTACTGCCCCTCTGATGGAGCAGCGCTCCCTCAGTACTGCCCCTCCTACAGTGCGGCCCTCCCTCAGTACTGCCTCTCTGACAGTGTGGAACACCCTCAGTACGGCTTCTCTGACAGTGCGGCGCTCCCTCAGTAATGCCCCTCCAAAAGTGCAGCGCTCCCTCAGTACTGCTCCTCCAACAGTGCAGCGCTCCCTCAGTACTGCCCCTCCGACAGTGCAGCACTCCCTCAGTACTGCCCCACCCACAGTGCAGCATCCTCTCAGTACTGCCCCTCTGACAGTGCTGCGCTCCCTCAGTATTGCCCCCCCTCGGTACTGTCCCTCCGACAGTACTGCGCTCAATCAATAATCCCCCTCTGACAGTGTTGCACTCCCTCAGTGCTGCCCCACCGACAGTGCGGCGCTCCCTCTCTACTGCCCCTCTGACAGTGCAGCGCTCCTTCTGTACTGCCCCTCTGACAGTGCAGTGCTCCCTCAGTAGTGCCCCACCGACAGTGCGGCGCTCCCACACTACTGCCCCTTCGACAGTGCAGCACACCCTCTGTACTGCTCCTCTGACAGTGCGGCACTCCCTCAGTGCTGCCCCTCCGACACTGCAGCGCTCCCTCTGTACTGCTCCTCCGACAGTGCGGCGCACCCTCAGTACTGCCCCTCCAAATGTGTGGCGCTCTCTCAGTACTGCCCCTCCGACAGTGCTGCGCTCCCTCAGTACTGCCCCTCCAACAGTGCAGCGCTCCCTCAGTACTGCCCCTCCGACACTGTGGCGCTTCCTCAGTACAGCCCCTCTAACAGTGCAGTGCTTCCTCAGTACTGCCCCTCCGACAGTGCAGCACTCCCTCAGTACTTTCCCTCTGACAGTGCAGCACTCCCTCAGTACTGCCCCTCCGACAGGGCGGCGCTCCCTCAGTACTGCCCCTCGGACGGTGCGGCGCTCCCTCAGTACTGCCCCTCGGACGGTGCGGCGCTCCCTCAGTACTGCCCCTTCGACAGTGCGGCGCTCCCTCAGTACTGCCCCTCAGTGCAGCGCTCCCTCAGTACAGCCCCTCTTACAGTGCAGCACTCCCTCAGTACTGCCCCTCCACCGGTGCAGCGGTCCCTTAGTGCTGCCCCTCCGACAGTGCAGCACTCCCTCAGTACTGGACCTACGACAGTGCGGCGCTCCCTCTGTATTGCCCCTCTGACAGTGCGGCGCTCCCTCAGTACTGCCCCTCCGTCAGTGTAGCACTCCCTCAGTACAGCCCCTCTTACAGTGCAGCACTCCCTCAGTACTGCTCCTCCGACGGTGCAGCAGTCCTTTAGTACTGCCCCTCCGACAGTGCAGCACTCCCTCAGTACTGGACCTCCGACAGTGCGGCGCTCCCTCAGTACTGCCCCTCTGACAGTGCGGTGGTCCCTCTGTACTGCCCCTCCGACAGTGCAGCACTCCCTCTGTACAGCCCCTCCGACAATGCTGCGCTCCCTCAGTACTGCCCCTCCAACAGTGCGGCGCTCCCTCAGTGCTGCCCCTCCGACAGTGCAGTACTCCCTTAGTACTGCCCCTCCGACAGTGCGGCGCTCCCTCAGCACTGCCCATCAGACAGTGCGGCGCTCCCTCAGTACAGCCCCTCTTACAGTGCAGCACTCCCTCTGTACTGCCCCTCCGACAGTGCGGTGCTCCCTCAGTATTGCCCCTCTGACAGTGCAGCGCTCCCTCAGTATGGCTCCTCTGATAGTGCGGCGTTCCCTCAGTACTGCCGCTCCAACAGTGCAGCGCTCCCTCAGTACTGCCCCTCAGACAGTGCGGCGCTCCCTCAGTACAGCCCTTCTTACATTGCAGCACTCCCTCAGTACTGCCCCTCCGACGGTGCAGCGGTCCCTTAGTACGGCCCCTCCGACAGTGCAGCACTCCCTCAGTACTGGACCTCCGACAGTGCGACGCTCCCTCAGTACTGCCCCTCTGACAGTGCGGCGCTCCCTCAGTACTGCCCCTCTGTCAGTGTAGCACTCCCTCAGTACAGCCCCTCTTACAGTGCAGCACTCCCTCAGTACTGCCCCTCCGACGGTGCAGCGGTCTCTTAGTACTGCCGCTCCGTCAGTGCAGTGTTCCAATAGTGCCGCCTCTCCGACAGTGCAGTGTTCCAATAGTACCGCCTCTCCGACAGTGCAGCACTACCTCAGTACTGCCCCTCTGAAAGTGCGGCGCTTCCTCAGTACTACCCCTCCGACAGTGCGGCGCTTCCTCAGTACAGCCCCTGTTACAGTACTGCGCTCCCTCAATACTGCCCCTCTGAGAGTGTTGCGCTCCCTCAGTACTGCCCCACCGACAGTGCAGCACTCCCTCTGTACGGCCCGTCCGACAATGCTGCGCTCCCTCAGTACTGCCCCTCCGACAGAGCGGTGCTCCCTCAGTATTGCCCCTCTGACAGTGTGGCGCTCCCTCAGTGCTGCCCCTCTGACAGTGCAGCGCTCCCTAAGTAATGCCCCTCTGACAGTGCAGCGCTCCCTCAGTACTGCCCCACCGACAGTGCGGCGCTCCCACACTACTGTCCCTTCAACAGTGCAGCACTCCCTCTGTACTGCTCCTCTGACAGTTCGGCACTCCCTCAGTACTGATCCTCTGACAGTGCAGCGCTCCCTCAGTACTGCCTCACCGACAGTGCGGCGCTCCCACACTACTGCCCCTTCAACAGGGCAGCACTCCCTCTGTACTACTCCTTTGACAGTGCCGCGTTCCCTCAGTACTGCCCATCCGACGGTGCAGCGCTCCCTCAGTACTGCCCCTTCGACAGTGCGGCGCTCCTTCAGAACTGTCCCTCCAACAGTGCAGTGCTCCCTCAGTACTGCCCCTCCGACAGTGCAGCACTCCCTCAGTACTGCCCCACCGACAGTGCAGCGCCCCCTCAGTACTGCCCCTCCGACAGTACTGCACTCCCTCAATACTGCCCCTCTGACAGTGTTGCGCTCCCTCAGTACTGCCCCACCGACAGTGCGGCGCTCCCTCTCTACTGCCCCTCTGACAGTGCAGTGCTCCCTCTGTACTGCCCATCCGACAGTGCATTTCTCCCTCAGTATTGCCCCTCTGACAGTGTGGTGCTCCCTCAGTGCTGTCCCTCTGACAGTGCAGTGCTCCCTAAGTAGTGCCCCTCTGACAGTGCTGCGCTCCCTCAGTACTGCCCCTCCAACAGTGCAGCGCTCCCTCAGTACTGCCCCTCCGACTGTGTGGTGCTTCCTCAGTAACAGCCCCTCTTACAGTGCAGTGCTCCCTCAGTGCTGCCCCTCCGACAGTGCAGCACTCCCTCAGTACTTTCCCTCCGACAGTGCAGCACTCCCTCAGTACTGCCCCTCCGACAGTGTGTCGCTCCCTCAGTACTGCCCGTCGGACGGAGCGGCGCTCCCTCAGTACTGCCCCTCCGACAGTGTGGCGCTCCCTCAGTACTGCCCGTCAGACAGTGCGGCGCTCCCTCAGTACAGCCCCTCTTACAGTGCAGCACTCCCGCAGTACTGCCTCACCGACAGTGTGGCGCTCCCACACTACTGCACCTTCGACAGTGCAGCACTCCCTCTGTACTGCTCCTCTGACAGTGTGGCACTCCCTCAGTACTGCCCCTCCATCAGTGCAGTGTTCCAACAGTACCGCCTCTCCGACAGTGCAGGAGTCCCTCAGTACTGCCCCTCCAACAGAGCGGCGCTCCCTCAGTACCACCCCTCCGACAGTGCAGTGTTCCAACAGTACCGCTTCTCCGACAGTGCAGCACTCCCTCAGTACTGCCCCTCCGACAGTGCGGCAGTTCCTCAGGACTGCCCCTCCAACGGTGCAGCGCTCCCACAGTGCTGCCCCTCCGACTGTGTGGTGTTCCCTCAGTACTGCACCTCTAACAGTGCAGCGCTCCCTCAGTACTGCCCCTCCAACAATGCTGCGCTCCCTCAGTACTGCCCTTCCGACAGTGCGGTGCTCCCTCAGTATTGCCCCTCTGACAGTGTGGCACTGCCTCTGTACTGCCCCTCTGACATTGCAGCGCTCCCTAAGTAATGCCCCTCTGACAGTGCAGCGCTCCCTCATTACTGCACCACCGACAGATCGGCGTTCCCACACTACTGCCCCTTCAACAGTGCGGCACTCCCTCAGTACTGCGCCTCAGACAGTGCGGCGCTCCCTCATTACCACCCCTCTTACAGTGCAGCACTCCCTCAGTAATGCCCCTCCGACGGTGCAGCGGTCCCTTAGTACTGCCTCTCCGACAGTGCAGCACTCCCTCAGTACTGGACCTCCGACAGTGCGGCGCTCTCTCAGTAATGCCCCTCCGTCAGTGTAGCGCTCCCTCAGTACTGCCCTTCTGACAGTGCAGCACTCCCTCAGTACTGCCCCTCCGACAGTGCACCATGCCCTCAGTACTGCCCCTCCGACAGTGCGGCGCTCCCTCAGTACTGCCCCTCTGATGGAGCAGCGCTCCCTCAGTACTGCCCCTCCTACAGTGCGGCCCTCCCTCAGTACTGCCTCTCTGACAGTGTGGAACACCCTCAGTACGGCTTCTCTGACAGTGCGGCGCTCCCTCAGTAATGCCCCTCCAAAAGTGCAGCGCTCCCTCAGTACTGCTCCTCCAACAGTGCAGCGCTCCCTCAGTACTGCCCCTCCGACAGTGCAGCACTCCCTCAGTACTGCCCCACCCACAGTGCAGCATCCTCTCAGTACTGCCCCTCTGACAGTGCTGCGCTCCCTCAGTATTGCCCCCCCTCGGTACTGTCCCTCCGACAGTACTGCGCTCAATCAATAATCCCCCTCTGACAGTGTTGCACTCCCTCAGTGTTGCCCCACCGACAGTGCGGCGCTCCCTCTCTACTGCCCCTCTGACAGTGCAGCGCTCCTTCTGTACTGCCCCTCTGACAGTGCAGTGCTCCCTCAGTAGTGCCCCACCGACAGTGCGGCGCTCCCACACTACTGCCCCTTCGACAGTGCAGCACACCCTCTGTACTGCTCCTCTGACAGTGCGGCACTCCCTCAGTGCTGCCCCTCCGACACTGCAGCGCTCCCTCTGTACTGCTCCTCCGACAGTGCGGCGCACCCTCAGTACTGCCCCTCCAAATGTGTGGCGCTCTCTCAGTACTGCCCCTCCGACAGTGCTGCGCTCCCTCAGTACTGCCCCTCCAACAGTGCAGCGCTCCCTCAGTACTGCCCCTCCGACACTGTGGCGCTTCCTCAGTACAGCCCCTCTAACAGTGCAGTGCTTCCTCAGTACTGCCCCTCCGACAGTGCAGCACTCCCTCAGTACTTTCCCTCTGACAGTGCAGCACTCCCTCAGTACTGCCCCTCCGACAGGGCGGCGCTCCCTCAGTACTGCCCCTCGGACGGTGCGGCGCTCCCTCAGTACTGCCCCTCGGACGGTGCGGCGCTCCCTCAGTACTGCCCCTTCGACAGTGCGGCGCTCCCTCAGTACTGCCCCTCAGTGCAGCGCTCCCTCAGTACAGCCCCTCTTACAGTGCAGCACTCCCTCAGTACTGCCCCTCCACCGGTGCAGCGGTCCCTTAGTGCTGCCCCTCCGACAGTGCAGCACTCCCTCAGTACTGGACCTACGACAGTGCGGCGCTCCCTCTGTATTGCCCCTCTGACAGTGCGGCGCTCCCTCAGTACTGCCCCTCCGTCAGTGTAGCACTCCCTCAGTACAGCCCCTCTTACAGTGCAGCACTCCCTCAGTACTGCTCCTCCGACGGTGCAGCAGTCCTTTAGTACTGCCCCTCCGACAGTGCAGCACTCCCTCAGTACTGGACCTCCGACAGTGCGGCGCTCCCTCAGTACTGCCCCTCTGACAGTGCGGTGGTCCCTCTGTACTGCCCCTCCGACAGTGCAGCACTCCCTCTGTACAGCCCCTCCGACAATGCTGCGCTCCCTCAGTACTGCCCCTCCAACAGTGCGGCGCTCCCTCAGTGCTGCCCCTCCGACAGTGCAGTACTCCCTTAGTACTGCCCCTCCGACAGTGCGGCGCTCCCTCAGCACTGCCCATCAGACAGTGCGGCGCTCCCTCAGTACAGCCCCTCTTACAGTGCAGCACTCCCTCTGTACTGCCCCTCCGACAGTGCGGTGCTCCCTCAGTATTGCCCCTCTGACAGTGCAGTGCTCCCTCAGTATGGCTCCTCTGATAGTGCGGCGTTCCCTCAGTACTGCCGCTCCAACAGTGCAGCGCTCCCTCAGTACTGCCCCTCAGACAGTGCGGCGCTCCCTCAGTACAGCCCTTCTTACATTGCAGCACTCCCTCAGTACTGCCCCTCCGACGGTGCAGCGGTCCCTTAGTACGGCCCCTCCGACAGTGCAGCACTCCCTCAGTACTGGACCTCCGACAGTGCGACGCTCCCTCAGTACTGCCCCTCTGACAGTGCGGCGCTCCCTCAGTACTGCCCCTCTGTCAGTGTAGCACTCCCTCAGTACAGCCCCTCTTACAGTGCAGCACTCCCTCAGTACTGCCCCTCCGACGGTGCAGCGGTCTCTTAGTACTGCCGCTCCGTCAGTGCAGTGTTCCAATAGTGCCGCCTCTCCGACAGTGCAGTGTTCCAATAGTACCGCCTCTCCGACAGTGCAGCACTACCTCAGTACTGCCCCTCTGAAAGTGCGGCGCTTCCTCAGTACTACCCCTCCGACAGTGCGGCGCTTCCTCAGTACAGCCCCTGTTACAGTACTGCGCTCCCTCAATACTGCCCCTCTGAGAGTGTTGCGCTCCCTCAGTACTGCCCCACCGACAGTGCAGCACTCCCTCTGTACGGCCCGTCCGACAATGCTGCGCTCCCTCAGTACTGCCCCTCCGACAGAGCGGTGCTCCCTCAGTATTGCCCCTCTGACAGTGTGGCGCTCCCTCAGTGCTGCCCCTCTGACAGTGCAGCGCTCCCTAAGTAATGCCCCTCTGACAGTGCAGCGCTCCCTCAGTACTGCCCCACCGACAGTGCGGCGCTCCCACACTACTGTCCCTTCAACAGTGCAGCACTCCCTCTGTACTGCTCCTCTGACAGTTCGGCACTCCCTCAGTACTGATCCTCTGACAGTGCAGCGCTCCCTCAGTACTGCCTCACCGACAGTGCGGCGCTCCCACACTACTGCCCCTTCAACAGGGCAGCACTCCCTCTGTACTACTCCTTTGACAGTGCCGCGTTCCCTCAGTACTGCCCATCCGACGGTGCAGCGCTCCCTCAGTACTGCCCCTTCGACAGTGCGGCGCTCCTTCAGAACTGTCCCTCCAACAGTGCAGTGCTCCCTCAGTACTGCCCCTCCGACAGTGCAGCACTCCCTCAGTACTGCCCCACCGACAGTGCAGCGCCCCCTCAGTACTGCCCCTCCGACAGTACTGCACTCCCTCAATACTGCCCCTCTGACAGTGTTGCGCTCCCTCAGTACTGCCCCACCGACAGTGCGGCGCTCCCTCTCTACTGCCCCTCTGACAGTGCAGTGCTCCCTCTGTACTGCCCATCCGACAGTGCATTTCTCCCTCAGTATTGCCCCTCTGACAGTGTGGTGCTCCCTCAGTGCTGTCCCTCTGACAGTGCAGTGCTCCCTAAGTAGTGCCCCTCTGACAGTGCAGCACTTCCTCAGTACTGCCTCACCGACAGTGCGGCGCTCCCACACTACTGCCCCTTCGACAGTGCAGCACTCCCTCTGTACTGCTCCTCTGACAGTGCGGCACTCCCTCAGTACTGCCCCTCCGACAGTGTGGCGCTTCCTCAGTACAGCCCCTCTAACAGTGCAGTGCTTCCTCAGTACTGCCCCTCCGACAGTGCAGCACTCCCTCAGTACTTTCCCTCTGACAGTGCAGCACTCCCTCAGTACTGCCCCTCCGACAGGGCGGCGCTCCCTCAGTACTGCCCCTCGGACGGTGCGGCGCTCCCTCAGTACTGCCCCTCGGACGGTGCGGCGCTCCCTCAGTACTGCCCCTTTGACAGTGCGGCGCTCATTCTGTACTGCCCCTCAGTGCAGCGCTCCCTCAGTACAGTCCCTCTTACAGTGCAGCACTCCCTCAGTACTGCCCCTCCGCCGGTGCAGCGGTCCCTTAGTGCTGCCCCTCCGACAGTGCAGCACTCCCTCAGTGCTGGACCTACGACAGTGCGGCGCTCCCTCAGTACTGCCCCTCTGACAGTGCGGTGCTCCCTCTGTACTGCCCCTCCGACAGTGCAGCACTCCCTCTGTACAGCCCCTCCGACAATGCTGCGCTCCCTCAGTACTGCCCCTCCAACAGTGCGGCGCTCCCTCAGTGCTGCCCCTCCGACAGTGCAGTACTCCCTTAGTACTGCCCCTCCGACAGTGCGGCGCTCCCTCAGCACTGCCCATCAGACAGTGCGGCGCTCCCTCAGTACAGCCTCACCGACAGTGCGGCGCTCCCACACTACTGCCCCTTCAATAGGGAAGCACTCCCTCTGTACTACTCCTTTGACAGTGCCGCGTTCCCTCAGTACTGCCCATCCGACGGTGCAGCGCTCCCTCAGTACTGCCCCTTCGACAGTGCGGCGCTCCTTCAGAACTGTCCCTCCAACAGTGCAGTGCTCCCTCAGTACTGCCCCTCCGACAGTGCAGCACTCCCTCAGTAATGCCCCACCAACAGTGCAGCGCCCCCTCAGTACTGCCCCTCCGACAGTACTGCACTCCCTCAATACTGCCCCTCTGACAGTGTGGTGCTCCCTCAGTGCTGTCCCTCTGACAGTGCAGTGCTCCCTAAGTAGTGCCCCTCTGACAGTGCAGCACTTCCTCAGTACTGCCTCACCGACAGTGCGGCGCTCCCACACTACTGCCCCTTCGACAGTGCAGCACTCCCTCTGTACTGCTCCTCTGACAGTGCGGCACTCCCTCAGTACTGCCCCACCGACAGTGCAGCACCCCCTCAGTACTGCCCCTCCGACAGTACTGCACTCCCTCAATACTGCCCCTCTGACAGTGTTGCGCTCCCTCAGTACTGCCCCACCGACAGTGCGGCGCTCCCTCTCTACTGCCCCTCTGACAGTGCAGTGCTCCCTCTGTACTGCCCCTCTGACAGTGCAGTGCTCCCTCAGTACTGCCCCTCCGACAGTGCGGTTCTCCCTCAGTATTGCCCCTCTGACAGTGTGGTGCTCCCTCAGTGCTGTCCCTCTGACAGTGCAGTGCTCCCTAAGTAGTGCCCCTCTGACAGTGCAGCACTTCCTCCGTACTGCCTCACCGACAGTGCGGCGCTCCCACACTACTGCCCCTTCGACAGTGCAGCACTCCCTCTGTACTGCTCCTCTGACAGTGCGGCACTCCCTCAGTACTGCCCCTCCATCAGTGCAGTCTTCCAACAGTACCTCCTCACCCTCTACTGCCCCTCTGACAATGCAGCGCTCCTTCTGTAGTGGCCCTCTGACAGTGCAGCGCTCCCTCAGTACTGCCCCTCCAACAATGCTGCGCTCCCTCAGTACTGCCCCTCCGACAGTACTGCGCTCCCTCAATATTCCCCCTCTGACAGTGCAGCGCTCGTTCTGTACTGCCCCTCTGACAGTGCAGTGCTCCCTCAGTACTGCCCCACCGACAGTGCGGCGCTCCCACACTACTGCCCCTTCGACAGTTCAGCACTCCCTCTGTACAGCCCCTCTGACAGTGCGGCACTCCCTCAGTGCTGCCCCTCCGACAGTGCAGCGCTCCCTCTGTACTGCTCCTCCGACAGTGCAGCGCTCCCTTAGTATTGCCCCTCCGACAGTGTGGCGCTTCCTCGGTACTGCCCCTCTTACAGTGCAGCGCACCCTCAGTACTGCCTCTCCGACAGCGCAGCACTCCCTCAGTACTGTCCCTCCGACAGTGCAGCGCTCCCTAAGTAATGCCCCTCTGACAGTGCAGCGCTCCCTCAGTACTGCCCCACCGACAGTGCGGCGCTCCCACACTACTGTCCTTTCAACAGTGCAGCACTCCCTCCGTACTGCTCCTCTGACAGTGCGGCACTCCCTCAGTACTTATCCTCCGACAGTGCAGCGCTCCCTCTTTACAGCTCCTCTGACAGTGCGGCACTCCCTCAGTACTGCCCCACCGACAGTGCAGCACCCCCTCAGTACTGCCCCTCCGACAGTACTGCACTCCCTCAATACTGCCCCTCTGACAGTGTTGCGCTCCCTCAGTACTGCCCCACCGACAGTGCGGCGCTCCCTCTCTACTGCCCCTCTGACAGTGCAGTGCTCCCTCTGTACTGCCCCTCTGACAGTGCAGTGCTCCCTCAGTACTGCCCCTCCGACAGTGCGGTTCTCCCTCAGTATTGCCCCTCTGACAGTGTGGTGCTCCCTCAGTGCTGTCCCTCTGACAGTGCAGTGCTCCCTAAGTAGTGCCCCTCTGACAGTGCAGCACTTCCTCCGTACTGCCTCACCGACAGTGCGGCGCTCCCACACTACTGCCCCTTCGACAGTGCAGCACTCCCTCTGTACTGCTCCTCTGACAGTGCGGCACTCCCTCAGTACTGCCCCTCCATCAGTGCAGTCTTCCAACAGTACCTCCTCACCCTCTACTGCCCCTCTGACAATGCAGCGCTCCTTCTGTAGTGGCCCTCTGACAGTGCAGCGCTCCCTCAGTACTGCCCCTCCAACAATGCTGCGCTCCCTCAGTACTGCCCCTCCGACAGTACTGCGCTCCCTCAATATTCCCCCTCTGACAGTGCAGCGCTCGTTCTGTACTGCCCCTCTGACAGTGCAGTGCTCCCTCAGTACTGCCCCACCGACAGTGCGGCGCTCCCACACTACTGCCCCTTCGACAGTTCAGCACTCCCTCTGTACAGCCCCTCTGACAGTGCGGCACTCCCTCAGTGCTGCCCCTCCGACAGTGCAGCGCTCCCTCTGTACTGCTCCTCCGACAGTGCAGCGCTCCCTTAGTATTGCCCCTCCGACAGTGTGGCGCTTCCTCGGTACTGCCCCTCTTACAGTGCAGCGCACCCTCAGTACTGCCCCTCCGACAGCGCAGCACTCCCTCAGTACTGTCCCTCCGACAGTGCAGCGCTCCCTAAGTAATGCCCCTCTGACAGTGCAGCGCTCCCTCAGTACTGCCCCACCGACAGTGCGGCGCGCCCACACTACTGTCCTTTCAACAGTGCAGCACTCCCTCCGTACTGCTCCTCTGACAGTGCGGCACTCCCTCAGTAATTATCCTCCGACAGTGCAGCGCTCCCTCTTTACAGCTCCTCCGACAGTGCGGCGCACCCTCAGCACTGCCCCTCCAACAGTGTGCCGCTTTCTCAGTACTGCCCCTCCGACAGTGCTGCGCTCCCTCAGTACTGCCCCTCCAACAGTGCAGCGCTCCCTCAGTACTGCCGCTCCGACAGTGCAGCACTCCCTCAATACTGCACCTCCGACAGTGCGGCGCTCCCTCAGTACTCCCCCTTAGACAGTGCGGCGCTCCCTCAGTACAGCCGCTCTTACAGTGCAGCACTCCCTCAGTATTGCCCCCCGAAGGTGCAGCGGTCCCTTAGTACTGCCTCTCCGACAGTGCAGCACTCCCTCAGCACTGGAACTCCGACAGTGCGGCGCTCCCTCAGTAATGCCCCTCCGTCAGTGTAGCGCTCCCTCAGTACTGCCCCTCCGACAGTGCAGCATTCCCTCAGTACTGCCCCTAAGACAGTGCGGCGCTCCCTCAGTACTGCCCCTCGGACGGTGCGGTGCTCCCTCAGTACTGCCCCTCCGACAGTGCGGTGCTCCCTCAGTACTGCCTCTCTGACAGTGCGGAGCAACCTCAGTATGGCTCCTCTGACAGTGCGGCGCTCCCTCAGTACAGCCCCTCCGACAGTGCAGCGCTCCCTCAGTACTGCCGCTCAGACAGTGCGGCGCTCCCTCAGTACAGCCCCTCTTACAGTGCAGCACTCCCTCAGTACTGCCCCTCCGATGGTGCAGCGGTCCCTTAGTACTGCACCTCCGACAGTGCAGCATTCCCTCAGTACTGGACCTCCGACAGTGCGACGCTCCCTCAGTACTGCCCGTCTTTCAGTGCAGCACTCCCTCAGTACTGCCCCTCCGACGGTGCAGTGGTCCCTTTGTACTGCCCCTCCGACAGTGCAGTGTTCCAAAAGTGCCGCCTCTCCGACAGTGCAGCACTACCTCAGTACTGCCCCTCTGAAAGTGCGGCGCTTCCTCAGTACTGCCTCTCTGAGAGTGTTGCGCTCCCTCACTACTGCCCCACCGACAGTGCAGCACTCCCTCAGTACAGCCCGTCCGACAGAGCGCTGCTCCCTCAGTATTGCCCCTCTGACAGTGTGGCGCTCCCTTAGTGCTGCCCCTCTGACAGTGCAGCGCTCCCGAAGTAATGCCCCTCTGACAGTGCAGCGCTCCCTCAGTGCTGCCCCACCGACAGTGCGGCGCTTCCAAACTACTGTCGCTTCAACAGTGCAGCACTCCCTCTGTACTGCTCCTCTGATAGTTCGGCACGCCCTCAGTACTGATCCTCTGATAGTGCAGCGCTCCCTCAGTACTGCCCCACCGACAGTGCGGCACTCCCACACAACTGCCCCTTCAACAGTGCAGCACTCCCTCTGTGCTACTCCTTTGACAGTGCGGCGTTCCCTCAGTACTGCCCATCCGACGGTGCAGCGCTCCCTCAGTACTGCCCCTTCAACAGTGCGGCGCTCCCTCAGAACTGACCCTGCAACAGTGCAGCGCTCCCTCAGTACTGCCCCACTGACAGTGCAGCGCCCCCTCAGTACTGCCGCTCCGACAGTGCTGCGCTCCCTCAGTACTGCCCCTTCGACAGTACTGCACTCCCTCAATAATGCCCCTCTGACAGTGTTGCGCTCCCTCAGTACTGCCCCACCGACAGTGCGGCGTTCCCTCTCTACTGCCCCTCTGACAGTGCAGCACTCCCTCTGTACTGCCCCTCCGACAGTGCGGTGCTCCTTCAGTATTGCCCCTCTGACAGTGTGGCGCTCCCTCAGTACTGCCCCTGTGACAGTGCAGTGCTCCCTAAGTAATGCACCTCTGAGAGTGCAGCACTCCCTCAGTACTGACTCACCGACAGTGCGGCGCTCCCAACCTACTGCCCCTTCGACAGTGCAGCACTCCCTCTGTACTGCTCCTCTGACAGTGCGGCACTCCCTCAGTACTGCCCCTCCGTCAGTGCAGTGTTCCAACAGTACCGCCTCTCTGACAGTGCAGCACTCCCTCGGTACTGCCCCTCCGACAGTGCGGTGCTCCCTCAGTACCACCCCTCCGACATTGCTGTGTTCCAACAGTACCGCCTCTCTGACAGTGCAGCACTACCTCAGTACTGCCCCTCTGAAAGTGCGGCGATCCCTCAGTGCTGACCCTCCGACAGAGCGGCGCTTCCTCAGTGCAGCCCTTCTTACAGTGCAGCGATTCCTCAGTACTGCCCCACCGACGGTGCAGCGCTCCCTCAGTACGGCCCCTCCAACAGTTTGGTGCTCCCTCAGTACTGCCCCTCCAACAGTGCAGCGCTCCCTCAGTACTGCTCCTCCGACAGTGCTCCACTCCCTCAGTACTGCCCCTCCGACAGTACTGCGCTCCCTCAATACTCCCCCTCTGACAGTGTTGCAAGCCCTCAGTACTGCCCCACTGACAGTGCGGCGCTCCCTCTCTACTGCCCCTCTGACAGTCCAGTGCTCCTTCTGTACTGCCTCTCTGACAGTGCAGTGCTCCCTCAATACTGCCCCACTGACAGTGCGGCGCTCCCACACTACTGCCCCTTCGACAGTGCAGCAATCCCTCTGCACTGCTCCTCTGAAAGTGCGGCACTCCCTCAGTGCTGCCCCTCTGACAGTGCAGCGCTCCCTCTGTACTGCTCCTCCGACAGTGCAGCACGCCCTCAGTACTGCCCCTCCAACAGTGTGGCGCTCTCTCAGCACTGCCCCTCCGACAGTGCTGCGATCCCTCAGTACTGCCCCTCCAACAGTGCAGCGCTCCCTCAGTACTGCTCCTCCGACAGTGTGGCGCTTTGTCAGTACAGCCCCTCTTACAGTGCAGCGCTCCCTCAGTACTGCCCCTCCGGCAGTGCAGCACTCCCTCAGTACTGTCCCTCCGACAGTGCAGCACTCCCTCAGTACTGCCCCTCCGACAGTGCTGCGCTCCCTCAGTACTGCCCCTCCGACAGTACTGCACTCCCTCAATACTGCCCCTCTGACAGTGCAGCGCTCCCTCTGTACTGCCCCTCCGACAGTGCGGTGCTCCTTCAGTATTGCCCCTCTGACAGTGTGGCGCTCCCTCAGTACTGCCCCTCTGACAGTGCAGTGCTCCCTAAGTAATGCACCTCTGAGAGTGCAGCACTCCCTCAGTACTGCCTCACCGACAGTGCGGCGCTCCCAAACTACTGCCCCTTCAACAGTGCAGCACTCCCTCTGTACTGCTCCTCTGACAGTGCGGCACTCCCTCAGTACTGCCCCTCAGACGGTGCGGCGCTCCCTCAGTACTGCCCCTCCGACAGTGCGGCGCTCCCTCAGTACTGCCCCTCAGACGGTGCGGCGCTCCCTCAGTACTGCCCCTCCGACAGTGCGGCGCTCCCTCAGTACTGCCTCTCTGAGAGTGCGGAACACCCTCAGTACTGCCCCTCAGACAGTGTGGCGCTCCCTCAGTACAGCCCCTCTTACAGTGCAGCACTCCCTCAGTACTGCCCCTCCGACGGTGCAGCGGTCCATTAGTACAGCCCCTCTGACAGTGCAGCACTCCCTCAGTACTAGAACTCCAACAGAGCGGGGCTCCCTCAGTACTGCCCCTCTGACAGTGCGGTGCTCCCCCAGTATTGCCCCTCCGACAGTGCTGCGTTCCCTCAGTACTGCCCCTCTGACAGTACTGCGCTCCCTCAATACTGCACCTCTGAGGGTGTTGCGCTCCCTCAATACTGCCCCACCGACAGTGCAGCACTCCCTCAGTACAGCCCGTCCGACAATGCTGCGCTCCCTCAGTACTGCCCCTCCGACAGTACGGTGCTCCCTCAGTATTGCCCCTCTGACAGTGTGGCGCTCCCTCAGTGCTTCCCCTCTGACAGTGCAGCGATCCCTAAGTAATGCCCCTCTGACAGTGCAGCGCTCCCTCAGTACTGCCCCACCGACAGTGCGGCGCTCCCACACTACTGTCCCTTCAACAGTGCAGCACTCCCTCTGTACTGCACCCCTGACAGTTCGGCACTCCCTCAGTACTGATCCTCTGACAGTGCAGCGCTCCCTCAGTACTGCCCCACCGACAGTGCGGCGCTCCCACACTACTGCCCCTTCAACAGTGCAGCACTCCCTCTGTACTACCCCTTTGACAGTGCGGCGTTCCCTCAGTACTGCCCATCCGACGGTGCAGCACTCCCTCAGTACTGCCCCTTCGATAGTGCGGCGCTCCCTCAGAACTGCCCCTCCAACAGTGCGGTGCACCCTCAGTACTGCCCCTCCGACAGTGCAGCACTCCCTCAGTACTGCCCCACCGACAGTGCAGCGCCCCCTCCGTACTGCCCCTCCGACAGTGCTGCGCACCCTCAGTACTGCCCCTCCGACAGTACTGCATGCCCTCAATACTGCCCCTCTGACAGTGTTGCGCTCCCTCAGTATTGCCCCTCTGACAGTGTGGCGCTCCCTCAGTACTGCCCCTCTGACAGTGCAGTGCTCCCTAATTAATGCCCCTCTGACAGTGCAGCACTCCCTCAGTACTGCCTCACCGACAGTGCGGCACTCCCTCACTACTGCCCCTTCGACAGTGCAGCACTCCCTCTGTACTGCTCCTCTGACAGTGCGGCACTCCCTCAGTACTGCCCCTCCATCAGTGCAGTGTTCCAACAGTACCGCCTCCCCGACAGTGCCGCAGTCCCTCGGTACTGCCCTTCCGACAGTGCGGCACTCCCTCAGTACCACCCCTCCGACAGTGCAGTTTTCCAACAGTACCGCCTCTCCGACAGTGCAGCACCAGCTCAGTACTGCCCCTCTGAAAGTGCGGCGCTCCCTCAGTACTGCCCCTCCGACAGTGCGGCGCTTCCTCAGTACAGCCACTCTTACAGTGCAGCGATTCCTCAGTACTGCCCCACCGACGGTGCAGCGCTCCCTCAGTACGGCCTCCAACAGTTTGGTGCTCCCTCAGTACTGCCCCTCCAACAGTGCTGCGCTCCCTCAGTACTGCTCCTCCGACAGTGCTCCACTCCCTCAGTACTGCCCCTCCGACAGTACTGCGCTCCCTCAATACTCCCCCTCTGACAGTGTTGCAAGCCCTCAGTACTGCCCCTCCGACAGTGCAGCACTCCCTCAATACTGCACCTCCGACAGTGCGGCGCTCCCTCAGTGCTGCACCTCAGACAGTGCGGCGCTCCCTCAGTACAGCCCCCCGAAGGTGCAGCGGTCCCTTAGTATTTCCTCACCGACAGTGCAGCACTCCCTCTGTACTGGACCTCCGACAGTGCGGCGCTCCCTCAATAATGCCGCTCCGTCAGTGTAGCGCTCGCTCAGTACTGCCCCTACGACAGTGCAGCATTCCCTCAGTACAGCCCCTCCGACAGTGCGGCGCTCCCTCAGTACTGCCCCTCGGACGATGCGGCGCTCCCTCAGTACTGCCCCTCCGACAGTGTGGCGCTCCCTCAGTACTGCCTCTCTGACAGTGCGGAGCACCCTCAGTATGGCTCCTCTGACAGTGCGGCGCTCCCTCAGTACTGCCCCTCCAACAGTGCAGCGCTCCCTCAGTACAGCCCCTCTTACAGTGCAGCTCTCCCTCAGTACTGCCCCTACGACGGTGCAGCGGTCCCTTAGTACTGCCCCTCCGTCAGTGCAGTGTTCCAAAATTGCCGCCTCTCCGACAGTGCGGTGCTCCCTCAGTACCACCCCTCCAACAGTGCAGTGTTCCAACAGTACCGCATCTCCGACAGTGCAGCACTAGCTCAGTACTGCCCCTCTGAAAGTGCGGCGCTTCCTCAGTACTGCCCCTCCGACAGTACTGCACTCCCTCAATACTGCCCCTCTGACAGTGCAGCGCTCCCTCTGTACTGCCCCTCCGACAGTGCGGTGCTCCTTCAGTATTGCCCCTCTGACAGTGTGGCGCTCCCTCAGTACTGCCCCTCTGACAGTGCAGTGCTCCCTAAGTAATGCACCTCTGAGAGTGCAGCACTCCCTCAGTACTGCCTCACCGACAGTGCGGCGCTCCCAAACTACTGCCCCTTCAACAGTGCAGCACTCCCTCTGTACTGCTCCTCTGACAGTGCGGCACTCCCTCAGTACTGCCCCTCAGACGGTGCGGCGCTCCCTCAGTACTGCCCCTCCGACAGTGCGGCGCTCCCTCAGTACTGCCCCTCAGACGGTGCGGCGCTCCCTCAGTACTGCCCCTCCGACAGTGCGGCGCTCCCTCAGTACTGCCTCTCTGAGAGTGCGGAACACCCTCAGTACTGCCCCTCAGACAGTGTGGCGCTCCCTCAGTACAGCCCCTCTTACAGTGCAGCACTCCCTCAGTACTGCCCCTCCGACGGTGCAGCGGTCCATTAGTACAGCCCCTCTGACAGTGCAGCACTCCCTCAGTACTAGAACTCCAACAGAGCGGGGCTCCCTCAGTACTGCCCCTCTGACAGTGCGGTGCTCCCCCAGTATTGCCCCTCCGACAGTGCTGCGTTCCCTCAGTACTGCCCCTCTGACAGTACTGCGCTCCCTCAATACTGCACCTCTGAGGGTGTTGCGCTCCCTCAATACTGCCCCACCGACAGTGCAGCACTCCCTCAGTACAGCCCGTCCGACAATGCTGCGCTCCCTCAGTACTGCCCCTCCGACAGTACGGTGCTCCCTCAGTATTGCCCCTCTGACAGTGTGGCGCTCCCTCAGTGCTTCCCCTCTGACAGTGCAGCGATCCCTAAGTAATGCCCCTCTGACAGTGCAGCGCTCCCTCAGTACTGCCCCACCGACAGTGCGGCGCTCCCACACTACTGTCCCTTCAACAGTGCAGCACTCCCTCTGTACTGCACCCCTGACAGTTCGGCACTCCCTCAGTACTGATCCTCTGACAGTGCAGCGCTCCCTCAGTACTGCCCCACCGACAGTGCGGCGCTCCCACACTACTGCCCCTTCAACAGTGCAGCACTCCCTCTGTACTACCCCTTTGACAGTGCGGCGTTCCCTCAGTACTGCCCATCCGACGGTGCAGCACTCCCTCAGTACTGCCCCTTCGATAGTGCGGCGCTCCCTCAGAACTGCCCCTCCAACAGTGCGGTGCACCCTCAGTACTGCCCCTCCGACAGTGCAGCACTCCCTCAGTACTGCCCCACCGACAGTGCAGCGCCCCCTCCGTACTGCCCCTCCGACAGTGCTGCGCACCCTCAGTACTGCCCCTCCGACAGTACTGCATGCCCTCAATACTGCCCCTCTGACAGTGTTGCGCTCCCTCAGTATTGCCCCTCTGACAGTGTGGCGCTCCCTCAGTACTGCCCCTCTGACAGTGCAGTGCTCCCTAATTAATGCCCCTCTGACAGTGCAGCACTCCCTCAGTACTGCCTCACCGACAGTGCGGCACTCCCTCACTACTGCCCCTTCGACAGTGCAGCACTCCCTCTGTACTGCTCCTCTGACAGTGCGGCACTCCCTCAGTACTGCCCCTCCATCAGTGCAGTGTTCCAACAGTACCGCCTCCCCGACAGTGCCGCAGTCCCTCGGTACTGCCCTTCCGACAGTGCGGCACTCCCTCAGTACCACCCCTCCGACAGTGCAGTTTTCCAACAGTACCGCCTCTCCGACAGTGCAGCACCAGCTCAGTACTGCCCCTCTGAAAGTGCGGCGCTCCCTCAGTACTGCCCCTCCGACAGTGCGGCGCTTCCTCAGTACAGCCACTCTTACAGTGCAGCGATTCCTCAGTACTGCCCCACCGACGGTGCAGCGCTCCCTCAGTACGGCCTCCAACAGTTTGGTGCTCCCTCAGTACTGCCCCTCCAACAGTGCTGCGCTCCCTCAGTACTGCTCCTCCGACAGTGCTCCACTCCCTCAGTACTGCCCCTCCGACAGTACTGCGCTCCCTCAATACTCCCCCTCTGACAGTGTTGCAAGCCCTCAGTACTGCCCCTCCGACAGTGCAGCACTCCCTCAATACTGCACCTCCGACAGTGCGGCGCTCCCTCAGTGCTGCACCTCAGACAGTGCGGCGCTCCCTCAGTACAGCCCCCCGAAGGTGCAGCGGTCCCTTAGTATTTCCTCACCGACAGTGCAGCACTCCCTCTGTACTGGACCTCCGACAGTGCGGCGCTCCCTCAATAATGCCGCTCCGTCAGTGTAGCGCTCGCTCAGTACTGCCCCTACGACAGTGCAGCATTCCCTCAGTACAGCCCCTCCGACAGTGCGGCGCTCCCTCAGTACTGCCCCTCGGACGATGCGGCGCTCCCTCAGTACTGCCCCTCCGACAGTGTGGCGCTCCCTCAGTACTGCCTCTCTGACAGTGCGGAGCACCCTCAGTATGGCTCCTCTGACAGTGCGGCGCTCCCTCAGTACTGCCCCTCCAACAGTGCAGCGCTCCCTCAGTACAGCCCCTCTTACAGTGCAGCTCTCCCTCAGTACTGCCCCTACGACGGTGCAGCGGTCCCTTAGTACTGCCCCTCCGTCAGTGCAGTGTTCCAAAATTGCCGCCTCTCCGACAGTGCGGTGCTCCCTCAGTACCACCCCTCCAACAGTGCAGTGTTCCAACAGTACCGCATCTCCGACAGTGCAGCACTAGCTCAGTACTGCCCCTCTGAAAGTGCGGCGCTTCCTCAGTACTGCCCCTCCAACAGTGCGGCGCTTCCTCAGTACAGTCCTTCTTACAGTGCAGCGCTTCCTCAGTACTGCCCCTCCGACGGTGCTGCGCTCACTCAGAACGGCCCCTCCGACAGTGTAGTGCTCCCTCAGTACTGCCCCTCCAACAGTGCAGCGCTCCCTCAGTACTGCCCCT
Source organism: Somniosus microcephalus (assembly GCF_052327205.1). Classification (NCBI taxonomy): domain Eukaryota; kingdom Metazoa; phylum Chordata; class Chondrichthyes; order Squaliformes; family Somniosidae; genus Somniosus; species Somniosus microcephalus. The sequence continues at coordinate 184,480,922 of NC_140998.1, forward strand.
CCAACAATGCTGTGCTCCCTCAGTACTCCCCCTCTGACAGTGTTGCGCTCCCTCAGGACTGCCCCACTGACAGTGAGGCGCTCCCTCTCTACTGCCTCTCTGACAGGGCAGTGCTCCTTCTGTACTGCCTCTCTGACAGTGCGGCGCTCCCACACTACTGCCCCTTCGACAGTGCAGCAATCCCTCTGTACTGCTCCTCTAAAAGTGTGGCACTCCCTCAGTTCTGCCCCTCTGACAGTGCAGCGCTCCCTCAGTACTGCTCCTCCGACAGTGCAGCGCGCCCTCAGTACGGCCCCTCCAACAGTGCAGCGCTCCCTCAGTACTGCCCCTCCGACAGTATGGCACTTCCTCAGTACAGCCCCTCTTACAGTGCAGCGCTCTCTCAGTACTGCCCCTCCGACAGTGCTGCGATCCCTCAGTACTGCCCCTCCAACAGTGCAGCGCTCCCTCAGTACTGCCCCTCCGACAGTATGGCACTTCCTCAGTACAGCCCCTCTTACAGTGCAGCGCTCTCTCAGTACTGCCCCTCCGACAGTGCTGCGATCCCTCAGTACTGCCCCTCCAACAGTGCAGCGCTCTCTCAGTACTGCCCCTCCGACAGTGCAGCACTCCCTCAGTACTGTCCCTCCGACAGTGCAGCGCTCCCTCAGTACTGCCCCTCCGACAGTGCGGCGCTCCCTCAGTACTGCCAGTCCGACAGTGCAGCACTCCCTCTGTACTGCTCCTCTGACAGTGTGGCACTCCCTCAGTACTGCCCCTCCATCAGTGCAGTGTTCCATCAGTACCGCCACCCCCGACAGTGCCGCAGTCCCTCGGTACTGCCCTTCCGACAGTGCGGCACACCCTCAGTACCACCCCTCCGACAGTGCAGTTTTCCAACAGTACCGCCTCTCCGACAGTGCAGCACTACCTCAGTACTGCCCCTCTGAAAGTGCGGTGCTCCCTCAGTACTGCCCCTCTGACAGTGCGGCGCTTCCTCAGTACAGCCCCTGTTACAGTGCAGCGCACCCTCAGTACTGCCCTCCGACGGTGCTGCGCTCCCTCAGTACTGCCCCTCCAACAGTGCAGCGCTCCCTCAGTATTGCCCATCCGACAGTGTGGCGCTTCCTCAGTACAGCCCCTCTTAAAGTGCAGCGCTCCCTCAGTACTGCCCCTCCGACAGTGCAGCACTCCTTCAGTACTGTCCCTCCGACAGTGCAGCACTCCCTCAGTATTGCCCCTCTGACAGTGTGGCGCTCCCTCAGTGCTGCCCCTCTCACAGTGCAGCGCTCCCTAAGTAATGCCCTTCTAACAGTGCAACGCTCCCTCAGTACTGCCCCACCGACAGTGCGGCGCTCCCACACTACTGTCCCTTCAACTGTGCAGCACTCCCTCTGTACTGCTCCTCTGACAGTGCGGCACTCCCTCAGTACTGATCCTCCGACAGTGCAGCGCTCCCTCTTTACTGCTCCTCCGACAGTGCGGCGCACCCTCAGTACTGCCCCTTCAACAGTGTGGTGCTCTCTCAGTACTGCCCCTCCGGCAGTGCTGCGCTCCCTCAGTACTGCCCCTCCAACAGTGCAGCGCTCCCTCAGTACTGCCCCTCCGACAGGCGGCGCTCTCTCAGTACTGCCCCTCCGACAGTGCTGCGATCCCTCAGTACTGCCCCTCCAACAGTGCAGCGCTCCCTGAGTACTGCCCCTCCGACAGTATGGCGCTTCCTCAGTACAGCCCCTCTTACAGTGCAGCGCTCCCTCAGTACTGCCCCTCCGACAGTGCAGCACTCCCTCAGTACTGTCCCTCCGACAGTGCAGCGCTCCCTCAGTACTGCCCCTCCGACAGTGCGGCGCTCCCTCAGTACTGCCCCTCAGACGGTGTGGCGCTCCCGCAGTACTGCCAGTCCAACAGTGCAGCACTCCCTCAGTACTGCCTCACCGACAGTGCGGCGCTCCCACACTACTGCCCCTTCGACAGTGCAGCACTCCCTCTGTACTGCTCCTCTGACAGTGCGGCACTTCCTCAGTACTGCCCCTCCATCAGTGCAGTGTTCCAACAGTACCGCCTCCCCGACAGTGCCGCAGTCCCTCGGTACTGCCCTTCCGACAGTGCGGCACTCCCTCAGTACCACCCCTCCGACAGTGCAGTTTTCCAACAGTACCGCCTCTCCGACAGTGCAGCACTACCTCAGTACTGCCCCTCTGAAAGTGCGGCGCTCCCTCAGTACTGCCCCTCCGACAGTGCGGCGCTTCCTCAGTACAGCCCCTGTTACAGTGCAGCGCGTCCTCAGTACTGCCCCTCCGACGGTGCTGCGCTCCCTCAGTACTGCCCCTCCAACAGTGCAGTGCTCCCTCAGTATTGCCCATCCGACAGTGTGGCGCTTCCTCAGTACAGCCCCTCTTAAAGTGCAGCGCTCCCTCAGTACTGCCCCTCCGACAGTGCAGCACTCCCTCTGTACTGCTCCTCTGACAGTGTGGCACTCCCTCAATACTGCCCCTCCGTCAGTGCAGTGTTCCAACAGTACCGCCTCGCTGACAGTGCCGCACTGCCTCGGCACTGCCCCTCCGACAGTGCGGCGCTCCCTCAGTACCACCCCTCCGACAGTGCTGTGTTCCAACATTACCCGCCTCTCCGACAGTGCAGCACTCCCTCAGTACTGCCCCTCCGACAGTGCGGCACTTCCTCAGTACAGCCCCTGTTACAGTGCAGCGCTTCCTCAGTACTGCCCCTCCGACGGTGCAGCGCTCCCTCAGTACTGCCCCTCCAACAATGCTGTGTTCCCTCAGTACTGCCCCTCCGACAGTGCTGCGCTCCCTCAGTACTGCCCCTCCGACAGTACTGCGCTCCCTCAGTACTCCCCCTCTGACAGTGTTGCGCTCCCCCTCTACTGCTCCTCTGACAGTGCAGCGCTCCCTCAGTACTGCCCCTCCAACAATGCTGCGCTCCCTCAGTACTGCCCCTCCAACAGTACTGCGCTCCCTCAATACTCCCCCTCTGACAGTGTTGCGCTCCCCCTCTACTGCCCCTCTGACAGTGCAGCGCTCCCTCAGTACTGCCCCTCCAACAATGCTGCGCTCCCTCAGTACTGCCCCTCCAACAGTACTGCGCTCCCTCAATACTGCCCCACTGACAGTGCGGCGCTCCCCCTCTACTGCCCCTCTGACAGTGCAGCGATCCTTCTGTACTGCCCCTCTGACAGTGCAGTGCTCCCTCAGTACTGCCCCACCGACAATGCGGCGCTCCCACACTACGAACCCCTTCGACAGTACAGCAATCCCTCTGTACTGCTCCTCCGACAGAGCAGCGCGCCCTCAGTACTGCCCCTCCAACAGTGTGGCGCTCTCAGTACTGCCCCTCCGACAGTGCTGCAATCCATCAGTACAGCCCCTCCAACAGTGCAGTGCTCCCTCGGTACTGCCCCTCCGACAGTGTGGCGCTTCCTCAGTACAGCCCCTCTTACAGTGCAGCGCCCCCTCAGCACTGCCCCTCCGACAGTGCAGCACTCCCTCAGCACTGTCCCTCCGACAGTGCAGCACTCCCTCAGTACTGCTCCTCCGACAGAGCGGCGCTCCCTCAGTACTGCCCCTCAGACGGTGTGGCGCTCCCTCAGTACTGCCCCTCCGACAGTGCGGCGCTCGCTCAGTACTGCCTCACCGACAGTGCGGCACTCCCACACTACTGCCCTTCGACAGTGCAGCACTCCCTCTGTACTGCTCCTCTGACAGTGCGGCACTCCCTCAGTACTGCCCCTCCGTCAGTGCAGTGTTCCAACAGTACCGCCTCGCTGACAGTGCCGCACTGCCTCGGTACTGCCCCTTCGACAGTGCGGCGCTCCCTCAGTACCACCCCTCCGACAGTGCAGTGTTCCAACATTACCGCCTCTCCGACAGTGCAGCACTCCCTCAGCACTGCCCCTCCGACAGTGCTGCACTTCCTCAGTACAGCCCCTGTTACAGTGCAGCGCTTCCTCAGTGCTGCCCCTCCGAAGGTGCAGCGCTCCCTCAGTACTGCCCCTCCAACAATGCTGCGCTCCCTCAGCACTGCCCCTCCGACAGTGCTGCGCTCCCTCAGTACTGCCCCTCCGACAGTACTGCGCTCCCTCAGTACTCCCCCTCTGACAGTGTTGCGCTCCCCCTCTACTGCCCCTCTAACAGTGCAGCGCTCCTTCTGTACTGCCCCTCTGACAGTGCAGCGCTCCCTCAGTACTGCCCCTCCAACAATGCTGTGCTCCCTCAGTACTGCCCCTCCGACAGTACTGCGCTCCCTCAATACTCCCCCTCTGACAGTGTTGCGCTCCCTCAGTACTGCCCCACTGACAGTGCGGCGCTCCCCCTCGACTGCCCCTCTGACAGTGCAGCGATCCTTCTGTACTGCCCCTCTGACAGTGCAGTGCTCCCTCAGTACTGCCCCATTGACAGTGCTGTGCTCTCTCAGTACTGCCCCTCTGACAGTATTGCACTCCTTCAATACTGCCCCTCTGACAGTGTTGCGCACCCTCAGTACTGCCCCTCCGGCAGTGTGGCGCTCCCTCAGTACTGCCTCTCTGACAGTGCGGAACACCCTCATTACGACTACTCTGACAGTGCGGTGCTCCCTCAGTACTGCCCCTCCAACAGTGCAGCGCTCCGTCAGTACTGCCACTCCAACAGTGCGGCGCTCCCTCAGTACTGCCCCTCCGACAGTGCAGCACTCCCTCAGTACTGCCCCACCGACAGTGCAGCGCACCCTCAGTGCTGCCCCTCCGACAGTGCTGCGCTCCCTCAGTACTGCCCCTCCGACAGTACTGCGCTCCCTCAATACTGCCCCTCTGACACTGTTGCGCTCCCTCAGTACTGCCCCACTGACAGTGCGGCGCTCCCTCTCTACTGCCCCTCCAGCAGTGCAGTGCTCCCTCAGTACTGCCCCTTCGACAGTGCAGCACTCCCTCAATACTGCCCCTCTGACAGTGCAGCTCTCCCTCAGTTCTGTCCCTCCGACAGTGCGGCAATCCCTCAGTACTGGCCCTCCAACAGTGCAGCGCTCCGTCAGTACTGCCACTCCAACAGTGCGGCGCTCCCTCAGTACTGCCCCTCCGACAGTGCAGCACTCCCTCAGTACTGCCCCACCGACAGTGCAGCGCACCCTCAGTGCTGCCCCTCCGACAGTGCTGCGCTCCCTCAGTACTGCCCCACCGACAGTACTGCGCTCCCTCAATACTGCCCCTCTGACAGTGTTGCGCTCCCTCAGTACTGCCCCACTGACAGTGCGGCGCTCCCTCTCTACTGCCCCTCCAACAGTGCAGTGCTCCCTCAGTACTGCCCCTTTGACAGTGCAGCACTCCCTCAATACTGCCCCTCCAACAGTGCAGCGCTCCCTCAGTTCTGGCCCTCCGACAGTGCAGCACTCTCTCAGTGCTGCCCCACTGAGAGTGCAGCGCCCCCTCAGTACTGCCCCTCCGACAGTGCTGCGCTCCCTCAATACTGCCCCTCCGACAGTACTGCACTCCCTCAATACTTCCCCTCTGACAGTGTTGCGCTCCCTCAGTACTGTCCCACTGACAGTGCGGCGCTCCCTCAATACTGCCCCTCTGACAGTGCAGTGCTCCCTCTGTACTGCCCCTCCGACAGTGCGGTGCTCCTTCAGTATTGCCCCTCTGACAGTGTGGCGCTCCCTCAGTACTGCCCCCTGACAGTGCAGTGCTCCCTCAGTAATGCACCTCTGAGAGTGCAGCACTCCCTCAGTACTGCCTCACCGACAGTGCGGCGCTTCCACACTACTGCCCCTTCGACAGTGCAGCACTCCCTCTGTACTGCTCCTCTGACAGTGCGGCACTCCCTCAGTACTGCCCCTCCATCAGTGCAGTGTTCCAACAGTACCGCCTCTCCGACAGTGCAGCACTCCCTCGGTACTGCCCCTCCGACAGTGCGGTGCTCCCTCAGTACCACCCCTCCGACAGTGCTGTGTTCCAACAGTACCGCCTCTCTGACAGTGCAGCACTACCTCAGTACTGCCCCTCTGAAAGTGCGGCGCTCCCTCAGTACTGCCCCTCCGACAGTGCGGCGCTTCCTCAGTACAGCCCTTCTTACAGTGCAGCGCTTCCTCAGTACTGCCCCTCCGACGGTGCAGCGCTCCCTCAGTACGGCCCCTCCGACAGTGTGGTGCTCCCTCAGTACTGCCCCTCCAACAGTGCAGCGCTCCCTCAGTACTGCCCCTCCAACATTGCTGCGCTCACTCAGTACTGCCCCTCCGACAGTGCTCCACTCCCTCAGTACTGCCCCTCCGACATTACTGTGCTTCCTCAATACTCCCCCTCTGACAGTGTTGCGCTCCCTCAGTACTGCCCCACTGACAGTGCGGCGCTCCCTCTCTACTGCCCCTCTGACAGAGCAGTGCTCCCTCAGTACTGCCTCTCTGACAGTGCAGTGCTCCCTCAGTACTGCCCCACCGACAGTGTGGCGCTCCCACACTACTGCCCCTTCGACAGTGCAGCAATCCCTCTGTACTGCTCCTCCAACAGTGTGGCTCTCTCTCAGTACTGCCCCTCCGACAGTGCTGCGATCCCTCAGTACTGCCCCTCCAACAGTGCAGCACTAACTCAGTACTGTGCCTCCGACAGTGTGGCCCTTCCTCAGTACAGCCCCTCTTACAGTGCAGCGCTCCCTCAGTACTGCCCCTCAGACAGTGCAGCACTCCCTCAGTACTGTCCCTCCGACAGTGCAGCACTCCCTCAGTACTGCCCCTCCGACAGTGCGGCGCTCCCTCAGTACTGCCCCTCAGACGGTGTGGCGCTCCCTCAGTACTGCCCCTCCGACAGTGCGGAACACCCTCAGTATGGCTCCTCTGACAGTGCGGCGCTCCCTCAGTACTGCCCCTCCAACAGTGCAGCGCTCCCTCAGTACTGCCCCTCAGACAGTGTGGCGCTCCCTCAGTACAGCCCCTCTTACAGTGCAGCACTCCCTCAGTACTGCCCCTCCGACGGTGCAGCGGTCCCTTAGTACAGCCCCTCCGACAGTGCAGCACTCCCTCAGTACTGGAACTCCGACAGTGCGGCGCTTCCTCAGTACTGCCCCTCTGACAGTGCGGTGCTCCCTCAGTATTGCCCCTCCGACAATGCTGCATTCCCTCAGTACTGCCCCTCTGACAGTACTGCGCTCCCTCAATACTGCCCCTCTGATAGTGTTGCGCTCCCTCAGCACTGCCCCACCGACAGTGCAGCACTCCCTCAGTACAGCCCGTCCGACAATGCTGCGCTCCCTCAGTACTGCCCCTCCGACAGTGCGGTGCTCCCTCAGTATTGCCCCTCTGACAGTGTGGCGCTCCCTCAGTGCTGCCCCTCTGACGGTGCAGCGCTCCCTAAGTAATGCCCCTCTGACAGTGCAGCGCTCCCTCAGTACTGCCCCACCGACAGTGCGGCGCTCCCACACTACCGTCCCTTCATCAGTGCAGCACTCCCTCTGTACTGCTCCCCTGAGAGTTCAGCACTCCCTCAGGACTGATCCTCTGACAGTGCAGCGCTCCCTCAGTACTGCCCCACCGACAGTGCGGCGCTCCCACACTACTGCCCCTTCAACAGTGCAGCGCTCCCTCTGTACTACTCGTTTGACAGTGCGGCGTTCCCTCAGTACTGCCCATCCGACGGTGCAGCGCTCCCTCAGTACTGCCCCTTCGACAGTGCGGCGCTCCCTCAGAACTGCCCCTCCAACAGTGCGGTGCTCCCTCAGTACTGCCTCTCCGACAGTGCAGCACTCCCTCAGTACTGCCCCATCGACAGTGCAGCGCCCCCTCAGTACTGCCCCTCCGACAGTACTGCACGCCCTCAATACTGCCCCTCTGACAGTATTGCGCTCCCTCAGTACTGCCCCACTGACAGTGCGGCGCTCCCTCTCTACTGCCCCTCTGACAGTGCAGGGCTCCCTCTGTACTGCCCCTCTGACAGTGCGGTGCTCCCTCAGTATTGCCCCTCTGACAGTGTGGCGCTCCCTCAGTGCTGCCCCTCTGACGGTGCAGCGCTCCCTAAGTAATGCCCCTCTGACAGTGCAGCGCTCCCTCAGTACTGCCCCACCGACAGTGCGGCGCTCCCACACTACCGTCCCTTCATCAGTGCAGCACTCCATCTGTACTGCTCCCCTGAGAGTTCAGCACTCCCTCAGGACTGATCCTCTGACAGTGCAGCGCTCCCTCAGTACTGCCCCACCGACAGTGCGGCGCTCCCACACTACTGCCCCTTCAACAGTGCAGCGCTCCCTCTGTACTACTCATTTGACAGTGCGGCGTTCCCTCAGTACTGCCCATCCGATGGTGCAGCGCTCCCTCAGTACTGCCCCTTCGACAGTGCGGCGCTCCCTCAGAACTGCCCCTCCAACAGTGCGGTGCTCCCTCAGTACTGCCCCTCCGACAGTGCAGCACTCCCTCAGTACTGCCCCATCGACAGTGCAGCGCCCCCTCAGTACTGCCCCTCCGACAGTACTGCACGCCCTCAATACTGCCCCTCTGACAGTATTGCGCTCCCTCAGTACTGCCCCACTGACAGTGCGGCGCTCCCTCTCTACTGCCCCTCTGACAGTGCAGGGCTCCCTCTGTACTGCCCCTCTGACAGTGCGGTGCTCCCTCAGTATTTCCCCTCTGACAGTGTGGTGCTCCCTCAGTACTACCCCTCTGACAGTGCAGTGCTCTCTAAGTAATGCCCCTCTGACAGTGCAGCACTCCCTCAGTACTGCCTCACCGACAGTGCGGTGCTCCCACACTACTGCCCCTTCGACAGTGCAGCACTCCCTCTGTACTGCTCCTCTGACAGTGCGGCACTCCCTCAGTACTGCCCCTCCGTCAGTGCAGTGTTCCAACAGTACCGCATCCCCGACAGTGCCGCACTGCCTCGGTACTGCACCTCCGACAGTGCGGCGCTCCCTCAGTACCACCCCTCCGACAGTGCAGTGTTCCAACATTACCGCCTCTCCGACAGTGCAGCACTCCCTCAGCACTGCCCCTCCGACAGTGCTGCACTTCCTCAGTACAGCCCCTGTTACAGTGCAGCGCTTCCTCAGTGCTGCCCCTCCGAAGGTGCAGCGCTCCCTCAGTACTGCCCCTCCAACAATGCTGCGCTCCCTCAGCACTGCCCCTCTGACAGTGCTGCGCTCCCTCAGTACTGCCCCTCCGACAGTACTGCGCTCCCTCAGTACTCCCCCTCTGACAGTGTTGCGCTCCCCCTCTACTGCCCCTCTAACAGTGCAGCGCTCCTTCTGTACTGCCCCTCTGACAGTGCAGCGCTCCCTCAGTACTGCCCCTCCAACAATGCTGTGCTCCCTCAGTACTGCCCCTCCGACAGTACTGCGCTCCCTCAATACTCCCCCTCTGACAGTGTTGCGCTCCCTCAGTACTGCCCCACTGACAGTGCGGCGCGCCCCCTCGACTGCCCCTCTGACAGTGCAGCGATCCTTCTGTACTGCCCCTCTGACAGTGCAGTGCTCCCTCAGTACTGCCCCATTGACAGTGCTGTGCTCTCTCAGTACTGCCCCTCCGACAGTATTGCACTCCCTCAATACTGCCCCTCTGACAGTGTTGCGCACCCTCAGTACTGCCCCTCCGACAGTGTGGCGCTCCCTCATTACTGCCTCTCTGACAGTGCGGAACACCCTCAGTACGACTACTCTGACAGTGCGGTGCTCCCTCAGTACTGCCCCTCCAACAGTGCAGTGCTCCGTCAGTACTGCCACTCCAACAGTGCGGCGCTCCCTCAGTACTGCCCCTCCGACAGTGCAGCACTCCCTCAGTACTGCCCCACCGACAGTGCAGCGCACCCTCAGTGCTGCCCCTCCGACAGTGCTGCGCTCCCTCAGTACTGCCCCTCCGACAGTACTGCGCTCCCTCAATACTGCCCCTCTGACAGTGTTGCGCTCCCTCAGTACTGCCCCACTGACAGTGCGGCGCTCCCTCTCTACTGCCCCTCCAGCAGTGCAGTGCTCCCTCAGTACTGCCCCTTCGACAGTGCAGCACTCCCTCAATACTGCCCCTCTGACAGTGCAGCTATCCCTCAGTTCTGTCCCTCCGACAGTGCGGCGATCCCTCAGTACTGGCCCTCCAACAGTGCAGCGCTCCGTCAGTACTGCCACTCCAACAGTGCGGCGCTCCCTCAGTACTGCCCCTCCGACAGTGCAGCACTCCCTCAGTACTGCCCCACCGACAGTGCAGCGCACCCTCAGTGCTGCCCCTCCGACAGTGCTGCGCTCCCTCAGTACTGCCCCTCCGACAGTACTGCGCTCCCTCAATACTGCCCCTCTGACAGTGTTGCGCTCCCTCAGTACTGCCCCACTGACAGTGCGGCGCTCCCTCTCTACTGCCCCTCCAACAGTGCAGTGCTCCCTCAGTACTGCCCCTTCGACAGTGCAGCACTCCCTCAATACTGCCCCTCCAACAGTGCAGCGCTCCCTCAGTTCTGGCCCTCCGACAGTGCAGCACTCTCTCAGTGCTGCCCCACTGAGAGTGCAGCGCCCCCTCAGTACTGCCCCTCCGACAGTGCTGCGCTCCCTCAATACTGCCCCTCCGACAGTACTGCACTCCCTCAATACTTCCCCTCTGACAGTGTTGCGCTCCCTCAGTACTGTCCCACCGACAGTGCGGCACTCCCTCAATACTGCCCCTCTGACAGTGCAGTGCTCCCTCTGTACTGCCCCTCCGACAGTGCGGTGCTCCTTCAGTGTTGCCCCTCTGACAGTGTGGCGCTCCCTCAGTACTGCCCCCTGACAGTGCAGTGCTCCCTAAGTAATGCACCTCTGAGAGTGCAGCACTCCCTCTGTACTGCTCCTCTGACAGTGTGGCACTCCCTCAGTACTGCCCCTCCATCAGTGCAGTGTTCCAACAGTACCGCCTCTCCGACAGTGCAGCACTCCCTCGGTACTGCCCCTCCGACAGTGCGGTGCTCCCTCAGTACCACCCCTCCGACAGTGCTGTGTTCCAACAGTACCGCCTCTCTGACAGTGCAGCACTACCTCAGTACTGCCCCTCTGAAAGTGCGGCGCTCCCTCAGTACTGCCCCTCCGACAGTGCGGCGCTTCCTCAGTACAGCCCTTCTTAGAGTGCAGCACTTCCTCAGTACTGCCCCTCCGACGGTGCAGCGCTCCCTCAGTACGGCCCCTCCGACAGTGTGGTGCTCCCTCAGTACTGCCCCTCCAACAGTGCAGCGCTCCCTCAGTACTGCCCCTCCAACATTGCTGCGCTCACTCAGTACTGCCCCTCCGACAGTGCTCCACTCCCTCAGTACTGCCCCTCCGACATTACTGTGCTTCCTCAATACTCCCCCTCTGACAGTGTTGCGCTCCCTCAGTACTGCCCCACTGACAGTGCGGCGCTCCCTCTCTACTGCCCCTCTGACAGAGCAGTGCTCCCTCAGTACTGCCTCTCTGACAGTGCAGTGCTCCCTCAGTACTGCCCCACCGACAGTGTGGCGCTCCCACACTACTGCCCCTTCGACAGTGCAGCAATCCCTCTGTACTGCTCCTCCAACAGTGTGGCTCTCTCTCAGTACTGCCCCTCCGACAGTGCTGCGATCCCTCAGTACTGCCCCTCCAACAGTGCAGCGCTAACTCAGTACTGTGCCTCCGACAGTGTGGCCCTTCCTCAGTACAGCCCCTCTTACAGTGCAGCGCTCCCTCAGTACTGCCCCTCAGACAGTGCAGCACTCCCTCAGTACTGTCCCTCCGACAGTGCAGCACTCCCTCAGTACTGCCCCTCCGACAGTGCGGCGCTCCCTCAGTACTGCCCCTCAGACGGTGTGGCGCTCCCTCAGTACTGCCCCTCCGACAGTGCGGAACACCCTCAGTATGGCTCCTCTGACAGTGCGGCGCTCCCTCAGTACTGCCCCTCCAACAGTGCAGCGCTCCCTCAGTACTGCCCCTCAGACAGTGTGGCGCTCCCTCAGTACAGCCCCTCTTACAGTGCAGCACTCCCTCAGTACTGCCCCTCCGACGGTGCAGCGGTCCCTTAGTACAGCCCCTCCGACAGTGCAGCACTCCCTCAGTACTGGAACTCCGACAGTGCGGCGCTTCCTCAGTACTGCCCCTCTGACAGTGCGGTGCTCCCTCAGTATTGCCCCTCCGACAATGCTGCATTCCCTCAGTACTGCCCCTCTGACAGTACTGCGCTCCCTCAATACTGCCCCTCTGATAGTGTTGCGCTCCCTCAGTACTGCCCCACCGACAGTGCAGCACTCCCTCAGTACAGCCCGTCCGACAATGCTGCGCTCCCTCAGTACTGCCCCTCCGACAGTGCGGTGCTCCCTCAGTATTGCCCCTCTGACAGTGTGGCACTCCCTCAGTGCTGCCCCTCTGACAGTGCAGCGCTCCCTAAGTAATGCCCCTCTGACAGTGCAGCGCTCCCTCAGTACTGCCGCACCGACAGTGCGGCGCTCCCACACTACTGTCCCTTCATCAGTGCAGCACTCCCTCTGTACTGCTCCCCTGAGAGTTCAGCACTCCCTCAGGACTGATCCTCTGACAGTGCAGCGCTCCCTCAGTACTGCCCCACCAACAGTGCGGCGCTCCCACACTACTGCCCCTTCAACAGTGCAGCGCTCCCTCTGTACTACTCGTTTGACAGTGCGGCGTTCCCTCAGTACTGCCCATCCGACGGTGCAGCGCTCCCTCAGTACTGCCCCTTCGACAGTGCGGCGCTCCCTCAGAACTGCCCCTCCAACAGTGCGGTGCTCCCTCAGTACTGCCCCTCCGACAGTGCAGCACTCCCTCAGTACTGCCCCTCCGACAGTATTGCACGCCCTCAATACTGCCCCTCTGACAGTATTGCGCTCCCTCAGTACTGCCCCACCGACAGTGCGGCGCTCCCTCTCTACTGCCCCTCTGACAGTGCAGGGCTCCCTCTGTACTGCCCCTCTGACAGTGCGGTGCTCCCTCAGTATTTCCCCTCTGACAGTGTGGTGCTCCCTCAGTACTACCCCTCTGACAGTGCGGCGCTCCCTCAGTACTGCCCCTCAGACGGTGTGGCGCTCCCTCAGTACTGCCCCTCCGACAGTGCGGAACACCCTCAGTATGGCTCCTCTGACAGTGCGGCGCTCCCTCAGTACTGCCCCTCCAACAGTGCAGCGCTCCCTCAGTACTGCCCCTCAGACAGTGTGGCGCTCCCTCAGTACAGCCCCTCTTACAGTGCAGCACTCCCTCAGTACTGCCCCTCCGACGGTGCAGCGGTCCCTTAGTACAGCCCCTCCGACAGTGCAGCACTCCCTCAGTACTGGAACTCCGACAGTGCGGCGCTTCCTCAGTACTGCCCCTCTGACAGTGCGGTGCTCCCTCAGTATTGCCCCTCCGACAATGCTGCATTCCCTCAGTACTGCCCCTCTGACAGTACTGCGCTCCCTCAATACTGCCCCTCTGATAGTGTTGCGCTCCCTCAGTACTGCCCCACCGACAGTGCAGCACTCCCTCAGTACAGCCCGTCCGACAATGCTGCGCTCCCTCAGTACTGCCCCACCGACAGTGCGGCACTCCCACACTACTGCCCCTTCAACAGTGCAGCGCTCCCTCTGTACTACTCATTTGACAGTGCGGCGTTCCCTCAGTACTGCCCATCCGACGGTGCAGCGCTCCCTCAGTACTGCCCCTTCGACAGTGCGGCGCTCCCTCAGAACTGCCCCTCCAACAGTGCGGTGCTCCCTCAGTACTGCCCCTCCGACAGTGCAGCACTCCCTCAGTACTGCCCCTCCGACAGTACTGCACGCCCTCAATACTGCCCCTCTGACAGTATTGCGCTCCCTCAGTACTGCCCCACCGACAGTGCGGCGCTCCCTCTCTACTGCCCCTCTGACAGTGCAGGGCTCCCTCTGTACTGCCCCTCTGACAGTGCGGCGCTCCCTCAGTACTGCCCCTCTGTCAGTGTAGCACCCCCTCAGTACAGCCCCTCTTACAGTGCAGCACTCCCTCAGTACTGCCCCTCCGACGGTGCAGCGGTCCCTTAGTACTGCCCCTCCATCAATGCAGTGTTCCAACAGTGCCGCCTCTCCGACAGTGCGGCGCTCCCTCAGTACCACCCCTCCGACAGTGCAGTGTTCCAACAGTACCGCCTCTCCGACGGTGCCGCACTACGTCAATACTGCCCCTCTGAAAGTGCGGCGCTTCATCAGTACTGCCCCATCGAGAGTGCGGCGCTTCCTCAGTACAGCCCCTGTTACAGTACTGCGCTCCCTCAATACTGCCCCTCTGACAGTGTTGCGCTCCCTCAGTACTGCCCCACCGACAGTGCAGCATTCCCTCAGTACAGCCCGTCCGACAGAACGGTTCTCCCTCAGTATTGCCCCTCTGACAGTGTGGCGCTCCCTTAGTGCTGCCGCTCTGACAGTGCAGCACTCCCTAAGTAATGCCCCACCGACAGTGCGGCGCTCCCACACTACTGCCCCTTCGACAGTGCAGCACTCCCTCTGTACTGCTCCTCTGACAGTGCGGCACTCCCTCAGTACTGCCCCTCCGTCAGTGCAGTGTTCCAACAGTACCGCCTCCCCGACAGTGCCGCACTCCCTCGGTACTGCCCCTCCGACAGTGCGGCGCTCCCTCAGTACCACCCCTCCGACAGTGCAGTGTTCCAACAGAACCGCCTCTCCGACAGTGCAGCACAACCTCAGTACTGCCCCTCTGAAAGTGCGGCGCCCCCTCAGTACTGCCCCTCCGATAGTGCGGTGCTTCCTCAGTACAGCCCCTGTTACAGTGCAGCGCTTCCTCAGTACTGCGCCTCCGACGGTGCAGCGCTCCCTCTGTACTGCCCCTCTTACAGTGTGGTGCACCCTCAGTACAGCCCCTGTTACAGTGCAGTGCTTGCTCAGTACTGCCCCTCCGACAGTGTGGTGCTCCCTCAGTACTGCCCCTCCGACAGTACTGCGCTCCCTCAATACTCCCCCTCTGACAGTGTTGCGCTCCTTCTGTAATGCCACTCTGACAGTGCAGCGCTTCCTCAGTACAGCCCCTCTTACAGTGCAGCACTCCCTCAGTACTGCCCCCTGAAGGTGCAGCGGTCCCTTAGTACTGCCTGTACAACAGTGCAGCACTCCCTCAGTACTGGACCTCCGACAGTGCGGCGCTCCCTCAGTAATGCCCCTCCGTCAGTGTAGCGCTCCATCAGTACTGCCCCTCCGACAGTGCAGCACTCCCTCAGTACTGCCCCTCCGACAGTGCGGCGCTCCCAAAGTACTGCCCCTCGGATGGTGCGGCGCTCCCTCAGTACTGCCCCTCCGACAGTGCGGCGGTCCCTCAGTACTGCCTCTCTGACAGTGCGCAGCACCCTCAGTATGGCTCCTCTGACAGTGCGGCGCTCCCTCAGTATTGCCCCTCCAACAGTGCAGCGCTTCCTCAGTACTGCCCCTCAGACGGAGCGGTGCTCCCTCAGTACAGCCCCTCTTACAGTGCAGCACTCCCTCAGTACTGCCCCTCCGACAGTGCAGAACTCCCTCAGTACTGGACCTCCGACAGTGCGACGCTCCCTCAGTACTGCCCCTCTGACAGTGCGGCGCTCCCTCAGTACTGCCCCTCTGTCAGTGTAGCACTCCCTCAGTACAGCCCCTCTTACAGTGCAGCACTCCCTCAGTACTGCCCCTCCGTCAGTGCAGTGTTCCAACAGTGCCGCCTCTCCGACAGTGCGGCGCTCACTCAGTACCACCCCTCCGACAGTGCAGTGTTCCAACAGTACCGCCTCTCCGACAGTGCAGCACTACCTCAGTACTGCCCCTCTGAAAGTGCGGCGCTTCCTCAGTACTGCGCCTCCGACAGTGCGGCGCTTCCTCAGTACAGCCCCTGTTACAGTGCAGCGCTTGCTCAGTACTGCCCCTCCGACGGTGCAGCGCTCCCTCAGTACTGCCGCTCCGACAGTGTGGTGCTCCCTCAGTACTGCCCCTTCAACAATGCTGCGCTCCGTCAGTAATGCCCCTCCGACAGTGCTGCGCTCCCTCAGTACTGCCCCTCCGACAGTACTGCGCTCCCTCAATACTCCCCCTCTGACAGTGCGGCGCTCCCCCTCTACTGCCCCTCTGACAGTGCAGCGCTCCTTCTGTACTGCCCCTCTGACAGTGCAGTGCTCCCTCATTACTGCCCCACCGACAGTGCGGCGCTCCCACACTACTGCCCCTTCAACAGTTCAGCACTCCCTCTGTACTGCTCCTCTGACAGTGCGGCACTCCCTCAGTGCTGCCCCTCCGACAGTGCTGCGCTCCCTCTGTACTGCTCCTCCGACAGTGCGGCGCGCCCTCAGTACTGCCCCTCCAACAGTGTGGCGCTCTCTCAGGACGGCCCCTCCGACAGTGCTCCGCTCCCTCAGTACTGCCACTCCAACAGTGCAGCGCTCCCTCAGTATTGCCCCTCCGACAGTGTGGCGCTCCCTAAGTAATGCCACTCTGACAGTGCAGCGCTCCCTCAGTACTGCCCCACTGACAGTGCGGCGCTCCCACACTACTGTCCCTTCAACAGTGCAGCACTCCCTCTGTACTGCTCCTCTGACAGTGCGGCACTCCCTCAGTACTGATCCTCCGACAGTGCAGCACTCCCTCTTTACTGCTCCTCCGACGGTGCGGCTCACCCTCAGTACTGCCCCTCCAACAGTGTGGCACTCTCTCAGTACTGCCCATCCGACAGTGCTGCGCTCCCTCAGTACTGCCCCTCCAACAGTGCAGCGCTCCCTCAGTACTGCCCCTCCGACAGTGCAGCACTCCCTCAATACTGCACCTCCGACAGTGCGGCGCTCCCTCAGTACTGCCCCTCAGACAGTGCGGCACTCCCTCAGTACAGCCCCTCTTACAGTGCAGCTCTCCCTCTGTACTGCCCCCTGAAGGTGCAGCGGTCCCTTAGTACTGCCTCTCCAACAGTGCAGCACTCCCTCAGTACTGGACCTCCGACAGTGCGGCGCTCCCTCAGTAATGCCCCTCCGTCAGTGTAGCGCTCCATCAGTACTGCCCCTCCGACAGAGCAGCACTCCCTCAGTACTGCCCCTCCGACAGTGCGGCGCTCCCTCAGTACTGCCCCTCGGATGGTGCGGCGCTCCCTCAGTACTGCCCCTCCGACAGTGCGGCGCTCCCTCAGTACTGCCTCTCTGACAGTGCGCAGCACCCTCAGTATGGCTCCTCTGACAGTGCGGCGCTCCCTCAGTACTACCCCTCCAACAGTGCGGCGCTTCCTCAGTACTGCCCCTCAAACGGTGCGGCGCTCCCTCAGTACAGCCGCTCTTACAGTGCAGCACTCCCTCAGTACTGCCCCTCCGACGGTGCAGCAGTCCCTTAGTACTGCCCATCCGACAGTGCAGAACTCCCTCAGTACTTGACCTCCGACAGTGCGACGCTCCCTCAGTACTGCCCCTCTGACAGTGCGGCGCTCCCTCAGTACTGCCCCTCTGTCAGTGTAGCACTCCCTCAGTACAGCCCCTCTTACAGTGCAGCACTCCCTCAGTACTGCCCCTCCGACGGTGCAGCGGTCCCTTAGTACTGCCCCTCCGTCAGTGCAGTCTTCCAACAGTGCCGCCTCTCCGACAGTGCGGCGCTCCCTCAGTACCACCCCTCCGACAGTGCAGTGTTCCAACAGTACCGCCTCTCCGACAGTGCAGCACTACCTCAGTACTGCCCCTCTGAAAGTGCGGCGCTTCCTCAGTACTGCGCCTCCGACAGTGCGGCGCTTCCTCAGAACAGCCCCTGTTACAGTGCAGCGCTTGCTCAGTACAGCCCCTCCGACGGTGCAGCGCTCCCTCAGTACTGCCGCTCCGACAGTGTGGTGCTCCCTCAGTACTGCCCCTTCCACAATGCTGCGCTCCCTCAGTACTGCCCCTCCGACAGTGCTGCGCTCCCTCAGTACTGCCGCTCCGACAGTACTGCGCTCCCTCAATACTCCCCCTCTGACAGTGTTGCGCTCCCTCAGTACTGCCCCACTGACAGTGCGGCGCTCCCTCTCTACTGCCCCACTGACAGTGCAGCGCTCCTTCTGTACTGCCCCTCTGACAGTGCAGCGCTCCCTCAGTACTGCTCAACCGACAGTGCGGCGCTCCCACACTACTGCCCATTCGACAGTTCAGCACTCCCTTTGTACTGCTCCTCTGACAGTGCGGCACTCCCTCAGTGCTGTCCCTCCAACAGTGCAGCGCTCCCTCTGTATTGCTCCTCCGACAGTGCGGCGCGCCCTCAGTACTGCCCCTCCAACAGTGTGGTGCTCTCTCAGTACTGCCCCTCCGACAGTGCTGCGCTCCCTCAGTACTGCCCCTCCAACAGTGCAGCGCTCCCTCAGTACTGCCCCTCCGACAGTGCAGCGCTTCCTCAGTACAGCCCCTCTTACAGTGCAGCACTCCCTCAGTACTGTCCCTCCGACAGTGCAGCATTCCCTCAGTACTTCCCCTCCGACAGTGCGGTGCTCCCACACTACTGCCCCTTCGAGAGTGCAGCACTCACGCTGCACTGCTCCTCTGAGAGTGCGGCACTCCCTCAGTACTCCCCCTCCAACAGTGTGGCGCTCTCTCAGTAGTGCCCCTCCAACAGTGCTACTCTCCCTCAGTACTGCCCCTCCAACAGTGCAGTGCTCCCTCAGTACTGCCCCTCTGACAGTGCAGCACTCCCTCAATACTGCCCCTCCGAAAGTGCAGCACTCCCTCAGTTCTGTCCCTCCGACAGTGCGGCGCTCCATCAGTACTGCCCCTCCAACAGTGCTGCGCTCCCTCTGTACTGCCCCTCCAACAGTGCAGCGCTCCCTCAGTACTGCCCCTCTGACCGTGCAGCACTCCCTCAATACTGCCTCTCCGACAGTGCAGCACTCCCTCAGTTCTGACCCTCCGACAGTGCGGCGCACCCTCAGTACTGCCCCTCAGACAGTGCAGTGCTCCCTCAGTACAGCCCCTCTTACAATGCAGCACTCCCTCAGTAATGCCCCTCTGACAGTGCGGCGCTCCCTCCGTACTGCCCCTCCATCAGTGTAGCGCTCCCTCAGTATTGCCACTCGGAGAGTGTGGCGCTTCCTCAGTACAGCCCCTCTTACAGTGAAGCGCTCCCTCAGTACTGCCCCTCCGACAGTGCAACACTCCCTCAGTACTGCCCCTCCGACAGTGCAGCACTCCCTCAGTACTGCCCCTCCGACAGTGCGTCTCTCCCTCACGACTGCCCCTCCGACAGTGTGGTGCTCCCTCAGTACTGCCCCTGCAACAGTGCAGCGCTCCCTGAGTACTGCCCCTCCAACAGTGCAGCACCCCCTCAGTAGTGCCCCTCCGACAGTGCTGCGCTCCCTCAGTACTGCCACACCGACAGTGCAGCACTCCCTCAGTAAAGCCCCTCCGACAATGCTGCGCCCCCTCAGTACCTCCCCTCCGACAGTGCAGCGCTCCCTCTGTATGCCTCCGACAGTGCGGTGCGTCCTCAGTACAGCCCCTCCAACAGTGTGGTGCTCTCTCAGTACTGC
This sequence comes from Somniosus microcephalus, assembly GCF_052327205.1. Classification (NCBI taxonomy): domain Eukaryota; kingdom Metazoa; phylum Chordata; class Chondrichthyes; order Squaliformes; family Somniosidae; genus Somniosus; species Somniosus microcephalus. The sequence continues at coordinate 184,500,280 of NC_140998.1, forward strand.
CCCTCTGACAGTGCTGCGCTCCCTCAGTAATGCCCCTCCAACAGTGCAGCACTCCCTAAATACTGCCCCTCCGAAAGTGCAGCACTCACTCAGTTCTGTCCCACCGACAGTGCGGCGCTCCCTCAGTACTGCCCCTCAGAAAGTGTGGCGCTCCCTCAGTACAGCCCCTCTTACAGTGCAGCGCACCCTCAGTACTGCCCCTCCGACAGTGCAGCTCTCCCTCAGTACTGCCCCTCCGAATGTGCAGCACTCCCTCAGTCCTGCCCCTCCGACAGTGCGTCGCTCCCTCAGTACTGCCCCTCCGACGGTGCGGCGCTTCCTCAGTACTGCCCCTCCGACAGTGCGGCGCTCCCTCAGTACAGCCCCTCCGATGGTGCAGCGGTCCCTTAGTACTGCCCCTCCGATAGTGCAGCACTCCCTCAGTACTGGACCTCCGACAGTGCGGCGCTCCCTCAGTACTGCCCCTCTGACAGTGTTGCGCTCCCTCAGTCCTGCCCCACTGAGAGTGCAGCACTCCTTCTCTACTGCCCCTCTGACAGTGCAGCGCTCCCACACTACTGCCCCTTCGAGAGTGCAGCACTAACTCTGCACTGCTCCTCTGAAAGTGCGGTACTCCCTCAGTACTTCCCCTCCAACAGTGTGGCGCTCTCTCAGTACTGCCCCTCCGACAGTGCTGCTCTCCCTCAGTACTGCCCCTCCAACAGTGCAGTGCTCCCTCAGTACTGCCCCTCCGACAGTGCAGCACTCCCTCAATACTGCCCCTCCGACAGAGCAGCACTCCCTCAATTCTGTCCCTCCGACAGTGCCGCGCTCCCTCAGTACTGCCCCTCCAACAGTGCTGCGCTCCCTCAGTACTGCCACTCCAACAGTGCAGCGCTCCCTCAGTACTGCCCCTCCGACCGTGCAGCACTCCCTCAATACTGCCTCACCGACAGTGCAGCACTCCCTCAGTTCTGACCCTCCGACAGTGCGGCGCACCCTCAGTACTGCCCCTCAGACAGTGCAGTGTTCCCTCAGTACAGCCCCTCTTACAGTGCAACACTCCCTCAGTACTGCCCCTCCGACAGTGCGGCGCTCCCTCAGTACTGCCCCTCCGACAGTGTGGTGCTCCCTCAGTACTGCCCCTGCAACAGTGCAGCGCTCCCTCAGTACTGCCCCTCCAGCAGTGCAGCGCCCACTCAGTTCTGCCCCTCTGACAGTGCTGCGCTCCCTCAGTACTGCCCCACCGACAGTGCAGCACTCCCTCAGTACAGCCTCTCCGACAATGCTGCGCTCCCTCAGTACCTCCCCTCCAACAGTGCAGCGCTCCCTCAGTACTGCCCCTCCGACAGTGCAGCACTCCCTCAATACTGCACCTCCGACAGTGCGGCACTTCCTCAGTACTGCCCCTCAGACAGTGCGGCGCTCCCTCAGTACAGCCCCTCTTACAGTGCAGCACTCCCTCAGTACTGCCCCCCGAAGGTGCAGCGGTCCCTTAGTACTGCCTCTCCAACAGTGCAGCACTCCCTCAGTACTGGACCTCCGACAGTGCGGCGCTCCCTCAGTAATGCCCCTCCGTCAGTGTAGCGCTCCCTCAGTACTGCCACTCCGACAGTGCAACACTCCCTCAGTACTGCCCCTCCGACAGTGCGGCGCTCCCTCAGTACTGCCCCTCGGATGGTGCGGCGCTCCCTCAGTACTGCCCCTCCGACAGTGCCGCGCTCCCTCAGTACTGCCTCTCTGACAGTGCGCAGCACCCTCAGTACTGCCCCTCTGTCAGTGCAGCACTCCCTCAGTACAGCCCCTCTGTCAGTGCAGCACTCCCTCAGTACAGCCCCTCTTACAGTGCAGCAATCCCTCAGTACTGCCCCTCCGACTGTGCAGCGGTCCCTTAGTACTGCTCCTCCGTCAGTGCAGTGATCCAACAGTGCCGCCTCTCCGACAGTGCGGCGCTCCCTCAGTACCACCCCTCCGACAGTGCAGTGTTCCAACAGTAAAGCCTCTCCGACCGTGCAGCACTACCTCAGTACTGCCCCTCTGAAAGTGCGGCGCTTCCTCAGTACAGCCCCTGTTACAGTGCAGCGCTTGCTCAGTACTGCCCCTCCGACGGTGCAGCGCTCCCTCAGTACTGCACCTCCGACAGTGTGGTGCTCCCTCAGTACTGCCCCTTCAACAATGCTGCGCTCCCTCAGTACTGCCCCTCCGACAGTGCTGCGCTCCCTCAGTACTGCCCCTCCGACAGTACTGCGCTCCCTCAATACTCCCCCTCTGACAGTGTTGCGCTCCCTCAGTACTGCCCCACTGACAGTGCAGCGCTCCCTCTCTACTGCCCCTCTGACAGTGCAGCGCTCCTTCTGTACTGCCCCTCTGACAGTGCAGTGCTCCCTCAGTACAGCCCCACCGACAGTGCAGCGATCCCACACTACTGCCCATTCGACAGTTCAGCACTCCCTCAGTACTGCCCCTCTGACAGTGCGGCGCTCCCTCAGTACTGCCCCTCTGTCAGTGTAGCACTCCCTCAGTACAGCCCCTCTTACAGTTCAGCACTCCCTCAGTACTGCACCTCCGACAGTGTGGTGCTCCCTCAGTACTGCCCCTTCAACAATGCTGCGCTCCCTCAGTACTGCCCCTCCGACAGTGCTGCACTCCCTCAGTACTGCCCCTCCGACAGTACTGCGCTCCCTCAATACTGCCCCACTGACAGTGCGGCGCTCCCTCTCTACTGCCCCTCTGACAGTGCGGCGCTCCCACACTACTGCCCATTCGACAGTTCAGCACTCCCTTTGTACTGCTCCTCTGACAGTGCGACGCTCCCTCAGTACTGCCCCTCTGTCAGTGTAGCACTCCCTCAGTGCAGCCCCTCTTACAGTGCAGCACTCCCTCAGTACTGCCCCTCCGACGGTGCAGCGGTCCCTTAGTACTGCCCCTCCGTCAGTGCAGTGATCCAACAGTGCCGCCTCTCCGACAGTGCGGCGCTCCCTCAGTACCACCCCTCCGACAGTGCAGTGTTCCAACAGTACCGCCTCTCCGACAGTGCAGCACTACCTCAGTACTGCCCATCTGAAAGTGCGTCGCTCCCTCAGTACTGCGCCTCCGACAGTGCGGCGCTTCCTCAGTACAGCTCCTGTTACAGTGCAGCGCTTGCTCAGTACTGCCCCTCCGACAGTGTGGTGCTCCCTCAGTACTGCCCCTCCGACAGTACTGCGCTCCCTCAATACTCCCCCTCAGACAGTGTTGCGCTCCCTCAGTACTGCCCCACTGACAGTGCGGCGCTCCCTCAGTACTGCCCCACCAACAGTGCGGCGCTCCCACACTACTGCCCATTCGACAGTTCAGCACTCCCTTTGTACTGCTCCTCTGACAGTGCGGCACTCCCTCAGTGCTGTCCCTCCGACAGTGCAGCGCACCCTCTGTATTGCTCCTCCGACAGTGCGGCGCTTCCTCAGTACAGCCCCTCTTAAAGTGCAGTGCTCCCTCAGTCCTACCCCTCCGACAGTGCAGCACTCCCTCAGTACTGTCCCTCCGACAGTGCAGCACTCCCTCAGTACTGCCCCTCCGACAGTGCGGCGCTCCCGCAGTACTGCCGCTCGGACGGTGCGGCGCTCCCTCAGTACTGCCCCTCCGACAGTGCGGCGCTCCCTCAGTATTGCCTCTCTGACAGTGCGGAGCACCCTCAGTATGGCTCCACTGACAGTGCAGCGATCCCTCAGTACTGCCCCTCCAACAGTGCAGCACTCCCTGTACTGCCCATCAGTCAGTGTAGCACTCCCTCAGTACAGCCCCTCTTACAGTGCAGCACTCCCTCAGTACTGCCCCTCCGATGGTGCAGCGGTCCCTTAGTACTGCCCCTCCGACAGTGCAGCACTCCCTCAGTACTGGACATCCAACAGTGCGGCGCTCCCTCAGTACTGCCCCTCTGACAGTGCGGTGCTCCCTCAGTACTGCCCCTCCGACAGTGCTGCGTTCCCTCAATACTGCCCCTCTGACAGTACTGCGCTCCCTCAATACTGCCGCTCTGAGAGTGTTGCGCTCCCTCAGTACTGCCCCACCGACAGTGCAGCACTCCCTCAGTACAGCCCGTCCGACAATGCTGCGCTCCCTCAGTACTGCCCCTCCAACAGTGCGGTGCTCCCTCAGTATTGCCCCTCTGACAGTTTGTCGCTCCCTCAGTGCTGCCCCTCTGACAGTGCAGCGCTCCCTAAGTAATGCCCCTCTGACAGTGCAGCGCTCCCTCAGTACTGCCCCACCGACAGTGCGGCGCTCCCACATTACTGTCCCATCAACAGTGCAGCACTCCCTCTGTACAGCTCCTCTGACAGTGCGGCACTCCCTCAGTACTGATTCTCCGACAGTGCTGCGCTCCCTCATTACTGCTCCTCCGACAGTGCGGCGCACCCTCAGTACTGCCCCTCCAACAGTGTGGTGCTCTCTCAGTACTGCCCCTCCGACAGTGCTGCGCTCCCTCAGTACTGCCCCTCCAACAGTGCAGCGCTCCCTCAGTACTGCCCCTCCGACAGTGCAGCACTCCCTCAGTACTGCCCCTCCGACAGTACTGCGCTCCCTCAATACTCCCCCTCTGACAGTGTTGCGCTCCCTCAATACTGCCCCACTGACAGTGCGGCGCTCCCTCTCTACTGCCCCTCTGACAGTGCAGCGCTCCTTCTGTACTGCCCCTCTGACAGTGCAGTGCTCCCTCAGTACTGCCCCACCGACAGTGCGGCACTCCCACACTACTGCCCATTCGACAGTTCAGCACTCCCTTTGTACTGCTCCTCTGACAGTGCGACGCTCCCTCAGTACTGCCCCTCTGACAGTGCGGCGCTCCCTCAGTACTGCCCCTCTGTCAGTGTAGCACTCCCTCAGTACAGCCCTTCTTACAGTGCAGCACTCCCTCAGTACTGCCCCTCCGACGGTGCAGCGGTCCCTCAGTACTGCCCCTCCGTCAGTGCAGTGATCCAACAGTGCCGCCTCTCCGACAGTGCGGCGCTCCCTCAGAACCACCCCTCCGACAGTGCAGTGTTCCAACAGTACCCCCTCTCCGACAGTGCAGCACTACCTCTGTACTGCCCATCTGAAAGTGCGTCGCTTCCTCAGTACTGCGCCTCCGACAGTGCGGCGCTTCCTCAGTACAGCCCCTGTTACAGTGCAGCGCTTGCTCAGTACTGCCCCTCCGACAGTGTGGTGCTCCCTCAGTACTGCCTTCCGACAGTACTGCGCTCCCTCAATACTCCCCCTCTGACAGTGTTGCGCTCCTTCTGTACTGCCCCTCTGACAGTGCAGTGCTCCCTCAGTACTGCCCCACCAACAGTGCGGCGCTCCCACACTACTGCCCATTCGACAGTTCAGCACTCCCTTTGTACTGCTCCTCTGACAGTGCGGCTCTCCCTCAGTGCTGTCCCTCCGACAGTGCAGCGCACCCTCTGTATTGCTCCTCCGACAGTGCGGCGCTTCCTCAGTACAGCCCCTCTTAAAGTGCAGTGCTCCCTCAGTACTGCCCCTCCGACAGTGCAGCACTCCCTCAGTACTGTCCCTCCGACAGTGCAGCACTCCCTCAGTACTGCCCCTCCGACAGTGCGGCGCTCCCGCAGTACTGCCGCTCGGACGATGCGGCGCACCCTCAGTACTGCCCCTCCGACAGTGCGGCGCTCCCTCAGTACTGCCTCTCTGACAGTGCGGAGCACCCTCAGTATGGCTCCACTGACAGTGCAGCGATCCCTCAGTACTGCCCCTCCAACAGTGCAGCACTCCCTTAGTACTGCCCATCAGGCAGTGTAGCACTCCCTCAGTACAGCCCCTCTTACAGTGCAGCACTCCCTCAGTACTGCCCTTCCGATGGTGCAGCGGTCCCTTAGTACTGCCCCTCTGACAGTGCAGCACTCCCTCAGTACTGGACATCCGACAGTGCGGCGCTCCCTCAGTACTGCCCCTCTGACAGTGCGGTGCTCCCTCAGTACTGCCCCTCCGACAGTGCTGCGTTCCCTCAGTACTGCCCCTCTGACAGTGCAGCGCTCCCTAAGTAATGCCCCTCTGACAGTGCAGCGCTCCCTCAGTACTGCACCACCGACAGTGCGGCGCTCCCACATTACTGTCCCATCAACAGTGCAGCACTCCCTCTGTACAGCTCCTCTGACAGTGCGGCACTCCCTCAGTACTGATTCTCCGACAGTGCTGCGCTCCCTCTTTACTGCTCCTCCGACAGTGCGGCGCACCCTCAGTACTGCCCCTCCAACAGTGTGGTGCTCTCTCAGTACTGCCCCTCCGACAGTGATGCGCTCCCTCAGTACTGCCCCTCCAACAGTGCAGCGCTCCCTCAGTACTGCCCCTCCGACAGTGCAGCACTCCCTCAATACTGCACCTCCGACAGTGCAGCGCTCCCTTAGTACTGCCTCTCCGACAGTGCAGCACTCCCTCAGTACTGGACATCCGACAGTGCGGCGCTCCCTCAGTAATGCCCCTCCCTCAGTGTAGCGCTCCCTCAGTACTGCCCCTCCGACAGTGCAGCACTCCCTCAGTACTGCCCCTCCGACAGTGCAGAACTCGCTCAGTACTGCCCCACCGACAGTGCAGCGCCCCCTCAGTACTGCCCCTCTGACAGTGCTGCACTCCCTCAGTACTGCCCCTCCGACAGTGCTGCACTCCCTCAATATTGCCCCTCTGACAGTGTTGCGCTCCCTCAGTCCTGCCCCACTGACAGTGCAGCGCTCCCTCTCTACTGCCCCTCTGACAGTGCAGCGCTCCATCTGTACTGCCCCTCTGACAGTGCAGCACTCCCTCAGTACTGCCCGACCGACAGTGCGGTGCTCCCACACTACTGCCCCTTCGAGAGTGCAGCACTCACTCTGCACTGCTCCTCTGAGAGTGCGGCACTCCGTCAGTACTGCCCCTCCAACAGTGTGGCGCTCTCTCAGTACTGCCCATCCGACTGTGCTGCTCTCCCTCAGTACTGCCCCTCCAACAGCGCAGTGCTCCCTCAGTACTGCCCCTCCGACAGTGCAGCACTCCCTCAATACTGCCCCTCCGACAGTGCAGCACTCCCTCAGTCCTGTCCCTCCGACAGTGAGGGGCTCCCTCAGTACTGCCCCTCCAACAATGCTGCGCTCCCTCTGTACTGCCCCTCCAACAGTGCAGCGCTCCCTCAGAAATGCCCCTCTGACCGTGCAGCCCTCCCTCAATATTGCCTCTCCGACAGTGCAGCACTCGTTCAGTTCTGACCCTCCAACATTGCGGCGCACCCTCAGTACTGCCCCTCAGACAGTGCGGTGCTCCCTCAGTACAGCCCCTCTTACAGTGCAGCACTCCCTCAGAACTGCCCCTCTAACAGTGCGGCGCTCCCTCAGTGCTGCACCTCCATCAGTGTAGCGCTCCCTCAGTACTGCCCCTCCGAGAGTGTGTCGCTTCCTCAGTACAGCCCCTCTAACTGTGAAGTGTTCCCTCAGTACTGCCCCTCCGACAGTGCAACACTCCCTCAGTACTGCCCCTCCAACAGTGCAGCACTCCCTCAGTACTGCCCCTCCGACAATGCGGCGCTCCCTCACTACTGCCCCTCCGACAGTGTGGTGCTCCCTCAGTACTGCCCCTGCAACAGTGCAGCGCTCCCTCAGTGCTGCCCCTCCGACAGTGCTGCGCTCCCTCAGTACTGCCGCTCCGACAGTGCAGCACTCCCTCAGTACAACCCCTCCGACAGTGCAGCACTCCCTCAGTACAACCCCTCCGACAGTGCTGCGCTCCCTCAGTAACTCCCCTCCAACAGTGCAGCGCTCCCTCTGTACGCCTCCGACAGTGCGGCGCGCCCTCAGTACTGCCCCTCTGACAGTGCTGCGCTCCCTCAGTAATGCCCCTCCATCAGTGCAGCACTCCCTCAATACTGCCCCTCCGAAAGTGCAGCACTCACTCAGTTCTGTCCCACCGACAGTGCGGCACTCCCTCAGTACTGCCCCTAAGACAGTGCGGCGCTCCCTCAGTACTGCCCCTAAGACAGTGCGGCGCTCCCTCAGTACTGCCCCTCTTACAGTGCAGCACTCCCTCAGTACTGCCCCTCCGACAGTGCAGAACTCCCTCAGTACTGCCCCACCGACAGTGCAGCGCCCCCTCAGTACTGCCCCTCCGACAGTGCTGCGCTCCCTCAATATTGCCCCTCTGACAGTGTTGCGCTCCCTCAGTCCTGCCCCACTGACAGCTCAGCGCTCCCTCTCTACTGCCCCTCTGACAGTGCAGCGCTCCATCTGTACTGCCCCTCTGACAGTGCAGCACTCTCTCAGTACTGCCCGACCGACAGTGCGGTGCTCCCACACTACTGCCCCTTCGAGAGTGCAGCACTCACTCTGCACTGCTCCTCTGAGAGTTCGGCACTCCCTCAGTACTGCCCCTCCAACAGTGTGGCGATCTCTCAGTACTGCCCATCCGACAGTGCTGCTCTCCCTCAGTACTGCCCCTCCAACAGCGCAGTGCTCCCTCAGTACTGCCCCTCCGACAGTGCAGCACTCCCTCAATACTGCCCCTCCGACAGTGCAGCACTCCCTCAGTTCTGTCCCTGCGACAGTGAGGCGCTCCCTCAGTACTGCCCCTCCAACAGTGCTGCGCTCCCTCTGTACTGCCCCTCCAACAGTGCAGCGCTCCCTCAGTACTGCCCCTCCGACCGTGCAGCACTCCCTCAATACTGCCTCTCCGACAGTGCAGCCCTCCCTCAGTTCTGACCCTCCAACAGTGCGGCGCACCCTCAGTACTGCCCCTCAGACTGTGCGGTGCTCCCTCAGTAAAGCCCCTCTTGCAGTGCAGCACTCCCTCAGTACTACCCCTCTGACAGTGCGGCGCTCCCTCAGTACTGCTCCTCCATCAGTGTAGCGCTCCCTCAGTACTGCCCCTCCGAGAGTGTGGCGCTTCCTCAGTACAGCCCCTCTTACTGTGAAGTGCTCCCTCAGTACTGCCCCTCCGACAGTGCAACACTCCCTCAGTACTGCCCCTCCGACAGTGCAGCACTCCCTCAGTACTGCCCCTCTGACAATGCGGCGCACCCTCACTACTGCCCCTCCGACAGTGTGGTGCTCCCTCAGTACTGCCCCTGCAACAGTGCAGCGCGCCCTCAGCACTGCCCCTCCAACAGTGTGGCGCTCTCTCAGTACTGCCCCTCTGACAGTGCTGCACTCCCTCAGTAATGCCCCTCCATCAGTGCAGCACTCCCTCAATGCTGCCCCTCCGAAAGTGCAGCGCTCACTCAGTTCTGTCCCACCGACAGTGCGGCGCTCCCTCAGTACTGCCCCTCAGACAGTGCGGCGCTCCCTCAGTACTGCCCCTCTTACAGTGCAGCACTCCCTTAGTACTGCCCCTCCGACAGTGCAGCACTCCCTCAGTACTGTCCCTCCGACAGTGCGGCGCTCCCTCAGTACTGCCCCTCCGACAGTGCAGCACTCCCTCAGTACTGCCCCTCCGAAAGTGCAGCACTCCCTCAGTACTGCCCCTCCGACGGTGCGGCGCTTCCTCAGTACTGCCCCTCCGACATTGCGGCGCTCACTCAGTACTGTCTCTCTGACAGTGCGTAACACACACAGTACGGCTCCTTGACAGTGTGGCGCTCCCTCAGTACTGCCCCTCCAACAGTGCAGCGCTCCCTCAGTACTGCCCCTCAGGCAGTGCGGCGCTCCCTCAGTACAGCCCCTCTTAGAGTGCAGCGCTCCCTCAGTACTGCCCCTCCGATGGTGCAGCTGTCCCTTCGTACTGCCCCTCCTACAGTGCAGCACTCCCTCAGTACTGGACCTCCGACAGTGCGGTGCTCCCTCAGTACTGCCCCTATGACAGTGCGGCGCTCCCTCAGTACTGCCCCTCTGACAGTGTTGCGCTCCCTCAGTCCTGCCCCACTGACAGTGCAGCGCTCCATCTGTACTGCCCCTCTGACAGTGCAGCGCTCCTTCAGTACTGCCCGACCGACAATGCGGCGCTCCCACACTACTGCCCCTTCGAGAGTGCAGCACTCACTCTGCACTGCTCCTCTGAGAGTGCGGCACTCCCTCAGTACTGCCCCTCCAACAGTGTGGCGCTCTCTCAGTACTGCCCCTCCAACAGTGCTGCTCTCCCTCAGTACTGCCCCTCCGACAGAGCAGCACTCCCTCAATACTGCCTCTCCGACAGTGCAGCACTCCCTCAGTTCTGACCCTCCGACAGTGTGGTGCACCCTCAGTACTGCCCCTCAGACAGTGCGGTGTTCCCTCAGTACAGCCCCTCTTACAGTGCAGCACTCCCTCAGTACTGCCCCTCCATCAGTGTAGCGCTCCCTCAGTACTGCCCCTCCGAGAGTGTGGCGCTTCCTCAGTACAGCCACTCTTACAGTGCAGCGCTCCCTCAGTACTGCCCCTCCGACAGTGCAACACTCCCTCAGTACTGCCCCTCCGACAGTGCGGCGCTCCCTCAGTACTGCCCCTCCGACAGTGTGGTGCTCCCTCAGTACTGCCCCTGCAACAGTGCAGCGCACCCTCAGTACTGCCCCTCCAACAGTGTGGCACTCTCTCAGTACTGCCCCTCTGACAGTGCTGCGCTCGCTCAGTAATGCCCCTCCAACAGTGCAGCACTCCCTCAATACTGCCCCTCCGAAAGTGCAGCACTCACTCAGTTCTGTCCCACCGACAGTGCGGCGCTCCCTCAGTACTGCCCCTCAGACTGTGCGGCGCTCCCTCAGTACTGCCCCTCTTACAGTGCAGCGCTCCCTCAGTACTGCCTCTCCGACGGTGCAGCGATCCCTTAGTACTGCCCCTCCGACAGTGCAGCACTCCCTCAGTACTGTCCCTCCGACAGTGCGGCGCTCCCTCAGTAATGTCCCTCCGACAGTGTGGCGCCTCCTCAGTACAGCCCCTCTTACAGTGCAGCGCACCCTCAGTACTGCCCCTCCGACAGTGCAGCATTCCCTCAGTGCTGCCCCTCCAAAAGTGCAGCACTCACTCAGTACTGCCACTCCGACAGTGCGTCGCTCCCTCAGTGCTGCCCCTCCGACGGTGCGGCGGTCCCTCAGTACTGCCCCTCCGACAGTGCGGCGCTCCCTCAGTACTGCCTCTCTGACAGTGCGTAACACACTCAGTACGGCTCCTTGACAGTGCGGCGCTCCCTCAGTACTGCCCCTCCAACAATGCAGCGCTCCCTCAGTACTGCCCCTCAGACAGTGCGGCGCTCCCTCAGTACAGCCCCTCTTAGAGTGCAGCACTCCCTCAGTACTGCCCCTCTGACAGTGCGGCGCTCCCTCAATACTGCCCCTCCGTCAGTGTAGCACTCCCTCTTTACAGCCCCTCTTACAGAGCAGCACTCCCTCAGTACTGCCCCTCCGACGGTGCAGCGGTCCCTTAGTACTGCCCCTCCGACAGTGCAGCACTCCCTCAGTACTGCCCCACCGAAGGTGGAGCGGTCCCTTAGTACTGCCCCTCTGACAGTGCGGCGCTCCCTCAGTACTGCCCCTCCGACTGTGCTGCGCTCTCTCAGTACTGCCCCTCTGACAGTACTGCGCTCCCTCAATACTGCCCCTCTGAGAGTGTTGCGCTCCCTTAGTACTGCCCCACCGACAGTGCAGCACTCCCTCAGTACAGCCCCTCCGACAATGATGTGCTCCCTCAGTACTGCCCCTCCGACAGTGCAGTGCTCCCTCAGTATTGCCCCTCTGACATTGTGGCGCTACCTCAGTACTGCCCCTCTGACAGTGCAGCGCTCACTAAGTAATGCCCCTCTGACAGTGCAGCGCTCCCTCAGTACTGCCCCACCGAATGTGCGGCGCATCCACACTAATGCCCCTTCAACAGTGCAGCACTCCCTCTGTACTGCTCCTCCATCAGTGCGGCGCACACTCAGTACTGCCCCTCCAACAGTGTGGCGCTCTCTCAGTACTGCCCCTCCGACAGTGCTGCGCTCCCTCAGTACTGCCCCTCCAACAGTGCAGTGCTCCATCAGTACTGCCCCTCTGACAGTGCAGCACTCCCTCAATACTGCCCCTCTTACAGTGCAGCACTCCCTCAGTACTGCCCCTCTGATGGTGCAGCACTCCCTCAATACTGCCCCTCCAACAGTGCTGCTCTCCCTCAGTACTGCCCCTCCGACAGAGCAGCACTCCCTCAATACTGCCTTTTCGACAGTGCAGCACTCCCTCAGTTCTGACCCTCCGACAGTGCGGTGCACCCTCAGTACTGCCCCTCAGACAGTGCGGTGTTCCCTCAGTACAGCCCCTCTTACAGTGCAGCACTCCCTCAGTACTGCCCCTCCATCAGTGTAGCGCTCCCTCAATACTGCCCCTCCGAGAGTGTGGCGCTTCCTCAGTACAGCCCCTCTTACAGTGCAGCGCTCCCTCAGTACTGCCCCTCCGACAGTGCAACAGTCCCTCAGTACTGCCCCTCCGACAGTGCGGCGCTCCCTCAGTACTGCCCCTCCGACAGTGTGGTGCTCCCTCAGTACTGCCCCTGCAACAGTGCAGCGCGCCCTCAGTACTGCCCCTCCAACAGTGTGGCGCTCTCTCAGTACTGCCCCTCTGACAGTGCTGCGCTCGCTCAGTAATGCCCCTCCAACAGTGCAGCACTCCCTCAATACTGCCCCCCAGAAAGTGCAGCACTCACTCAGTTCTGTCCCACCGACAGTGCGGCGCTCCCTCAGTACTGCCCCTCAGACAGTGCGGCGCTCCCTCAGTACTGCCCCTCCAACAGTGCAGCGCTCCCTCAGTACTGCCCCTCCAACAGTGCGGCGCACCCTCAGTACTGCCTCTCCGACAGTGCAGCACTCCATCAGTTCTGCCCCACCGACAGTGCAGCGCCCCCTCGGTACTGCCCCTCCGACAGTGCTGCGCTCCCTCAGTACTGCCCCTCTGACAGTGTTGCTCTCCCTCAGTGCTGCCCGAACGACAGTTCGGCACTACCTCTTTACTGCCCCTCTGAGAGTGCAGCGCTCCCTCAGTACTGCCCCTCCGATGGTGCAGCTGTCCCTTCGTACTGCCCCTCCGACAGTGCAGCACTCCCTCAGTACTGGACCTCCGACAGTGCGGTGCTCCCTCAGTACTGCCCCTATGACAGTGCGGCGCTCCCTCAGTACTGCCCCTCTGACAGTGTTGCGCTCCCTCAGTCCTGCCCCACTGACAGTGCAGCGCTCCATCTGTACTGCCCCTCTGACAGTGCAGCGCTCCTTCAGTACTGCCCGACCGACAATGCGGCGCTCCCACACTACTGCCCCTTCGAGAGTGCAGCACTCACTCTGCACTGCTCCTCTGAGAGTGCGGCACTCCCTCAGTACTGCCCCTCCAACAGTGTGGCGCTCTCTCAGTACTGCCCCTCCAACAGTGCTGCTCTCCCTCAGTACTGCCCCTCCGACAGAGCAGCACTCCCTCAATACTGCCTCTCCGACAGTGCAGCACTCCCTCAGTTCTGACCCTCCGACAGTGTGGTGCACCCTCAGTACTGCCCCTCAGACAGTGCGGTGTTCCCTCAGTACAGCCCCTCTTACAGTGCAGCACTCCCTCAGTACTGCCCCTCCATCAGTGTAGCGCTCCCTCAGTACTGCCCCTCCGAGAGTGTGGCGCTTCCTCAGTACAGCCACTCTTACAGTGCAGCGCTCCCTCAGTACTGCCCCTCTGACAGTGCAACACTCCCTCAGTACTGCCCCTCCGACAGTGCGGCGCTCCCTCAGTACTGCCCCTCCGACAGTGTGGTGCTCCCTCAGTACTGCCCCTGCAACAGTGCAGCGCGCCCTCAGTACTGCCCCTCCAACAGTGTGGCGCTCTCTCAGTACTGCCCCTCTGACAGTGCTGCACTCGCTCAGTAATGCCCCTCCAACAGTGCAGCACTCCCTCAATACTGCCCCTCCGAAGGTGCAGCACTCACTCAGTTCTGTCCCACCGACAGTGCGGCGCTCCCTCAGTACTGCCCCTCAGACTGTGCGGCGCTCCCTCAGTACTGCCCCTCTTACAGTGCAGCGCTCCCTCAGTACTGCTTCTCCGACGGTGCAGCGATCCCTTAGTACTGCCCCTCCGACAGTGCAGCACTCCCTCAGTACTGTCCCTCCGACAGTGCGGCGCTCCCTCAGTAATGTCCCTCCGACAGTGTGGCGCCTCCTCAGTACAGCCCCTCTTACAGTGCAGCGCACCCTCAGTACTGCCCCTCCGACAGTGCAGCATTCCCTCAGTGCTGCCCCTCCAAAAGTGCAGCACTCACTCAGTACTGCCCCTCTGACAGTGCGTCGCTCCCTCAGTGCTGCCCCTCCGACGGTGCGGCGGTCCCTCAGTACTGCCCCTCCGACAGTGCGGCGCTCCCTCAGTACTGCCTCTCTGACAGTGCGTAACACACTCAGTACGGCTCCTTGACAGTGCGGCGCTCCCTCAGTACTGCCCCTCCAACAGTGCAGCGCTCCCTCAGTACTGCCCCTCAGACAGTGCGGCGCTCCCTCAGTACAGCCCCTCTTAGAGTGCAGCACTCCCTCAGTACTGCCCCTCTGACAGTGCGGCGCTCCCTCAATACTGCCCCTCCGTCAGTGTAGCACTCCCTCTTTACAGCCCCTCTTACAGAGCAGCACTCCCTCAGTACTGCCCCTCCGACGGTGCAGCGGTCCCTTAGTACTGCCCTTCCGACAGTGCAGCACTCCCTCAGTACTGCCCCACCGACGGTGGAGCGGTCCCTTAGTACTGCCCCTCTGACAGTGCGGCGCTCCCTCAGTACTGCCCCTCCGACTGTGCTGCGCTCTCTCAGTACTGCCCCTCTGACAGTACTGCGCTCCCTCAATACTGCCCCTCTGAGAGTGTTGCGCTCCCTTAGTACTGCCCCACCGACAGTGCAGCACTCCCTCAGTACAGCCCCTCCGACAATGGTGTGCTCCCTCAGTACTGCCCCTCCGACAGTGCAGTGCTCCCTCAGTATTGCCCCTCTGACATTGTGGCGCTACCTCAGTACTGCCCCTCTGACAGTGCAGCGCTCACTAAGTAATGCCCCTCTGACAGTGCAGCGCTCCCTCAGTACTGCCCCACCGAATGTGCGGCGCATCCACACTAATGCCCCTTCAACAGTGCAGCACTCCCTCTGTACTGCTCCTCCATCAGTGCGGCGCACACTCAGTACTGCCCCTCCAACAGTGTGGCGCTCTCTCAGTACTGCCCCTCCGACAGTGCTGCGCTCCCTCAGTACTGCCCCTCCAACAGTGCAGTGCTCCATCAGTACTGCCCCTCTGACAGTGCAGCACTCCCTCAATACTGCCCCTCTTACAGTGCAGCACTCCCTCAGTACTGCCCCTCTGATGGTGCAGCACTCCCTCAATACTTCCCCTCCAACAGTGCTGCTCTCCCTCAGTACTGCCCCTCCGACAGAGCAGCACTCCCTCAATACTGCCTTTTCGACAGTGCAGCACTCCCTCAGTTCTGACCCTCCGACAGTGCGGTGCACCCTCAGTACTGCCCCTCAGACAGTGCGGTGTTCCCTCAGTACAGCCCCTCTTACAGTGCAGCGCTCACTAAGTAATGCCCCTCTGACAGTGCAGCGCTCCCTCAGTACTGCCCCACCGAATGTGCGGCGCATCCACACTAATGCCCCTTCAACAGTGCAGCACTCCCTCTGTACTGCTCCTCCATCAGTGCGGCGCACACTCAGTACTGCCCCTCCAACAGTGTGGCGCTCTCTCAGTACTGCCCCTCCGACAGTGCTGCGCTCCCTCAGTACTGCCCCTCCAACAGTGCAGTGCTCCATCAGTACTGCCCCTCTGACAGTGCAGCACTCCCTCAATACTGCCCCTCTTACAGTGCAGCACTCCCTCAGTACTGCCCCTCTGATGGTGCAGCACTCCCTCAATACTGCCCCTCCAACAGTGCTGCTCTCCCTCAGTACTGCCCCTCCGACAGAGCAGCACTCCCTCAATACTGCCTTTTCGACAGTGCAGCACTCCCTCAGTTCTGACCCTCCGACAGTGCGGTGCACCCTCAGTACTGCCCCTCAGACAGTGCGGTGTTCCCTCAGTACAGCCCCTCTTACAGTGCAGCACTCCCTCAGTACTGCCCCTCCATCAGTGTAGCGCTCCCTCAATACTGCCCCTCCGAGAGTGTGGCGCTTCCTCAGTACAGCCCCTCTTACAGTGCAGCGCTCCCTCAGTACTGCCCCTCCGACAGTGCAACAGTCCCTCAGTACTGCCCCTCCGACAGTGCGGCGCTCCCTCAGTACTGCCCCTCCGACAGTGTGGTGCTCCCTCAGTACTGCCCCTGCAACAGTGCAGCGCGCCCTCAGTACTGCCCCTCCAACAGTGTGGCGCTCTCTCAGTACTGCCCCTCTGACAGTGCTGCGCTCGCTCAGTAATGCCCCTCCAACAGTGCAGCACTCCCTCAATACTGCCCCCCAGAAAGTGCAGCACTCACTCAGTTCTGTCCCACCGACAGTGCGGCGCTCCCTCAGTACTGCCCCTCAGACAGTGCGGCGCTCCCTCAGTACTGCCCCTCCAACAGTGCAGCGCTCCCTCAGTACTGCCCCTCCAACAGTGCGGCGCACCCTCAGTACTGCCTCTCCGACAGTGCAGCACTCCATCAGTTCTGCCCCACCGACAGTGCAGCGCCCCCTCGGTACTGCCCCTCCGACAGTGCTGCGCTCCCTCAGTACTGCCCCTCTGACAGTGTTGCTCTCCCTCAGTGCTGCCCGAACGACAGTTCGGCACTACCTCTTTACTGCCCCTCTGAGAGTGCAGCGCTCCCTCAGTACTGCCCCTCCGATGGTGCAGCTGTCCCTTCGTACTGCCCCTCCGACAGTGCAGCACTCCCTCAGTACTGGACCTCCGACAGTGCGGTGCTCCCTCAGTACTGCCCCTATGACAGTGCGGCGCTCCCTCAGTACTGCCCCTCTGACAGTGTTGCGCTCCCTCAGTCCTGCCCCACTGACAGTGCAGCGCTCCATCTGTACTGCCCCTCTGACAGTGCAGCGCTCCTTCAGTACTGCCCGACCGACAATGCGGCGCTCCCACACTACTGCCCCTTCGAGAGTGCAGCACTCACTCTGCACTGCTCCTCTGAGAGTGCGGCACTCCCTCAGTACTGCCCCTCCAACAGTGTGGCGCTCTCTCAGTACTGCCCCTCCAACAGTGCTGCTCTCCCTCAGTACTGCCCCTCCGACAGAGCAGCACTCCCTCAATACTGCCTCTCCGACAGTGCAGCACTCCCTCAGTTCTGACCCTCCGACAGTGTGGTGCACCCTCAGTACTGCCCCTCAGACAGTGCGGTGTTCCCTCAGTACAGCCCCTCTTACAGTGCAGCACTCCCTCAGTACTGCCCCTCCATCAGTGTAGCGCTCCCTCAGTACTGCCCCTCCGAGAGTGTGGCGCTTCCTCAGTACAGCCACTCTTACAGTGCAGCGCTCCCTCAGTACTGCCCCTCCGACAGTGCAACACTCCCTCAGTACTGCCCCTCCGACAGTGCGGCGCTCCCTCAGTACTGCCCCTCCGACAGTGTGGTGCTCCCTCAGTACTGCCCCTGCAACAGTGCAGCGCGCCCTCAGTACTGCCCCTCCAACAGTGTGGCGCTCTCTCAGTACTGCCCCTCTGACAGTGCTGCACTCGCTCAGTAATGCCCCTCCAACAGTGCAGCACTCCCTCAATACTGCCCCTCCGAAGGTGCAGCACTCACTCAGTTCTGTCCCACCGACAGTGCGGCGCTCCCTCAGTACTGCCCCTCAGACTGTGCGGCGCTCCCTCAGTACTGCCCCTCTTACAGTGCAGCGCTCCCTCAGTACTGCTTCTCCGACGGTGCAGCGATCCCTTAGTACTGCCCCTCCGACAGTGCAGCACTCCCTCAGTACTGTCCCTCCGACAGTGCGGCGCTCCCTCAGTAATGTCCCTCCGACAGTGTGGCGCCTCCTCAGTACAGCCCCTCTTACAGTGCAGCGCACCCTCAGTACTGCCCCTCCGACAGTGCAGCATTCCCTCAGTGCTGCCCCTCCAAAAGTGCAGCACTCACTCAGTACTGCCCCTCTGACAGTGCGTCGCTCCCTCAGTGCTGCCCCTCCGACGGTGCGGCGGTCCCTCAGTACTGCCCCTCCGACAGTGCGGCGCTCCCTCAGTACTGCCTCTCTGACAGTGCGTAACACACTCAGTACGGCTCCTTGACAGTGCGGCGCTCCCTCAGTACTGCCCCTCCAACAGTGCAGCGCTCCCTCAGTACTGCCCCTCAGACAGTGCGGCGCTCCCTCAGTACAGCCCCTCTTAGAGGGCAGCACTCCCTCAGTACTGCCCCTCTGACAGTGCGGCGCTCCCTCAATACTGCCCCTCCGTCAGTGTAGCACTCCCTCTTTACAGCCCCTCTTACAGAGCAGCACTCCCTCAGTACTGCCCCTCCGACGGTGCAGCGGTCCCTTAGTACTGCCCTTCCGACAGTGCAGCACTCCCTCAGTACTGCCCCACCGACGGTGGAGCGGTCCCTTAGTACTGCCCCTCTGACAGTGCGGCGCTCCCTCAGTACTGCCCCTCCGACTGTGCTGCGCTCTCTCAGTACTGCCCCTCTGACAGTACTGCGCTCCCTCAATACTGCCCCTCTGAGAGTGTTGCGCTCCCTTAGTACTGCCCCACCGACAGTGCAGCACTCCCTCAGTACAGCCCCTCCGACAATGGTGTGCTCCCTCAGTACTGCCCCTCCGACAGTGCAGTGCTCCCTCAGTATTGCCCCTCTGACATTGTGGCGCTACCTCAGTACTGCCCCTCTGACAGTGCAGCGCTCACTAAGTAATGCCCCTCTGACAGTGCAGCGCTCCCTCAGTACTGCCCCACCGAATGTGCGGCGCATCCACACTAATGCCCCTTCAACAGTGCAGCACTCCCTCTGTACTGCTCCTCCATCAGTGCGGCGCACACTCAGTACTGCCCCTCCAACAGTGTGGCGCTCTCTCAGTACTGCCCCTCCGACAGTGCTGCGCTCCCTCAGTACTGCCCCTCCAACAGTGCAGTGCTCCATCAGTACTGCCCCTCTGACAGTGCAGCACTCCCTCAATACTGCCCCTCTTACAGTGCAGCACTCCCTCAGTACTGCCCCTCTGATGGTGCAGCACTCCCTCAATACTGCCCCTCCAACAGTGCTGCTCTCCCTCAGTACTGCCCCTCCGACAGAGCAGCACTCCCTCAATACTGCCTTTTCGACAGTGCAGCACTCCCTCAGTTCTGACCCTCCGACAGTGCGGTGCACCCTCAGTACTGCCCCTCAGACAGTGCGGTGTTCCCTCAGTACAGCCCCTCTTACAGTGCAGCACTCCCTCAGTACTGCCCCTCCATCAGTGTAGCGCTCCCTCAGTACTGCCCCTCCGAGAGTGTGGCGCTTCCTCAGTACAGCCCCTCTTACAGTGCAGCGCTCCCTCAGTACTGCCCCTCCGACAGTGCAACAGTCCCTCAGTACTGCCCCTCCAACAGTGCGGCGCTCCCTCAGTACTGCCCCTCCGACAGTGTGGTGCTCCCTCAGTACTGCCCCTGCAACAGTGCAGCGCGCCCTCAGTACTGCCCCTCCAACAGTGTGGCGCTCTCTCAGTACTGCCCCTCTGACAGTGCTGCGCTCGCTCAGTAATGCCCCTCCAACAGTGCAGCACTCCCTCAATACTGCCCCCCAGAAAGTGCAGCACTCACTCAGTTCTGTCCCACCGACAGTGCGGCGCTCCCTCAGTACTGCCCCTCAGACAGTGCGGCGCTCCCTCAGTACTGCCCCTCCAACAGTGCAGCGCTCCCTCAGTACTGCCCCTCCAACAGTGCGGCGCACCCTCAGTACTGCCTCTCCGACAGTGCAGCACTCCATCAGTTCTGCCCCACCGACAGTGCAGCGCCCCCTCGGTACTGCCCCTCCGACAGTGCTGCGCTCCCTCAGTACTGCCCCTCTGACAGTGTTGCTCTCCCTCAGTGCTGCCCGAACGACAGTTCGGCACTACCTCTTTACTGCCCCTCTGAGAGTGCAGCGCTCACTCTGTACTGCCCCTCCGACAGTGCGGTGCTCCCTCTGTATTGCCCCTCTGACAGTGTGGCGCTCCCTCAGTACTGCCCCTCCCACAGTGCGGCGCTCCCTCAGTACTGCCTCTCTGACAGTGCGGAACACCCTCAGTACAGCTGCTCTGACAGTGCGGCGCTCCCTCAGTACTGCCCCTCCAACAGTGCAGCGCTCCCTCAGTACTGCCCCTTGAACAGTGCGGCGCTCCCTCAGTACTGCCCCTCCGACAGTGCAGCACTCCCTCAGTACTGCCTCTCTGACAGTGCGGAACACCTTCAGTACGGCTGCGCTGACAGTGCGGCTATCCCTCAGTACTGCCCCTTTGACAGTGCGGCACTCACTCACTACTGCTCCTCTGACAGTGCAGCACTCCATCAGTACTGCCCCTCCGACAGTGCAGCACTCCCTCAGTACTGCCCCACCAACGGTGCAGCGCCCCCTCAGTACTGCCCCTCCAACAGTGCTGCGCTCCCTCAGTACTGCCCCTCCGACAGAACGGCACTCCCTCAGTACTGCCTCTCTGAAAGTGCGGAACACCCTCAGTACGGCGGCTCTGACAGTGCGGCGCTCCCTCAGTACTGCCCCTCTGACAGTGTAGCACTCCCTCAGTACTGCCCCTCCGACAGTGCAGCACTCCCTCAGTACTGCCCCTCTTACAGTGCAGCACTCCCTCAGTACTGCCCCTCCGACAGTGCTGCGCTCCCTCAGTACTGCCCCGCCGACAGTGCAGCGCTCCCTCAGTACTGCCCCTCCGATGGTGCAGCGGTCCCATAGTACTGCCCCTCCAACAGTGCAGCACTCCTCAGTACTGGACCTCCGACAGTGCGGCGCTCCCTCAGTACTGCCCCACTTACAGTGCGGCGCTCCCTCAGTACTGCCCCTCCGTCAGTGTAGCACTCCCTCCATATTGACACTCCGACAGTGCAGCGCTCCCTCAGTACTGTCCCTCCGACAGTGCGGTACTCCCTCAGTACTGCCCCTCTGACAGTGCAGCGCTCCCTCAGTACTGCCCCTCCGACAGTGCAGCGCCCCCTCAGTACTGGCCCTCCGACAGTGCAGCGCTCCCTCAGTACTGCCCCTCTGACAGTGCAGCACTCCCTCAGTACTGCTACTCCGACAGTGCAGCACTCCCTCAGTACTGCACCTCCGACAGTGCGGTGCTCCCTCAGTACTGCCCCTCCGACATTGCAGCACTCCCTCAGTACTGCCCTTCTGAGAGTGCAGCAGTCCCTCAGTACTGCCCCTCTGAAAGTGCGGCACTCCCTCAGTACTGAACCTCTGACAGTGCAGCACTCCCTCAGTACTGCCCCTCTGACAGTGCAGCACTCCCTCAGTACAGCCTCTCTGACAGAGCAGCGCTGCCTCAGCACTGCCCCTCCGACAGTGCAGCGCTCACTCAGTGCTGCCCCTCTGTCAGCGCAGCACTCCCTCCGTACTGCCCCTCTGACAGTGCAGCACTCCCTCAGTACTGCCCCTCTGACAGTGCAGCCCTCCCTCAGTACTGCCCCACTGACAGTGCAGTACTCTCTCAGTACTGCCCCTCTGACAGTGCAAGCACTCCCTCAGTACTGCCCCTCTGACAGTGCATCACTCCTTCAGTACTGCCCCTCTGACAGTGCAGCACTCCCTCAGTACTGCCCCTCCGACAGTGCAGCACTCCCTCAGCACTGCCCCTCTGACAATGCAGCACTCCCTCAGTACTGCCCCTCTGACAATGCAGCGCTCCCTCAGTACTGCCCCTCCGACAGTGCAGCGCTCCCTCAGTACTGCCCCTCTGACAGTGCAGCGCTCCCTCAGTACTGCCACTCTGACAGTGCAGCGCTCCCTCAGTACTGCCCCTCTGACAGTGCGGCACTCCCTAAGTACTGCGCCTCTGACAGTGCAGCACTCCCTCAGTACTGCCCCTCTGACAGTGCAGCGCTCCCTCAGTACTGCCCCTCCGACAGTGCAGCAGTCCCTCAGTACTGCCCCTCCGACAGTGCGGCGCTCCCTCAGTACTGCCCCTCCGATGGTGCAGCGCTCCCTCAGTACTGCCCCTCCGACAGTGCAGCACCCCCTCAGTAATGCCCCTCCGACAGGGCAGCACTCCCTCAGTGCTGCTCTCTGACAGTGCAGCGCTCCCTCAGTATTGCCTCTCCAACAGTGCAGCGCTCCCTCAGTACTTCCCCATCAACAGTGCGACGCTCCCTCAGTACTGCCCCTCCGACAGTGCAGCACTCCCTCAGTACTGCCCCACCGACAGCGCAGCGCCCCCTCAGTACTACCCCTCCGACACTGCTGCGCTCCCTCAGTACTGCCCCTCCGACAGCACTGCGCTCCCTCAATACTGCCCCTCTGACAGTGTTGCACTCCCTCAGTACTGCCCCACCGACAGTGCGGCGCTCCCTCTCTACTGCCCCTCTGACAGTGCAATGCTCCTTCTGTACTGCCCCTCTGACAGTGCAGCGCGCCCTCAGTAATGCCCCTCCGACAGTGCAGCGCTCCCTCAGTACTGCCCCTCTGACAGTGCAGCACTCCCTCAGTACTGCCCCTCTGACAGTGCAGCGCTCCCTCAGTACTGCCCCTCTGACAGTGCAGCGCTCCCTCAGTACTGCTCCTCTGACAGTGCGGCACTCCCTCAGTACTGCCCCTCTGACAGTGCAGCACTCCCTCAGTACTGCCCCTCTGACAGTGCAGCACTCCCTCAGTACTGCCCCTCTGACAGTGCAGTGCTCCCTCAGTACTGCCCCTCCGACAGTGCAGCACTCCCTCAGTACTGCCCCTCCGACAGTGTGGCGCTCCCTCAGTACTGCCCCTCCGACGGTGCAGCGCTCCCTCAGTACTGCCCCTCCGACAGTGCAGCACTCCCTCAGTACTGCCCCTCCGACAGTGCAGCACTCCCTCAGTACTGCTCTCCGACAGTGCAGCGCTCCCTCAGTACTGCCCCTCCAACAGTGCAGCGCTCCCTCAGTACTGCCCCATCAACAGTGCGACGCTCCCTCAGTACTGCCCCTCCGACAGTGCAGCACTCCCTCAGTACTGCCCCACCGACTGTGCAGCGCCCCCTCAGTACTACCCCTCCGACACTGCTGCGCTCACTCAGTACTGCCCCTCCGACAGTACTGCGCTCCCTCAATACTGCCCCTCTGACAGTGTTGCACTCCCTCAGCACTGCCCCACCGACAGTGCGGCGCTCCCACACTACTTCCCCTTCGACAGTGCAGCACTCCCTCTGTACCGCTCCTCTGACAGTGCGGCACTCCCTCAGTACTCCCCCTCCGACAGTGCAGCGCTCCCTCTGTGCTGCTCCTCCGCCAGTGCGGCGCGCCCTCAGAACTGCCCCTCCAACAGTATGGCGCTCTCTCAGTACTGCCACTCCGACAGTGCTGCGCTCACTCAGTACTGCCCCTCCAACAGTGCAGCACTCCCTCAGTACTGCCCCTCCGACAGTGCAGCACTCCTTCAATACTGCCCCTCTGACAGTGCAGCACTCCCTCAGTTCTGTCCCTCCGACAGTGCGGCGCTCCCTCAGTACTGCCCCTCAGACAGTGTGGTGCTCCCTCAGTACAGCCCCTCTTACAGTGCAGCAGTCCCTCAGTACTGTCCCTCCGACGGTGCAGCGGTCCCATAGTACTGCCCCTCCAACAGTGCAGCAGTCCTCAGTACTGGACCTCCGACAGTGCGGCGCTCCCTCAGTACTGCCCCTCTGACTGTGCGGCGCTCCCTCAGTACTGCCCCTCCGTCAGTATAGCACTCCCTCCGTACTGCCCCTCCGACAGTGCAGCACTCCCACAGTACTGCCCCTCTGACTGTGCGGCGCTCCCTCAGTACTGCCCCTCCAACAGTGCAGCGCTCCCTCAGTACTGCCCCTCCAACAGTGCAGCGCCCCCTCGGTACTGCCCCTCCGACAGTGCTGCGCTCCCTCAGTACTGCCCCTCTGACAGTGTTGCTCTCCCTCAATACTGCCCCACCGACAGTTCGGCACTACCTCTTTACTGCCCCTCTGAGAGGGCAGCGCTCCCTCAGTACTGCCCCTCCGACAGTGCAGTGCTCCCTCTGTATTGCCCCTCTGACAGTGTGGCGCTCCCTCAGTACTGCCCCTCCCACAGTGCGGCGCTCCCTCAGTACTGCCTCTCTGAAAGTGCGGAACACCCTCAGTACAGCTGCTCTGACAGTGCGGCGCTCCTTCAGTACTGCCCCTCCAACAGTGCAGCGCTCCCTCAGTACTGTCCCTTGAACAGTGCGGCGCTCCCTCAGTACTGCCCCTCCGACAGTGCAGCACTCCCACAGTACTGCCCCACCAACAGTGCAGCGCCCGCTCAGTACCGCCACTCCGACAGTGATATGCTCCCTCAGTACTGCCCCTCCGACAGCACTGCGCTCCCTCAATACTGCCCCTCTGACAGTGTTGCACTCCCTCAGTAATGCCCCTCCGACAGTGCAGCACTCCCACAGTGCTGCTCTCTGACAGTGCAGCGCTCCCTCAGTATTGCCCCTCCAACAGTGCAGCGCTCCCTCAGTACTGCCCCATCAACAGTGCGACGCTCCCTCAGTACTGCCCCTCCGACAGTGCAGCACTCCCTCAGTACTGCCCCACCGACAGCGCAGCGCCCCCTCAGTACTACCCCTCCGACACTGCTGCGCTCCCTCAGTACTGCCCCTCCGACAGCACTGCGCTCCCTCAATACTGCCCCTCTGACAGTGTTGCACTCCCTCAGTACTGCCCCACCGACAGTGCGGCGCTCCCTCTCTACTGCCCCTCTGACAGTGCAATGCTCCTTCTGTACTGCCCCTCTGACAGTGCAGCGCGCCCTCAGTAATGCCCCTCCGACAGTGCAGCGCTCCCTCAGTACTGCCCCTCTGACAGTGCAGCAATCCCTCAGTACTGCCCCTCTGACAGTGCAGCGCTCCCTCAGTACTGCCCCTCTGACAGTGCAGCGCTCCCTCAGTACTGCTCCTCTGACAGTGCGGCACTCCCTCAGTACTGCACCTCTGACAGTGCAGCACTCCCTCAGTACTGCCCCTCTGACAGTGCAGCACTCCCTCAGTACTGCCCCTCTGACAGTGCAGTGCTCCCTCAGTCCTGCCCCTCCGACAGTGCAGCACTCCCTCAGTACTGCCCCTCCGACAGTGCAGCGCTCCCTCAGTTCTGCCCCATCAACAGCGCGACGCTCCCTCAGTACTGCCCCTTCGACAGTGCAGCACTCCCTCAGTACTGCTCCACCGACAGTGCAGCGCCCCCTCAGTTCTGCCCCATCAACAGCGCGACGCTCCCTCAGTACTGCCCCTCCGACAGGTCTGCGCTCCCTCAATACTGCCCCTCTGACAGTGTTGCACTCCCTCAGTACTGCCCCACCGACAGTGCGGCGCTCCCTCTCTACTGCCCCTCTGACAGCGCAACGCTCCTTCTGTACTGACCCTCTGACAGTGCAGCGCGCCCTCAGTACTGCCCCTCCGACAGTGCAGCACTCCCTCAGTACTGCCCCTCCGACAGTGCAGCACTCCCTCAGTACTACTCTCCGACAGTGCAGCGCTCCCTCAGTACTGCCCCTTGAACAGTGCGGCGCTCCCTCAGTACTGCCCCTCCGACAGTGCAGCACTCCCACAGTACTGCCCCACCAACAGTGCAGCGCCCCCTCAGTATCGCCCCTCCGACAGTGATACGCTCCCTCAGTACTGCCCCTCCAACAGAACGGCGCTCCCTCAGTACTGCCTCTCTGACAGTGTGGAACACCCTCAGTACGGCTGCGCTGACAGTGCGGCTATCCCTCAGAACTGCCCCTTTGACAGTGCAGCACTCACTCACTACTGCTCCTCTGACAGTGCAGCACTCCATCAGTACTGCCCCACCAACAGTGCAGCACCCCCTCAGTACTGCCCCTCCGACAGTGCTGCGCTCCCTCAGTACTGCCCCTCCGACAGAACGGCGCTCCCTCGGTACTGCCTCTCTGAAAGTGCGGAACACCCTCAGTACGACGGCTCTGACAGTGCGGCGCTCCCTCAGTACTGCCCCTTTGACAGTGTAGCACTCCCTCAGTACTGCCCCTCCGACAGTGCAGCACTCCCTCAGTACTGCCCCTCTTACAGTGCAGCACTCCCTCAGTACTGCCCCTCCGACAGTGCGGCGCTCCCTCAGTACTGCCCCTCCGACATTGCAGCACTCCCTCAGTTCTGCCCTTCTGAGAGTGCAGCAGTCCCTCAGTACTGCCCCTCTGAAAGTGCGGCACTCCCTCAGTACTGCACCTCTGTCAGCGCAGCACTCCCTCAGTACTGCCCCTCTGACAGTGCAGCACTCCCTCAGTACTGCCCCTCTGACAGTGCAGCCCTCCCTCAGTACTGCCCCACTGACAGTGCAGTACTCTCTCAGTACTGCCCCTCTGACAGTGCAAGCACTCCCTCAGTACTGGCCCTCTGACAGTGCAGCACTCCCTCAGTACTGCCCCTCTGACAGTGCAGCACTCCCTCAGTACTGCCCCTCCGACAGTGCAGCACTCCCTCAGTACTGCCCCTCTGACAATGCAGCACTCCCTCAGTACTGCCTCTCTGACAATGCAGCGCTCCCTCAGTACTGCCCCTCCGACAGTGCAGCGCTCCCTCAGTACTGCCCCTCTGACAGTGCAGCGCTCCCTCAGTACTGCCACTCTGACAGTGCAGCGCTCCCTCAGTACTGCCCCTCTGACAGTGCGGCACTCCCTAAGTACTGCCCCTCTGACAGTGCAGCACTTCCTCAGTACTGCCCCTCTGACAGTGCAGCGCTCCCTCAGTACTGCCCCTCCGACAGTGCAGCACTCCCTCAGTACTGCCCCTCCGACAGTGCGGCGCTCCCTCAGTACTGCCCCTCCGATGGTGCAGCGCTCCCTCAGTACTGCCCCTCCGACAGTGCAGCACTCCCTCAGTAATTCCCCTCCGACAGTGCAGCACTCCCTCAGTGCTGCTCTCTGACAGTGCAGCGCTCCCTCAGTATTGCCCCTCCAACAGTGCAGCGCTCCCTCAGTACTGCCCCATCAACAGTGCGACGCTCCCTCAGTACTGCCCCTCCGACAGTGCAGCACTCCCTCAGTACTGCCCCACCGACAGCGCAGCGCCCCCTCAGTACTACCCCTCCGACACTGCTGCGCTCCCTCAGTACTGCCCCTCCGACAGCACTGCGCTCCCTCAATTCTGCCCCTCTGACAGTGTTGCACACCCTCAGTACTGCCCCACCGACAGTGCGGCGCTCCCTCTCTACTGCCCCTCTGACAGTGCAATGCTCCTTCTGTACTGCCCCTCTGACAGTGCAGCGCGCCCTCAGTAATGCCCCTCCAACAGTGCAGCGCTCCCTCAGTACTGCCCCTCTGACAGTGCAGCACTCCCTCAGTACTGCCCCTCTGACAGTGCAGTGCTCCCTCAGTACTGCTCCTCTGACAGTGCGGCACTCCCTCAGTACTGCACCTCTGACAGTTCAGCACTCCCTCAGTACTGCCCCTCTGACACTGCAGCACTCCCTCAGTACTGCCCCTCTGACAGTGCAGTGCTCCCTCAGACCTGCCCCTCCGACAGTGCAGCACTCCCTCAGTACTGCCCCTCCGACAGTGCAGCACTCCCTCAGTACTGCCCCATCAACAGCGCGACGCTCCCTCAGTACTCCCCTTCGACAGTGCAGCACTCCCTCAGTACTGCCCCACCGACAGTGCAGCGCCCCCTCAGTACTACCCCTCCAACACTGCTGCGCTCCCTCAGTACTGCCCCTCCGACAGTACTGCGCTCCCTCAATACTGCCCCTCTGACAGTGTTGCACTCCCTCAGTACTGCCCCACCGACAGTGCGGCGCTCCATCTCTACTGCCCCTCTGACAGCGCAACGCTCCTTCTGTACTGACCCTCTGACAGTGCAGCGCGCCCTCAGTACTGCCCCTCCGACAGTGCAGCACTCCCTCAGTACTGCCCCTCTGACAGTGCAGCACTCCCTCAGTACTGCTCTCCGACAGTGCAGCGCTCCCTCAGTACTGCCGCTTGAACAGTGCGGCGCTCCCTCAGTACTGCCCCTCCGACAGTGCAGCACTCCCACAGTACTGCCCCACCAACAGTGCAGCGCCCCCTCAGTACTGCCCCTCCGACAGTGCTGCGCTCCCTCAGTACTGCCCCTCCAACAGAACGGCGCTCCCTCGGTACTGCCTCTCTGAAAGTGCGGAACACCCTCAGTACGGCGGCTCTGACAGTGCGGCGCTCCCTCAGTACTGCCCCTCTGACAGTGTAGCACTCCCTCAGTACTGCCCCTCCGACAGTGCAGCACTCCCTCAGTACTGCCCCTCTTACAGTGCAGCACTCCCTCAGTACTGACCCTCCGACAGTGCGGCGCTCCCTCAGTACTGCCCCTCCGACATTGCAGCACTCCCTCAGTACTGCCCCTCTGACAGTGCTGCGCTCCCTCAGTACTGCCCCTCCGACAGTGCAGCGCTCCCTCAGTACTGCCCCTCTGACAGTGCGGTACTCCCTCAGTACTGCCCCTCTGACAGTGCAGCGCTCCCTCAGTACTGCCCCTCCGACAGTGCAGCGCCCCCTCAGTACAGGCCCTCCAACAGTGCAGCGCTCCCTCAGTACTGCCCCTCTGACAGTGCAGCACTCCCTCAGTACTGCTACTCCGACAGTGCAGCACTCCCTCAGTACTGCCCCTCCGACAGTGCGGCGCTCCCTCAGTACTGCCCCTCCGACATTGCAGCACTCCCTCAGTACTGCACCTCTGACAGTGCAGCACTCCCTCAGTACTGCCCCTCTGACAGTGCAGCACTCCCTCAGTACAGCCCCTCTGACAGTGCAGCGCTCCCTCAGTACTGCCCCTCCGACAGTGCAGCGCTCACTCAGTGCTGCCCCTCTGTCAGCGCAGCACTCCCTCAGTACTGCCCCTCTGACAGTGCAGCACTCCCTCAGTACTGCCCCTCTGACAGTGCAGCCCTCCCTCAGTACTGCCCCACTGACAGTGCAGTACTCTCTCAGTACTGCCCCTCTGACAGTGCAAGCACTCCCTCAGTACTGCCCCTCTGACAGTGCAGCACTCCCTCAGTACTGCCCCTCTGACAGTGCGGTACTCCCTCAGTACTGCCCCTCTAACAGTGCAGCGCTCCCTCAGTACTGCCCCTCTGACAGTGCAGCACTCCCTCAGTACTGCTACTCCAACAGTGCAGCACTCCCTCAGTACTGCCCCTCCGACAGTGCGGCGATCCCTCTGCACTGCCCCTCTGACAGTGCAGCACTCACTCAGTACTGCTCCTCCGACAGTGCAGCACTCCCTCAGTACTGCCCCTCCGACAGTGCAGCACTCCCTCAGTACTGCCCCACCAACAGTGCAGCGCCCCCTCAGTGCTGCCCCTCCGACAGTGCTGCGCTCCCTCAGTACTGCCCCTCCGACAGAACGGCGCTCCCTCAGTGCTGCCTCTCTGACAGTGCGGAACACCCTCAGTACGGCTGCTCTGACAGTGCGGCGCTCCCT
Source organism: Somniosus microcephalus (assembly GCF_052327205.1). Taxonomy (NCBI): domain Eukaryota; kingdom Metazoa; phylum Chordata; class Chondrichthyes; order Squaliformes; family Somniosidae; genus Somniosus; species Somniosus microcephalus. The sequence goes on from NC_140998.1 coordinate 184,529,624, forward strand.
CAGTACTGCCCCTCCGACAATGCAGCACTCCCTCAGTACTGCCCCTCTTACAGTGCAGCACTCCCTCAGTACTGCCCCTCCGACAGTGCGATACTCCCTCAGTACTGCCCCTCTGACAGTGCAGCGCTCCCTCAGTACTGCCCCTCCGACAGTGCAGCGCCCCCTCAGTACTGGCCCTCCGACAGTGCAGCGCTCCCTTAGTACTGCCCCTCTGACAGTGCTGCACTCCCTCATACTGCCCCTCTGACAGTGCAGCACTCACTCAGTACTGCTCATCCGACAGTGCAGCACTCCCTCAGTACTGCCCCTCTTACAGTGCAGCACTCCCTCAGTACTGCCCCACCGACAGTGCGGCGCTCCCTCTCTACTGCCCCTCTGACAGCACAGCGCTCCTTCTGTACTGCCCCTCTGACAGTGCAGCGCGCCCTCAGTACTGCCGCTCCAACAGAACGGCGCTCCCTCAGTACTGCCTCTCTGACAGTGTGGAACACCCTCAGTACGGCTGCTCTGACAGTGCGGCGATCCCTCTGTACTGCCCCTCTGACAGTGCAGCGCTCCCTCAGTACTGCCCCTCTGACAGTGCAGCGCTCCCTCAGTACTGCTCCTCTGACAGTGCGGCACTCCCTCAGTACTGCACCTCTGACAGTGCAGCACTCCCTCAGTACTGCCCCTCTGACAGTGCAGCACTCCCTCAGTACTGCGCCTCTGACAGTGCAGTGCTCCCTCAGTCCTGCCCCTCCGACAGTGCAGCACTCCCTCAGTACTGCCCCTCCGACAGTGCAGCGATCCCTCAGTTCTGCCCCATCAACAGCGCGACGCTCCCTCAGTACTGCCCCTTCGACAGTGCAGCACTCCCTCAGTACTGCCCCACCGACAGTGCAGCGCCCCCTCAGTACTACCCCTCCAACACTGCTGCGCTCCCTCAGTACTGCCCCTCCAACAGGTCTGCGCTCCCTCAATACTGCCCCTCTGACAGTGTTGCACTCCCTCAGTACTGCCCCACCGACAGTGCGGCGCTCCCTCTCTACTGCCCCTCTGACAGCGCAACGCTCCTTCTGTACTGACCCTCTGACAGTGCAGCGCGCCCTCAGTACTGCCCCTCCGACAGTGCAGCACTCCCTCAGTACTGCCCCTCCGACAGTGCAGCACTCCCTCAGTACTGCTCTCCGACAGTGCAGCGCTCCCTCAGTACTGCCCCTTGAACAGTGCGGCGCTCCCTCAGTACTGCCCCTCCGACAGTGCAGCACTCCCACAGTACTGCCCCACCAACAGTGCAGCGCCCCCTCAGTACCGCCCCTCCGACAGTGATACGCTCCCTCAGTACTGCCCCTCCAACAGAACGGCGCTCCCTCAGTACTGCCTCTCTGACAGTGTGGAACTCCCTCAGTACGGCTGCGCTGACAGTGCGGCTATCCCTCAGTACTGCCCCTTTGACAGTGCAGCACTCACTCACTACTGCTCCTCTGACAGTGCAGCACTCCATCAGTACTGCCCCACCAACAGTGCAGCACCCCCTCAGTACTGCCCCTCCGACAGTGCTGCGCTCCCTCAGTACTGCCCCTCCGACAGAACGGCGCTCCCTCGGTACTGCCTCTCTGAGAGTGCGGAACACCCTCAGTACGGCGGCTGTGACAGTGCGGCGCTCCCTCAGTACTGCCCCTCTGACAGTGTAGCACTCCCTCAGTACTGCCCCTCCGACAGTGCAGCACTCCCTCAGTACTGCCCCTCTTACAGTGCAGCACTCCCTCAGTACTGCCCCTCCGACAGTGCGGCGCTCCCTCAGTACTGCCCCTCCGACATTGCAGCACTCCCTCAGTTCTGCCCTTCTGAGAGTGCAGCAGTCCCTCAGTACTGCCCCTCTGAAAGTGCGGCACTCCCTCAGTACTGCACCTCTGTCAGCGCAGCACTCCCTCAGTACTGCCCCTCTGACAGTGCAGCACTCCCTCAGTACTGCCCCTCTGACAGTGCAGCCCTCCCTCAGTACTGCCCCACTGACAGTGCAGTACTCTCTCAGTACTGCCCCTCTGACAGTGCAAGCCGTCCCTCAGTACTGCCCCTCTGACAGTGCAGCACTCCCTCAGTACTGCCCCTCTGACAGTGCAGCACTCCCTCAGTACTGCCCCTCCGACAGTGCAGCACTCCCTCAGTACTGCCCCTCTGACAATGCAGCACTCCCTCAGTACTGCCTCTCTGACAATGCAGCGCTCCCTCAGTACTGCCCCTCCGACAGTGCAGCGCTCCCTCAGTACTGCCCCTCTGACAGTGCAGCGCTCCCTCAGTACTGCCACTCTGACAGTGCAGCGCTCCCTCAGTACTGCCCCTCTGACAGTGCGGCACTCCCTAAGTACTGCCCCTCTGACAGTGCAGCACTTCCTCAGTACTGCCCCTCTGACAGTGCAGCGCTCCCTCAGTACTGCCCCTCCGACAGTGCAGCACTCCCTCAGTACTGCCCCTCCGACAGTGTGGCGCTCCCTCAGTACTGCCCCTCCGATGGTGCAGCGCTCCCTCAGTACTGCCCCTCCGACAGTGCAGCACTCCCTCAGTAATGCCCCTCCGACAGTGCAGCACTCCCTCAGTACTGCCCCATCAACAGTGCGACGCTCCCTCAGTACTGCCCCTCCGACAGTGCAGCACTCCCTCAGTACTGCCCCACCGACAGCGCAGCGCACCCTCAGTACTACCCCTCCGACACTGCTGCGCTCCCTCAGTACTGCCCCTCCGACAGCACTGCGCTCCCTCAATACTGCCCCTCTGACATTGTTGCACTCCCTCAGTACTGCCCCACCGACAGTGCGGCGCTCCCTCTCTACTGCCCCTCTGACAGTGCAATGCTCCTTCTGTACTGCCCCTCTGACAGTGCAGCGCGCCCTCAGTAATGCCCCTCCAACAGTGCAGCGCTCCCTCAGTACTGCCCCTCTGACAGTGCAGCACTCACTCAGTACTGCCCCTCTGACAGTGCAGCGCTCCCTCAGTACTGCTCCTCTGACAGTGCGGCACTCCCTCAGTACTGCACCTCTGACAGTGCAGCACTCCCTCAGTACTGCCCCTCTGACAGTGCAGCACTCCCTCAGTACTGCCCCTCTGACAGTGCAGTGCTCCCTCTGTCCTGCCCCTCCGACAGTGCAGCACTCCCTCAGTACTGCCCATCCGACAGTGCAGCACTCCCTCAGTACTGCCCCATCAACAGCGCGACGCTCCCTCAGTACTGCCCCTTCGACAGTGCAGCACTCCCTCAGTACTGCCCCACCGACAGTGCAGCGCCCCCTCAGTACTACCCCTCCAACACTGCTGCGCTCCCTCAGTACTGCCCCTCCCACAGTACTGCGCTCCCTCAATACTGCCCCTCTGACAGTGTTGCACTCCCTCAGTACTGCCCCACCGACAGTGCGGCGCTCCCTCTCTACTGCCCCCTGACAGCGCAACGCTCCTTCTGTACTGACCCTCTGACAGTGCAGCGCGCCCTCAGTACTGCCCCTCCGACAGTGCAGCACTTCCTCAGTACTGCCCCTCCGACAGTGCAGCACTCCCTCAGTACTGCTCTCCGACAGTGCAGCGCTCCCTCAGTACTGCCGCTTGAACAGTGCGGCGCTCCCTCAGTACTGCCCCTCCGACAGTGCAGCACTCCCACAGTACTGCCCCACCAACAGTGCAGCGCCCCCTCAGTACCGCCCCTCCGACAGTGATACGTTCCCTCAGTACTGCCCCTCCAACAGAACGGCGCTCCCTCAGTACTGCCTCTCTGACAGTGTGGAACACCCTCAGTACGGCTGCGCTGACAGTGCGGCTATCCCTCAGTACTGCCCATTTGACAGTGCAGCACTCACTCACTACTGCTCCTCTGACAGTGCAGCACTCCATCAGTACTGCCCCTCCGACAGTGCAGCACTCCCTCAGTACTGCCCCACCAACAGTGCAGCACCCCTCAGTACTGCCCCTCCGACAGTGCTGCGCTCCCTCCGTACTGCCCCTCCGACAGAACGGCGCTCCCTCGGTACTGCCTCTCTGAAAGTGCGGAACACCCTCAGTACGGCGGCTCTGACAGTGCGGCGCTCCATCAGTACTGCCCCTCTGACAGTGTAGCACTCCCTCAGTACTGCCCCTCCGACAGTGCAGCACTCCCTCAGTACTGCCCCTCTTACAGTGCAGCACTCCCTCAGTACTGCCCCTCCGACAGTGCGGCGCTCCCTCAGTACTGCCCCTCCGACATTGCAGCACTCCCTCAGTACTGCCCCTCCGACAGTGCTGCGCTCCCTCAGTACTGCCCCTCCGACAGTGCAGCGCTCCCTCAGTACTGCCCCTCTGACAGTGCGGTACTCCCTCAGTACTGCCCCTCTGACAGTGCAGCGCTCCCTCAGTACTGCCCCTCCGACAGTGCAGCGCCCCCTCAGTACAAGCCCTCCAACAGTGCAGCGCTCCCTCAGTACTGCCCCTCTGACAGTGCAGCACTCCCTCAGTACTGCTACTCCGACAGTGCAGCACTCCCTCAGTACTGCCCCTCCGACAGTGCGGCGCTCCCTCAGTACTGCCCCTCCGACATTGCAGCACTCCCTCAGTACTGCACCTCTGACAGTGCAGCACTCCCTCAGTACTGCCCCTCTGACAGTGCAGCACTCCCTCAGTACAGCCCCTCTGACAGTGCAGCGCTCCCTCAGTACTGCCCCTCCGACAGTGCAGCGCTCACTCAGTGCTGCCCCTCTGTCAGTGCAGCACTCCCTCAGTACTGCCCCTCTGACAGTGCGGCACTCCCTCAGTACTGCCCCTCTGACAGTGCAGCCCTCCCTCAGTACTGCCCCACTGACAGTGCAGTACTCTCTCAGTACTGCCCCTCTGACAGTGCAAGCACTCCCTCAGTACTGCCCCTCTGACAGTGCAGCACTCCCTCAGTACTGCCCCTCTGACAGTGCGGTACTCCCTCAGTACTGCCCCTCTGACAGTGCAGCGCTCCCTCAGTACTGCCCCTCCGACAGTGCAGCGCCCCCTCAGTACTGTCCCTCCGACAGTGCGATACTCCCTCAGTACTGCCCCTCTGACAGTGCAGCGCTCCCTCAGTACTGCCCCTCCGACAGTGCAGCGCCCCCTCAGTACTGGCCCTCCGACAGTGCAGCGCTCCCTTAGTACTGCCCCTCTGACAGTGCTGCACTCCCTCATACTGCCCCTCTGACAGTGCAGCACTCACTCAGTACTGCTCATCCGACAGTGCAGCACTCCCTCAGTACTGCCCCTCTTACAGTGCAGCACTCCCTCAGTACTGCCCCACCGACAGTGCGGCGCTCCCTCTCTACTGCCCCTCTGACAGCACAGCGCTCCTTCTGTACTGCCCCTCTGACAGTGCAGCGCGCGCTCAGTACTGCCCCTCCAACAGAACGGCGCTCCCTCAGTACTGCCTCTCTGACAGTGTGGAACACCCTCAGTACGGCTGCTCTGACAGTGCGGCTCTCCGTCAGTACTGCCCCTCCAACAGTGCAGCGCTCCCTCAGTACTGTCCCTTGAACAGTGCGGCGCTCCCTCAGTACTGCCCCTCCGACAGTGCAGCACTCCCACAGTACTGCCCCACCAACAGTGCAGCGCCCCCTCAGTACCGCCCCTCCGACAGTGATACGCTCCCTCAGTACTGCCCCTCCAACAGAACGGCGCACCCTCAGTACTGCCTCTCTGACAGTGTGGAACACCCTCAGTACGGCTGCTCTGACAGTGCGGCGATCCCTCTGTACTGCCCCTCTGACAGTGCAGCACTCACTCAGTACTGCTCATCCGACAGTGCAGCACTCCCTCAGTACTGCCCCTCTTGCAGTGCAGCACTCCCTCAGTACTGCCCCACCGACAGTGCGGCGCTCCCTCTCTACTGCCCCTCTGACAGCACAGCGCTCCTTCTGTACTGCCCCTCTGACAGTGCAGCGCGCCCTCAGTACTGCCCCACCAACAGTGCGGCGCTCCCACACTACTTCCCCTTCGACAGTGCAGCACTCCCTCTGTACCGCTCCTCTGACAGTGTTGCTCTCCCTCAGTTCTGCCCGACCGACAGTTCGGCACGACCTCTTTACTGCCCCTCAGAGAGTGCAGCCCTCACTCTGTACTGCCCCTCCGACAGTGCGGTGCTCCCTCTGTATTGCCCCTCTGACAGTGTGGCGCTCCCTCAGTACTGCCCCTCCCACAGTGCGGCGCTCCCTCAGTACTGCCTCTCTGACAGTGCGGAACACCCTCAGTACAGCTGCTCTGACAGTGCGGCGCTCCGTCAGTACTGCCCCTCCAACAGTGCAGCGCTCCCTCAGTACTGCCCCACCAACAGTGCAGTGCCCCCTCAGTACCGCCCCTCCGACAGTGCTGCGCTCCCTCAGTACTGCCCCTCCAACAGAACGGCGCTCCCTCAGTACTGCCTCTCTGACAGTGTGGAACACCCTCAGTGCGGCTGCGCTGACAGTGCGGCTATCCCTCAGTACTGCCCCTTTGACAGTGCAGCACTCACTCACTACTGCTCCTCTGACAGTGCAGCACTCCATCAGTACTGCCCCACCAACAGTGCAGCGCCCCCTCAGTACTGCCCCTCCGACAGTGCTGTGCTCCCTCAGTACTGCCCCTCCGACAGAACGGCGCTCCCTCAGTACTGCCTCTCTGAAAGTGCGGAACACCCTCAGTACGGCGGCTCTGACAGTGCGGCGCTCCCTCTGTACTGCCCCTCCGACAGTGCTGCGCTCCCTCAGTACTGCCCCTCCGACAGTGCAGCGCTCCCTCAGTACTGCCCCTCTGACAGTGCGGTACTCTCTCAGTACTGCCCCTCCGACAGTGCAAGCACTCCCTCAGTACTGCCCCTCTGACAGTGCAGCACTCCCTCAGTACTGCCCCTCTGACAGTGCGGTACTCCCTCAGTACTGCTCCTCCGACAGTGCAGCGCTCCCTCAGTACTGCCCCTCTGACAGTGCAGCACTCACTCAGTACTGCTCCTCCGACAGTGCAGCACTCCCTCAGTACTGCCCCTCCGACAGTGCAGCACTCCCTCAGTACTGCCCCACCAACAGTGCAGCGCCCCCTCAGTGCTGCCCCTCCGACAGTGCTGCGCTCCCTCAGTACTGCCCCTCCGACAGAACGGCGCTCCCTCAGTGCTGCCTCTCTGACAGTGCGGAACACCCTCAGTACGGCTGCTCTGACAGTGCGGCGCTCCCTCAGTACTGCCCCTCCGACAATGCAGCACTCCCTCAGTACTGCCCCTCTTACAGTGCAGCACTCCCTCAGTACTGCCCCTCCGACAGTGCGATACTCCCTCAGTACTGCCCCTCTGACAGTGCAGCGCTCCCTCAGTACTGCCCCTCCGACAGTGCAGCGCCCCCTCAGTACTGGCCCTCCGACAGTGCAGCGCTCCCTTAGTACTGCCCCTCTGACAGTGCTGCACTCCCTCATACTGCCCCTCTGACAGTGCAGCACTCACTCAGTACTGCTCATCCGACAGTGCAGCACTCCCTCAGTACTGCCCCTCTTACAGTGCAGCACTCCCTCAGTACTGCCCCACCGACAGTGCGGCGCTCCCTCTCTACTGCCCCTCTGACAGCACAGCGCTCCTTCTGTACTGCCCCTCTGACAGTGCAGCGCGCCCTCAGTACTGCCCCTCCAACAGAACGGCGCTCCCTCAGTACTGCCTCTCTGACAGTGTGGAACACCCTCAGTACGGCTGCTCTGACAGTGCGGCGATCCCTCTGTACTGCCCCTCTGACAGTGCAGCGCTCCCTCAGTACTGCCCCTCTGACAGTGCAGCGCTCCCTCAGTACTGCTCCTCTGACAGTGCGGCACTCCCTCAGTACTGCACCTCTGACAGTGCAGCACTCCCTCAGTACTGCCCCTCTGACAGTGCAGCACTCCCTCAGTACTGCCCCTCTGACAGTGCAGTGCTCCCTCAGTCCTGCCCCTCCGACAGTGCAGCACTCCCTCAGTACTGCCCCTCCGACAGTGCAGCGCTCCCTCAGTTCTGCCCCATCAACAGCGCGACGCTCCCTCAGTACTGCCCCTTCGACAGTGCAGCACTCCCTCAGTACTGCCCCACCGACAGTGCAGCGCCCCCTCAGTACTACGCCTCCAACACTGCTGCGCTCCCTCAGTACTGCCCCTCCGACAGGTCTGCGCTCCCTCAATACTGCCCCTCTGACAGTGTTGCACTCCCTCAGTACTGCCCCACCGACAGTGCGGCGCTCCCTCTCTACTGCCCCTCTGACAGCGCAACGCTCCTTCTGTACTGACCCTCTGACAGTGCAGCGCGCCCTCAGTACTGCCCCTCCGACAGTGCAGCACTCCCTCAGTACTGCCCCTCCGACAGTGCAGCACTCCCTCAGTACTGCTCTCCGACAGTGCAGCGCTCCCTCAGTACTGCCCCTTGAACAGTGCGGCGCTCCCTCAATACTGCCCCTCCAACAGTGCAGCACTCCCATAGTACTGCCCCACCAACAGTGCAGTGCCCCCTCAGTACCGCCCCTCCGACAGTGATACGCTCCCTCAGTACTGCCCCTCCAACAGAACGGCGCTCCCTCAGTACTGCCTCTCTGACAGTGTGGAACTCCCTCAGTACGGCTGCGCTGACAGTGCGGCTATCCCTCAGTACTGCCCCTTTGACAGTGCAGCACTCACTCACTACTGCTCCTCTGACAGTGCAGCACTCCATCAGTACTGCCCCACCAACAGTGCAGCACCCCCTCAGTACTGCCCCTCCGACAGTGCTGCGCTCCCTCAGTACTGCCCCTCCGACAGAACGGCGCTCCCTCGGTACTGCCTCTCTGAAAGTGCGGAACACCCTCAGTACGGCGGCTGTGACAGTGCGGCGCTCCCTCAGTACTGCCCCTCTGACAGTGTAGCACTCCCTCAGTACTGCCCCTCCGACAGTGCAGCACTCCCTCAGTACTGCCCCTCTTACAGTGCAGCACTCCCTCAGTACTGCCCCTCCGACAGTGCGGCGCTCCCTCAGTACTGCCCCTCCGACATTGCAGCACTCCCTCAGTTCTGCCCTTCTGAGAGTGCAGCAGTCCCTCAGTACTGCCCCTCTGAAAGTGCGGCACTCCCTCAGTACTGCACCTCTGTCAGCGCAGCACTCCCTCAGTACTGCCCCTCTGACAGTGCAGCACTCCCTCAGTACTGCCCCTCTGACAGTGCAGCCCTCCCTCAGTACTGCCCCACTGACAGTGCAGTACTCTCTCAGTACTGCCCCTCTGACAGTGCAAGCACTCCCTCAGTACTGCCCCTCTGACAGTGCAGCACTCCCTCAGTACTGCCCCTCTGACAGTGCAGCACTCCCTCAGTACTGCCCCTCCGACAGTGCAGCACTCCCTCAGTACTGCCCCTCTGACAATGCAGCACTCCCTCAGTACTGCCTCTCTGACAATGCAGCGCTCCCTCAGTACTGCCCCTCCGACAGTGCAGCGCTCCCTCAGTACTGCCCCTCTGACAGTGCAGCGCTCCCTCAGTACTGCCACTCTGACAGTGCAGCGCTCCCTCAGTACTGCCCCTCTGACAGTGCGGCACTCCCTAAGTACTGCCCCTCTGACAGTGCAGCACTTCCTCAGTACTGCCCCTCTGACAGTGCAGCGCTCCCTCAGTACTGCCCCTCCGACAGTGCGGCGCTCCCTTAGTACTGCCCCTCCGATGGTGCAGCGCTCCCTCAGTACTGCCCCTCCGACAGTGCAGCACTCCCTCAGTAATGCCCCTCCGACAGTGCAGCACTCCCTCAGTGCTGCTCTCTGACAGTGCAGCGCTCCCTCAGTATTGCCCCTCCAACAGTGCAGCGCTCCCTCAGTACTGCCCCATCAACAGAGCGACGCTCCCTCAGTACTGCCCCTCCGACAGTGCAGCACTCCCTCAGTACTGCCCCACCGACAGCGCAGCGCCCCCTCAGTACTACCCCTCCGACACTGCTGCGCTCCCTCAGTACTGCCCCTCCGACAGCACTGCGCTCCCTCAATACTGCCCCTCTGACAGTGTTGCACTCCCTCAGTACTGCCCCACCGACAGTGCAGCACTCCCTCAGTACTGCCCCTCTTACAGTGCAGCACTCCCTCAGTACTGCCCCTCCGACAGTGCTGCGCTCCCTCAGTACTGCCCCTCCTACAGTGCAGCGCTCCCTCAGTGCTGCCCCTCTGACAGTGCGGTACTCCCTCAGTACTGCCTCTCTGACAGTGCGGAACACCCTCAGTACAGCTGCTCTGACAGTGCGGCGCTCCGTCAGTACTGCCCCTCCAACAGTGCAGCGCTCCCTCAGTACTGCCCCACCAACAGTGCAGTGCCCCCTCAGTACCGCCCCTCCGACAGTGCTGCGCTCCCTCAGTACTGCCCCTCCAACAGAACGGCGCTCCCTCAGTACTGCCTCTCTGACAGTGTGGAACACCCTCAGTACGGCTGCGCTGACAGTGCGGCTATCCCTCAGTACTGCCCCTTTGACAGTGCAGCACTCACTCACTACTGCTCCTCTGACAGTGCAGCACTCCATCAGTACTGCCCCACCAACAGTGCAGCGCCCCCTCAGTACTGCCCCTCCGACAGTGCTGCGCTCCCCCAGTACTGCCCCTCCGACAGAACGGCGCTCCCTCAGTACTGCCTCTCTGAAAGTGCGGAACACCCTCAGTACGGCGGCTCTGACAGTGCGGCGCTCCCTCAGTACTGCGCCTCTGACAGTGTAGCACTCCCTCAGTACTGCCCCTCCGACAGTGCAGCACTCCCTCAGTACTGCCCCTCTTACAGTGCAGCACTCCCTCAGTACTGCCCCTCCGACAGTGCTGCGCTCCCTCAGTACTGCCCCTCCGACAGTGCAGCGCTCCCTCAGTGCTGCCCCTCTGACAGTGCGGTACTCCCTCAGTACTGCCCCTCTGACAGTGCAGCGCTCCCTCAGTACTGCCCCTCCGACATTGCAGCGCCCCCTCAGTACTGGCCCTCCGACAGTGCAGCGCTCCCTCAGTACTGCCCCTCTGACAGTGCAGCACTCCCTCAGTACTGCTACTCCGACAGTGCAGCACTCCCTCAGTACTGCCCCTCCGACAGTGCGGCGCTCCCTCAGTACTGCCCCTCCGACATTGCAGCACTCCCTCAGTACTGCCCTTCTGAGAGTGCAGCAGTCCCTCAGTACTGCCCCTCTGAAAGTGCGGCACTCCCTCAGTACTGCACCTCTGACAGTGCAGCACTCCCTCAGTACTGCCCCTCTGACAGTGCAGCACTCCTTCAGTACAGCCCCTCTGACAGTGCAGCGCTCCCTCAGTACTGCCCCTCCGACAGTGCAGCGCTCACTCAGTGCTGCCCCTCTGTCAGCGCAGCACTCCCTCAGTACTGCCCCTCTGACAGTGCAGCACTCCCTCAGTACTGCCCCTCTGACAGTGCAGCCCTCCCTCAGTACTGCCCCACTGACAGTGCAGTACTCTCTCAGTACTGCCCCTCTGACAGTGCAAGCACTCCCTCAGTACTGCCCCTCTGACAGTGCAGCACTCCCTCAGTACTGCCCCTCTGACAGTGCAGCACTCCCTCAGTACTGCCCCTCCGACAGTGCAGCACTCCCTCAGTACTGCCCCTCTGACAATGCAGCACTCCCTCAGTACTGCCCCTCTGACAATTCAGCGCTCCCTCAGTACTGCCCCTCCGACAGTGCAGCGCTCCCTCAGTACTGCCCCTCTGACAGTGCAGCGCTCCCTCAGTACTGCCACTCTGACAGTGCAGCGCTCCCTCAGTACTGCCCCTCTGACAGTGCGGCACTCCCTAAGTACTGCAACTCTGACAGTGCAGCACTCCCTCAGTACTGCCCCTCCGACAGTGCAGCACTCCCTCAGTAATGCCCCTCCGACAGTGCAGCACTCCCTCAGTGCTGCTCTCTGACAGTGCAGCGCTCCCTCAGTATTGCCCCTCCAACAGTGCAGCGCTCCCTCAGTACTGCCCCATCAACAGTGCGACGCTCCCTCAGTACTGCCCCTCCGACAGTGCAGCACTCCCTCAGTACTGCCCCACCGACAGCGCAGCGCCCCCTCAGTACTACCCCTCCGACACTGCTGCGCTCCCTCAGTCCTGCCCCTCCGACAGCACTGCGCTCCCTCTATACTGCCCCTCTGACACTGTTGCACTCCCTCAGTACTGCCCCACCGACAGTGCGGCGCTCCCTCTCTACTGCCCCTCTGACAGTGCAATGCTCCCTCAGTACTGCCCCTCCAACAGTGCAGCGCTCCCTCAGTACTGCCCCTCCAACAGTGCGGCGCTCCCTCAGTACTGACCCTCCGACAGTGCAGCACTCCCTCAATTCTGCCCCACCGACAGTGCAGCGCCCCCTCGGTACTGCCCCTCCGACAGTGCTGCGCTCCCTCAGTACTGCCCCTCTGACAGTGTTGCTCTCCCTCAATACTGCCCCACCGACAGTTCGGCACTACCTCTTTACTGCCCCTCTGAGAGTGCAGCGCTCCCTCAGTACTGCCCCTCCGACAGTGCAGTGCTCCCTCTGTATTGCCCCTCTGACAGTGTGGCGCTCCCTCAGTACTGCCCCTCCGACAGTGCGGCGCTCCCTCAGTACTGCCTCACTGACAGTGCGGAACACCCTCAGTACAGCTGCTCTGACAGTGCGGCTCTCCGTCAGTACTGCCCCTCCAACAGTGCAGCGCTCCCTCAGTACTGTCCCTTGAACAGTGCGGCGCTCCCTCAGTACTGCCCCTCCGACAGTGCAGCACTCCCACAGTACTGCCCCACCAACAGTGCAGCGCCCCCTCAGTACCGCCCCTCCGACAGTGATACGCTCCCTCAGTACTGCCCCTCCAACAGAACGGCGCACCCTCAGTACTGCCTCTCTGACAGTGTGGAACACCCTCAGTACGGCTGCTCTGACAGTGCGGCGATCCCTCTGTACTGCCCCTCTGACAGTGCAGCACTCACTCAGTACTGCTCATCCGACAGTGCAGCACTCCCTCAGTACTGCCCCTCTTGCAGTGCAGCACTCCCTCAGTACTGCCCCACCGACAGTGCGGCGCTCCCTCTCTACTGCCCCTCTGACAGCACAGCGCTCCTTCTGTACTGCCCCTCTGACAGTGCAGCGCGCCCTCAGTACTGCCCCACCAACAGTGCGGCGCTCCCACACTACTTCCCCTTCGACAGTGCAGCACTCCCTCTGTACCGCTCCTCTGACAGTGTTGCTCTCCCTCAGTTCTGCCCGACCGACAGTTCGGCACGACCTCTTTACTGCCCCTCAGAGAGTGCAGCGCTCCCTCAGTACTGCCCCTCCCACAGTGCGGCGCTCCCTCAGTACTGCCTCTCTGACAGTGCGGAACACCCTCAGTACAGCTGCTCTGACAGTGCGGCGCTCCGTCAGTACTGCCCCTCCAACAGTGCAGCGCTCCCTCAGTACTGCCCCACCAACAGTGCAGTGCCCCCTCAGTACCGCCCCTCCGACAGTGCTGCGCTCCCTCAGTACTGCCCCTCCAACAGAACGGCGCTCCCTCAGTACTGCCTCTCTGACAGTGTGGAACACCCTCAGTGCGGCTGCGCTGACAGTGCGGCTATCCCTCAGTACTGCCCCTTTGACAGTGCAGCACTCACTCACTACTACTCCTCTGACAGTGCAGCACTCCATCAGTACTGCCCCACCAACAGTGCAGCGCCCCCTCAGTACTGCCCCTCCGACAGTGCTGCGCTCCCTCAGTACTGCCCCTCCGACAGAACGGCGCTCCCTCAGTACTGCCTCTCTGAAAGTGCGGAACACCCTCAGTACGGCGGCTCTGACAGTGCGGCGCTCCCTCAGTACTGCCCCTCTGACAGTGTAGCACTCCCTCAGTACTGCCCCTCCGACAGTGCAGCACTCCCTCAGTACTGCCCCTCTTACAGTGCAGCACTCCCTCAGTACTGCCCCTCCGACAGTGCTGCGCTCCCTCAGTACTGCCCCTCCGACAGTGCAGCGCTCCCTCAGTACTGCCCCTCTGACAGTGCGGTACTCTCTCAGTACTGCCCCTCTGACAGTGCAGCGCTCCCTCAGTACTGCCCCTCCGACAGTGCAGCGCCCCCTCAGTACTGGCCCTCCGACAATGCAGCGCTCCCTCAGTACTGCCCCTCTGACAGTGCAGCACTCCCTCAGTACTGCTACTCCGACAGTGCAGAACTCCCTCACTACTGCCCCTCCGACAGTGCGGCGCTCCCTCAGTACTGCCCCTCCGACATTGCAGCACTCCCTCAGTACTGCCCTTCTGAGAGTGCAGCAGTCCCTCAGTACTGTCCCTCTGAAAGTGCGGCACTCCCTCAGTACTGCACCTCTGACAGTGCGGCACTCCCTCAGTGCTGCCCCTCTGACAGTGCAGCACTCCCTCAGAACAACCCCTCTGTCAGTGCAGCGCTCCCTCAGTACTGCCCCTCCGACAGTGCAGCGCTCGCTCAGTGCTGCCCCTCTGTCAGCGCAGCACTCCCTCAGTACTGCCCCTCTGACAGTGCAGCACTCCCTCAGTACTGCCCCTCTGACAGTGCAGCCCTCCCTCAGTACTGCCCCACTGACAGTGCAGCACTCCCTCAGTACTGCCCCTCTGACAGTGCAGCACTCCCTCAGTACTGCCCCTCCGACAGTGCAGCACTCCCTCAGTACTGCCCCTCTGACAATGCAGCACTCCCTCAGTACTGCCCCTCTGACAATGCAGCGCTCCCTCAGTACTGCCCCTCCAACAGTGCAGCGCTCCCTCAGTACTGCCCCTCTGACAGTGCAGCGCTCCCTCAGTACTGCCACTCTGACAGTGCAGCGCTCCCTCAGTACTGCCCCTCTGACAGTGCGGCACTCCCTAAGTACTGCCCCTCTGACAGTGCAGCACTCCCTCAGTACTGCCCCTCTGACAGTGCAGCGCTCCCTCAGTACTGCCCCTCCGACAGTGCAGCACTCCCTCAGTACTGCCCCTCCGACAGTGCGGCGCTCCCTCAGTACTGCCCCTCCGATGGTGCAGCGCTCCCTCAGTACTGCTATTCCGACAGTGCAGCACTCCCTCAGTAATGCCCCTCCGACAGTGCAGCACTCCCTCAGTGCTGCTCTCTGACAGTGCAGCGCTCCCTCAGTATTGCCCCTCCAACAGTGCAGCGCTCCCTCAGTACTGCCCCATCAACAGTGCGACGCTCCCTCAGTACTGCCCCTCCGACAGTGCAGCACTCCCTCAGTACTGCCCCACCGACAGCGCAGCGCCCCCTCAGTACTACCCCTCCGACACTGCTGCGCTCCCTCAGTCCTGCCCCTCCGACAGCACTGCGCTCCCTCAATGCTGCCCCTCTGACACTGTTGCACTCCCTCAGTACTGCCACACCGACACTGCGGCGCTCCCTCTCTACTGCCCCTCTGACAGTGCAATGCTCCTTCTGTACTGCCCCTCTGACAGTGCAGCGCTCCCTCAGTAATGCCCCTCCGACAGTGCAGCGCTCCCTCAGTACTACCCCTCTGACAGTGCAGCACTCCCTCAGTACTGCCCCTCTGACAGTGCAGCGCTCCCTCAGTACTGCCCCTCTGACAGTGCAGCCCTCCCTCAGTACTGCTCCTCTGACAGTGCGGCACTCCCTCAGTACTGCCCCTCTGACAGTGCAGCACTCACTCAGTACTGCCCCTCTGACAGTGCAGCACTCCCTCAGTACTGCCCCTCTGACAGTGCAGTGCTCCCTCAGTACTGCCCCTCCGACAGTGCAGCACTCCCTCAGTACTGCCCCTCCGACAGTGCGGCGCTTCCTCAGTACTGCCCCTCCGACGGTGCAGCGCTCCCTCAGTACTGCCCCTCCGACAGTGCAGCACTACCTCAGTACTGCCCCTCCGACAGTGCAGCACTCCCTCAGTACTGCTCTCCGACAGTGCAGCGCTCCCTCAGTACTGCCCCTCCAACAGTGCAGCACTCCCTCAGTACTGCCCCTCCGACAGTACTGCGCTCCCTCAATACTGCCCCTCTGACAGTGTTGCACTCCCTCAGTACTGCCCCACCGACAGTGCGGCACTCCCTCTCTACTGCCCCTCTGACAGCGCAGCGCTCCTTCTGTACTGCCCCTCTGACAGTGCAGCGCGCCCTCACTACTGCCCCTCCGAAAGTGCAGCACTCCCTCCGTACTGCCCCTCCGACAGTGCAGCACTCCCTCAGTACTGCTCTCCGACAGTGCAGCGCTCCCTCAGTACTGCCCCTCCAACAGTGCAGAGCTCCCTCTGTACTACCCCATCAACAGTGCGACGCTCCATCAGTACTGCCCCTCCGACAGTGCAGCACTCCCTCAGTACTGCCCCACCGACTGTGCAGCGCCCCCTCAGTACTACCCCTCCGACACTGCTGCGCTCACTCAATACTGCCCCTCCGACAGTACTGCGCTCCCTCAATACTGCCCCTCTGACAGTGTTGCACTCCCTCGGTACTGCCCCACCGACAGTGCGGCGCTCTCTCTCTACTGCCCCTCCGACAGTGCAGCAGTCCTCAGTACTGGACCTCCGACAGTGCGGCGCTCTCTCAGTACTGCCCCTCTGACAGTGCGGCGCTCCCTCAGTACTGCCCCTCCGTCAGTGTAGCACTCCCTCCGTACTGCCCCTCCGACAGTGCAGCACTCCCACAGTACTGCCCCTCCGACAGTGCGGTGCTCCCTCAGTACTGCCCCTCCAACAGTGCAGCGCTCCCTCAGTACTGCCCCTCCAGCAGTGCGGCGCTCCCTCAGTACTGACCCTCCGACAGTGCAGCACTCCCTCAATTCTGCCCCACCGACAGTGCAGCGCCCCCTCGGTACTGCCCCTCCGACAGTGCTGCGCTCCCTCAGTACTGCCCCTCTGACAGTGTTGCTCTCCCTCAATACTGCCCCACCGACAGTTCGGCACTACCTCTTTACTGCCCCTCTGAGAGTGCAGCGCTCCCTCAGTACTGCCCCTCCGACAGTGCAGTGCTCCCTCTGTATTGCCCCTCTGACAGTGTGGCGCTCCCTCAGTACTGCCCCTCCGACAGTGCGGCGCTCCCTCAGTACTGCCTCTCTGACAGTGCGGAACACCCTCAGTACAGCTGCTCTGACAGTGCGGCGCTCCGTCAATACTGCCCCTCCAACAGTGTAGCGCTCCCTCAGTACTGTCCCTTGAACAGTGCGGCGCTCCCTCAGTACTGCCCCTCCGACAGTGCAGCACTCCCACAGTACTGCCCCACCAACAGTGCAGCGCCCCCTCAGTACCGCCCCTCCGACAGTGATACGCTCCCTCAGTACTGCCCCTCCAACAGAACGGCGCTGCCTCAGTACTGCCTCTCTGACAGTGTGGAACACCCTCAGTACGGCTGCTCTGACTGTGCGGCGATCCCTCAGTACTGCCCCTCTGACAGTGCAGCACTCACTCAGTACTGCTCCTCCGACAGTGCAGCACTCCCTCAGTACTGCCCCTCCGACATTGCAGCACTCCCTCAGTACTGCCCCACCAACAGTGCAGTGCCCCCTCAGTACTGACCCTCCGACAGTGCTGCGCTCCCTCAGTACTGCCCCTCCGACAGAACGGCGCTCCCTCAGTGCTGCCTCTCTGACAGTGCGGAACACCCTCAGTACGTCTGCTCTGACAGTGTGGCGCCCCCTCAGTACTGCCCCTCCGACAATGCAGCGCTCCCTCAGTACTGCCCCTCCGACAGTGCAGTTTTCCAACAGTACCGCCTCTCCGACAGTGCAGCACTCCCTCTGTACTGCTCCTCTGACAGTGCGGCGCTCCTTCTGTACTGCCCCTCTGACAGTGCAGCGCGCCCTCAGTACTGCCCCACCGACAGTGCGGCGCTCCCACACTACTTCCCCTTCGACAGTGCAGCACTCCCTCTGTACCGCTCCTCTGACAGTGCGGCACTCCCTCAGTACTCCCCCTCCGACAGTGCAGCGCTCCCTCTGTGCTGCTCCTCCGCCAGTGCGGCGTGCCCTCAGGACTGCCCCTCCAACAGTGCGGCGCTCTCTCAGTACTGCCACTCCGACAGTGCAGCACTCCCTCAGTTCTGTCCCTCCGACAGTGCAGCGCTCCCTCAGTACTGCCCCTCAGACAGTGCGGCGCTCCCTCAGTACAGCCCCTCTTACAGTGCAGCAGTCCCTCAGTACTGCCCCTCCGATGGTGCAGCGGTCCCATAGTACTGCCCCTCCGACAGTGCAGCAGTCCTCAGTACTGGACCTCCGACAGTGCGGCGCTCCCTCAGTACTGCCCCTCTGACAGTGCGGCGCTCCCTCAGTACTGCCCCTCCGTCAGTGTAGCACTCCCTCCGTACTGCCCCTCCGACAGTGCAGCACTCCCACAGTACTGCCCCTCCGACAGTGCCGCGCTCCCTCAGTACTGCCCCTCCAACAGTGCAGCGCTCCCTCAGTACTGCCCCTCCAGCAGTGTGGCGCTCCCTCAGTACTGACCCTCCGACAGTGCAGCACTCCCTCAATTCTGTCCCACCGACAGTGCAGCGCCCCCTCGGTACAGCCCCTCCGACAGTGCTGCGCTCCCTCAGTACTGCCCCTCTGACAGTGTTGCTCTCCCTCAATACTGCCCCACTGACAGTTCGGCACTACCTCTTTACTGCCCCTCTGAGAGTGCAGCGCTCCCTCAGTACTGCCCCTCCGACAGTGCAGTGCTCCCTCTGTATTGCCCCTCTGACAGTGTGGCGCTCCCTCAGCACCGCCCCTCCGACAGTGCGGCGCTCCCTCAGTACTGCCTCTCTGACAGTGCGGAACACCCTCAGTACAGCTGCTCCGACAGTGCGGCGCTCCGTCAGTACTGCCCCTCCAACAGTGCAGCGCTCCCTCAGTAATGTCCCTTGAACAGTGCGGCGCTCCCTCAGTACTGCCTCTCCGACAGTGCAGCACTCCCACAGTACTGCCCCACCAACAGTGCAGCGCCCCCTCAGTACCGCCCCTCCGACAGTGATACGCTCCCTCAGTACCGCCCCTCCAACAGAACGGCGCTCCCTCAGTACTGCCTCTCTGACAGTGTGGAACACCCTCAGTACGGCTGCTCTGACAGTGCGGTGATTCCTCAGTACTGCTCCTCCAACAGTGCAGCACTCCCTCAGTACTGCCCCTCCGACAGTGCAGCACTCCCTCAGTACTGCCCCACCAACAGTGCAGTGCCCCCTCAGTACTGCCCCTCCGACAGTGCTGCGCTCCCTCAGTACTGCCCCTCCGACAGAACGGCGCTCCCTCAGTGCTGCCTCTCTGACAGTGCGGAACACCCTCAGTACGGCTGCTCTGACAGTGCGGCGCTCCCTCAGTACTGCCCCTCCGACAATGCGGCGCTCCCTCAGTACTGCCCCTCCGACAGTGCAGTGTTCCAACAGTACCGCCTCCTCTCCGACAGTGCAGCACTCCCTCTGTACTACTCCTCTGACAGTGCAGCGCTCCCTCAGTACTGCCCCTCCGACAGTGCAGCGCCCCCTCAGTACTGGCCCTCCGACAGTGCAGCGCTCCCTTAGTGCTGCCCCTCTGACAGTGCTGCACTCCCTCATACTGCTCCTCCGACAGCGCAGCACTCCCTCAGAACTGCCCCTCCGACAGTGCAGCACTCCCTCAGTACCGCCCCTCTTACAGTGCAGCACTCCCTCAGTACTGCCCCTCCGACAGTGCGGCGCTCCCTCAGTACCGCCCCTCCGACATTGCAGCACTCCCTCGGTACTGCCCCTCTAACAGTGTAGCACTCCCTCAGTACTGCCCCTCTGACAGTGCGGCACTCCCTCAGTACTGCCCCTCTGACAGCGCAACACTCCCTCAGTACAGCCCCTCTGACAGTGCAGCGCTCCCTCAGTACTGCCCCTCCGACAGTGCAGTGCTCCCTCTGTACTGCCCCTCTGACAGTGCAGCACTCCCTCAGTACTGCCCCTCTGACAGTGCAGCGCTCCCTCAGTACTGCCCCTCCGACAGTGCAGCGCTCCCTCAGTACTGCCCCTCTGACAGTGCAGCACTCCCTCAGTACTGCCCCTCCGACAGTGCAGCGCTCCCTCAGTACTGCCCCTCCAACAGTGCAGCGCTCCCTCAGTACTGCCCCTCTGACAGTGCAGCACTCACTCAGTACTGCTCCTCCGACAGTGCAGCACTCCCTCTGTACTGCCCCTCCGACATTGCAGCACTCCCTCAGTATTGCCCCACCAACAGTGCAGCGCCCCCTCAGTACTGCCCCTCCGACAGTGCTGCGCTCCCTCAGTACTGCCCCTCCGACAGAACGGCGCTCCCTCAGTGCTGCCTCTCTGACAGTGCGGAACACCCTCAGTACGGCTGCTCTGACAGTGCGGCGCCCCCTCAGTACTGCCCCTCCGACAATGCAGCGCTCCCTCAGTACTGCCCCTCCGACAGTGCAGTTTTCCAACAGTACCGCCTCTCCGACAGTGCAGCACTCCCTCTGTACTGCTCCTCTGACAGTGCAGCGCTCCCTCAGTACTGCCCCTCCGACAGTGCAGCACTCCCTCAGTACTGCTCTCCGACAGTGCAGCGCTCCCTCAGTACTGCCCCTCCAACAGTGCAGCGCTCCCTCAGTACTGCCCCATCAACAGTGCGACGCTCCCTCAGTACTGCCCCTCCGACAGTGCAGCACTCCCTCAGTACTGCCCCACCGACTGTGCAGCGCCCCCTCAGTACTACCCCTCCGACACTGCTGCGCTCACTCAGTACTGCCCCTCCGACAGTACTGCGCTCCCTCAATACTGCCCCTCTGACAGTGTTGCACTCCCTCAGTACTGCCCCACCGACAGTGCGGCGCTCCCTCTCTACTGCCCCTCTGACAGCGCAGCGCTCCTTCTGTACTTCCCCTTCGACAGTGCAGCACTCCCTCTGTACCGCTCCTCTGACAGTGCGGCACTCCCTCAGTACTCCCCCTCCGACAGTGCAGCGCTCCCTCTGTGCTGCTCCTCCGCCAGTGCGGCGCGCCCTCAGGACTGCCCCTCCAACAGTGTGGCGCTCTCTCAGTACTGCCACTCCGACAGTGCTGCGCTCACTCAGTACTGCCCCTCCAACAGTGCAGCGCTCCTTCAGTACTGCCCCTCCGACAGTGCAGCACTCCTTCAATACTGCCCCTCTGACAGTGCAGCACTCCCTCAGTTCTGTCCCTCCGACAGTGCGGCGCTCCCTCAGTACTGCCCCTCAGACAGTGCAGCGCTTCCTCCGTACAGCCCCTCTTACAGTGCAGCAGTCCCTCAGTACTGCCCCTCCGGTGTTGCAGCGGTCCCATAGTACTGCCCCTCCGACAGAGCAGCAGTCCTCAGTACTGGACCTCCGACAGTGCGGCGCTCCCTCAGTACTGCCCCTCTGACAGTGCGGCGCTCCCTCAGTACTGCCCCTCCGTCAGTGTAGCACTCCCTCCGTACTGCCCCTCCGACAGTGCAGCACTCCCACAGTACTGCCCCTCCGACAGTGCGGCGCTCCCTCAGTACTGCCCCTCCAACAGTGCAGCGCTCCCTCAGTACTGCCCCTCCAGCAGTGCGGCGCTCCCTCAGTACTGACCCTCCGACAGTGCAGCACTCCCTCAATTCTGCCCCACCGACAGTGCAGCGCCCCCTAGGTACTGCCCCTCCGACAGTGCTGCGCTCCCTCAGTACTGCCCCTCTGACAGTGTTGCTCTCCCTCAATACTGCCCCACCGACAGTTCGGCACTACCTCTTTACTGCCCCTCTGAGAGTGCAGCGCTCCCTCAATACTGCCCCTCCGACAGTGCAGTGCTCCCTCTGTATTGCCCCTCTGACAGTGTGGCGCTCCCTCAGCACTGCCCCTCCGACAGTGCGGCGCTCCCTCAGTACTGCCTCTCTGACAATGCGGAACACCCTCAGTACAGCTGCTCCGACAGTGCGGCGCTCCGTCAGTAATGCCCCTCCAACAGTGCAGCGCTCCCTCAGTAATGTCCCTTGAACAGTGCGGCGCTCCCTCAGTACTGCCCCTCCGACAGTGCAGCACTCCCACAGTACTGCCCCACCAACAGTGCAGCGCCCCCTCAGTACCGCCCCTCCGACAGTGATACACTCCCTCAGTACTTCACCTCCAACAGAACGGCGCTCCCTCAGTACTGCCTCTCTGACAGTGTGGAACACCCTCAGTACGGCTGCTCTGACAGTGCGGCGATCCCTCAGTACTGCCCCTCTGACAGTGCAGCACTCACTCAGTACTGCTCCTCCGACAGTGCAGCACTCCCTCAGTACTGCCCCTCCGACAGTGCAGCACTCCCTCAGTACTGCCCCACCAACAGTGCAGCGCCCCCTCAGTACTGCCCCTCCGACAGTGCTGCGCTCCCTCAGTACTGCCCCTCCGACAGAACGGCGCTCCCTCAGTGCTGCCTCTCTGACAGTGCGGAACACCCTCAGTACGGCTGCTCTGACAGTGCGGCGCTCCCTCAGTACTGCCCCTCCGACAATGCAGCGCTCCCTCAGTACTGCCCCTCTGACAGTGCAGTGTTCCAACAGTACCGCCTCTCCGACAGTGCAGCACTCCCTCTGTACTGCTCCTCTGACAGTGCAGCGCTCCCTCAGTACTGCCCCTCCGACAGTGCAGCGCCCCCTCAGTACTGGCCCTCCGACAGTGCAGCGCTCCCTTAGTACTGCCCCTCTGGCAGTGCTGCACTCCCTCATACTGCTCCTCCGACAGCGCAGGACTCCCTCAGTACTGCCCCTCCGACAGTGCAGCACTCCCTCAGTACTGCCCCTCTTACAGTGCAGCACTCCCTCAGTACTGCCCCTCCGACAGTGCGGCGCCCCCTCAGTACTGCCCCTCCGACATTGCAGCACTCCCTCGGTACTGCCCCTCTGACAGTGTAGCACTCCCTCAGTACTGCCCCTCTGACAGTGCGGCACTCCCTCAGTACTGCCCCTCTGACAGTGCAGCACTCCCTCAGTACTGCCCCTCTGACAGTGCAGCACTCCCTCAGTACAGCCCCTCTGACAGTGCAGCGCTCCCTCAGTACTGCCCCACCGACAGTGCAGCGCTCCCTCAGTACTGCCCCTCTGACAGTGCAGCACTCCCTCAGTACTGCCCCTCTGACAGTGCAGCGCTCCCTCAGTACTGCCCCTCTGACAGTGCAGCGCTCCCTCAGTACTGCCCCTCTGACAGTGCAGCACTCCCTCAGCACTGCCCCTCCGACAGTGCAGCGCTCCCTCAGTACTGCCCCTCCGACAGTGCAGCGCTCCCTCAGTACTGCCCCTCTGACAGTGCAGCACTCCCTCAGTACTGCCCCTCTGACAGTGCAGCACTCCCTCAGTACTGCCCCTCTGCCAGTGCAGCACTCCCTCAGTACTGCCCTTCTGACAGTGCAGCACTCCCTCAGTACTGCCCCTCTGACAGTGCAGCACTCCCTCAGTACTGCCCCTCCGACAGTGCAGCGCTCCCTCAGTACTGCCCCTCCGACAGTGCAGCGCTCCCTCAGTACTGCCCCTCTGACAGTGCAGCACTCCCTCAGTACTGCCCCTCTGACAGTGCAGCACTCCCTCAGTACTGCCCCTCTGACAGTGCAGCACTCCCTCAATACTGCCCCTCTGACATTGCAGCACTCCCTCAGTACTGCCCCTCCGACAGTGCAGCGCTCCCTCAGTACTGCCCCTCCGACAGTGCAGCGCTCCCTCAGTACTGCCCCTCTGACAGTGCAGCACTCCCTCAGTACTGCCCCTCCAACAGTGCAGCGCTCCCTCAGTACTGCCCCTCTGACAGTGCGACACTCCCTCAGTACTGCCCCTCCAACAGTGCAGCGCTCCCTCAGTACTGCCCCTCTGACAGTGTGGCACTCCCTCAGTACTGCCCCACTGACAGCGCAGCGCTCCCTCAGTACTGCCCCTCTGACAGCGCAGCGCTCCCTCAGTACTGCCCCTCTGACAGTGCAGCACTCCCTCAGTACTGCCCCTCCGACAGTGCAGCACTCCCTCAGTACTGCCCCACCAACAGTGCAGCGCCCCCTCAGTACTGCCCCTCCGACAGTGCTGCGCTCCCTCAGTACTGACCATCCGACAGAGCGGCGCTCCCTCAGTGCTGCCTCTCTGACAGTGCGGAACACCCTCAGTGTGGCTGCTCTGACAGTGCGGCGCTCCCTCAGTACTGCCCCTCCAACAATGCAGCGCTCCCTCAGTACTGCCCCTCCGACAGTGCAGTGTTCCAACAGTACCGCCTCTCCGACAGTGCAGCACTCCCTCTGCACTGCTCCTCTGACAGTGCAGCGCTCCCTCAGTACTGCCCCTCCGACAGTGCAGCACCCCCTCAGTACTGGCCCTCCGACAGTGCAGCGCTCCCTTAGTACTGCCCCTCTGACAGTGCTGCACTCCCTCATACTGCTCCTCCGACAGCGCAGCACTCCCTCAGTACCGCCCCTCCGACAGTGCAGCACTCCCTCAGTACTGCCGCTCTTACAGTGCAGCACTCCCTCAGTACTGCCCCTCCGACAGTGCGGCGCTCTCTCAGTACTGCCCCTCCAACATTGCAGCACTCCCTCGGTACTGCCCCTCTGACAGTGTAGCACTCCCTCAGTACTGCCCCTCTGACAGTGCGGCACTCCCTCAGTACTGCCCCTCTGACAGTGCAGCACTCCCTCAGTACTGCCCCTCTGACAGTGCAGCACTCCCTCAGTACAGCCCCTCTGACAGTGCAGCGCTCCCTCAGTACTGCCCCTCCAACAGTGCAGTGCTCCCTCAGTACTGCCCCTCTGACAGTGCAGCACTCCCTCAGCACTGCCCCTCCGACAGTGCAGCGCTCCCTCAGTACTGCCCCTCCGACAGTGCAGCGCTCCCTCAGTACTGCCCCTCTGACAGTGCAGCACTCCCTCAGTACTGCCCCTCTGACAGTGCAGCACTCCCTCAGTACTGCCCCTCTGACAGTGCAGCACTCCCTCAGTACTGCCCTTCTGACAGTGCAGCACTCCCTCAGTACTGCCCCTCTGACAATGCAGCACTCCCTCAGTACTGCCCCTCCGACAGTGCAGCGCTCCCTCAGTACTGCCCCTCCGACAGTGCAGCGCTCCCTCAGTACTGCCCCTCTGACAGTGCAGCAGTCCCTCAGTACTGCCCCTCTGACAGTGCAGCACTCCCTCAGTACTGCCCCTCTGACAGTGCAGCACTCCCTCAGTACTGCCCCTCTGACATTGCAGCACTCCCTCAGTACTGCCCCTCCGACAGTGCAGCACTCCCTCAGTACTGCCCCTCCGACAGTGCAGCGCTCCCTCAGTACTGCCCCTCTGACAGTGCAGCACTCCCTCAGTACTGCCCCTCCAACAGTGCAGCGCTCCCTCAGTACTGCCCCTCTGACAGTGCGGCACTCCCTCAGTACTGCCCCTCCAACAGTGCAGCGCTCCCTCAGTACTGCCCCTCTGACAGTGTGGCACTCCCTCAGTACTGCCCCACTGACAGCGCAGCGCTCCCTCAGTACTGCCCCTCTGACAGCGCAGCGCTCCCTCAGTACTGCCCCTCTGACAGTGCAGCTCTCCCTCAGTACTGCCCCTCCGACAGTGCAGCACTCCCTCAGTACTGCCCCACCAACAGTGCAGCGCCCCATCAGTACTGCCCCTCCGACAGTGCTGCGCTCCCTCAGTACTGCCCCTCCGACAGAACGACGCTCCCTCAGTGCTGCCTCTCTGACAGTGCGGAACACCCTCAGTGTGGCTGCTCTGACAGTGCGGCGCTCCCTCAGTACTGCCCCTCCGACAATGCAGCGCTCCCTCAGTACTGCCCCTCCGACAGTGCAGTGTTCGAACAGTACCGCCTCTCCGACAGTGCAGCACTCCCTCTGTACTGCTCCTCTGACAGTGCAGCGCTCCCTCAGTACTGCCCCTCCGACAGTGCAGCACCCCCTCAGTACTGCCCCTCCAACATTGCAGCACTCCCTCGGTACTGCCCCTCTGACAGTGTAGCACTCCCTCAGTACTGCCCCTCTGACAGTGCGGCACTCCCTCAGTACTGCCCCTCTGACAGTGCAGCACTCCCTCAGTACTGCCCCTCTGACAGTGCAGCACTCCCTCAGTACAGCCCCTCTAACAGTGCAGCGCTCCCTCAGTACTGCCCCTCCGACAGTGCAGTGCTCCCTCAGTACTGCCCCTCTGACAGTGCAGCACTCCCTCAGTACTGCCCCTCTGACAGTGCAGCGCTCCCTCAGTACTGCCCCTCCGACAGTGCAGCGCTCCCTCAGTACTGCCCCTCTGACAGTGCAGCGCTCCCTCAGTACTGCCCCTCCGACAGTGCAGCGCTCCCTCAGTACTGCCCCTCCGACAGTGCAGCGCTCCCTCAGCACTGCCCCTCTGACAGTGCAGCACTCCCTCAGTACTGCCCCTCTGACAGTGCAGCACTCCCTCAGTACTGCCCCTCTGACAGTGCAGCACTCCCTCAGTACTGCCCCTCTGACAGTGCAGCGCTCCCTCAGTACTGCCCCTCCGACAGTGCAGCGCTCCCTCAGTACTGCCCCTCCGACAGTGCAGCGCTCCCTCAGTACGGCCCCTCTGACAGTGCAGCACTCCCTCAGTACTGCCCCTCCAACAGTGCAGCGCTCCCTCAGTACTGCCCCTCTGACAGTGCGGCACTCCCTCAGTACTGCCCCTCCAACAGTGCAGCGCTCCCTCAGTACTGCCCCTCTGACAGTGCGGCACTCCCTCAGTAATGCCCCTCTGACAGCGCAGCGCTCCCTCAGTAATGCCCCTCTGACAGCGCAGCGCTCCCTCAGTACTGCCCCTCTGACAGTGCAGCACTCCCTCAGTACTGCCCCTCCGACAGTGCAGCGCTCCCTCAGTACTGCCCCTCCGACAGTGCAGCTCTCCCTCAGTACTGCCCCTCTGACAGCGCAGCGCTCCCTCAGTACTGCCCCTCTGACAGTGCAGCACTCCCTCAGTACTGCCCCTCCGACAGTGCAGCGCTCCCTCAGTACTGCCCCTCCGACAGTGCAGCGCTCCCTCAGTACTGCCCCTCTGACAGCGCAGCACTCCCTCAGTACTGCCCCTCTGACAGCCAGCGCTCCCTCCGTACTGCCCCTCCGACAGTGCAGCACTCCCTCAGTAATGCCCCTCTGACAGTGCAGCGCTCCCTCAGTAATGCCCCTCTGACAGTGCAACACTCCCTCAGTACTGCCCCTCCGACAATGCAGCACTCCCTCAGTACTGCCCCTCCGACAGTGCAGCGCTCCCTCAGTACTGCCCCTCCGACAGTGCAGCGCTCCCTCAGTACTGCCCCTCTGACAGTGCAGCACTCCCTCAGAGCTGCCCCTCTGACAGTGCAGCACTCCCTCAGTACTGCCCCTCTGACAGTGCAGCACTCCCTCAGTACTCCCCCTCTGACAGTGCAGCGCTCCCTCAGTACTGCCCCTCCGACAGTGCAGCGCTCCCTCAGTACTGCCCCCCTGACAGTGCAGCGCTCCCTCAGTACTGCCCCTCTGACAGTGCAGCACTCCCTCAGTACTGCCCCTCCAACAGTGCAGCGCTCCCTCAGTACTGCCCCTCTGACAGTGCGGCACTCCCTCAGTACTGCCCCTCCAACAGTGCAGCGCTCCCTCAGTACTGCCCCTCTGACAGTGCGGCACTCCCTCAGTACTGCCCCTCTGACAGCGCAGCGCTCCCTCAGTACTGCCCCTCTGGCAGCGCAGCGCTCCCTCAGTACTGCCCCTCTGACAGTGCAGCACTCCCTCAGTACTGCCCCTCCGACAGTGCAGCGCTCCCTCAGTACTGCCCCTCCGACAGTGCAGCGCTCCCTCAGTACTGCCCCTCTGACAGCGCAGCGCTCCCTCAGTACTGCCCCTCTGACAGTGCAGCACTCCCTCAGTACTGCCCCTCCGACAGTGCAGCGCTCCCTCAGTACTGCCCCTCCGACAGTGCAGCGCTCCCTCAGTACTGCCCCTCTGACAGCGCAGCACTCCCTCAGTACTGCCCCTCTGACAGCGCAGCGCTCCCTCAGTACTGCCCCTCCGACAGTGCAGCACTCCCTCAGTAATGCCCCTCTGACAGTGCAGCGCTCCCTCAGTAATGCCTCTCTGACAGTGCAGCACTCCCTCAGTACTGCCCCTCCGACAGTGCAGCGCTCCCTCAGTACTGCCCCTCCGACAGTGCAGCGCTCCCTCAGTAATGCCCCTCTGACAGTGCAGCACTCCCTCAGTACTGCCCCTCCGACGGTGCAGCACTCCCTCAGTGCTGCCCCTCCGACATTTCCCAGCCCCCAAACTGGCCTTTCAATCTGTTTCATTTCCTGTGTTTTTTCAGTGCTGACGAAGGGTTTTGACCTGAAATGTTGACTCTGTTTCTCTCTCCACGGATGTTGCTTGGCCTGCTGAGTTTTTCCAGCATCTTCTGTTGTTATTTCGGATTTCCAAAATCCGCATTATTTTGCTGTCGCACTAATATCTTCCAATGTGGCTCGGTGCCATATTTTGATTGATAACACGCCAGTGAAGTGCCCTGGGACATTTAATTACATTAAAGATGCTATAGAACTGTATAGTCGGTTGTTTGATGTGTCTGTTGGTTGGATTGTTTTGCTTTGTCCTCTTGATTAAGAGACAGATCCCCTCTTATGTTTTACAGATCCCGATGACTCTTCGGTCAGTCACTGCCTCAGGACACTATTCCGCCAACACAAGTGTTTTGAATTCTGCCAGCCATGTGCAGACACTGGCACTAAGAGATTGGACGAGGTTTTGGAGGGGGAACTGAACCAAGAGTTCCAGATGCAGTCGGAAAGACTGCGGGACCACGTTCTCAAGGGGCATGTGAAAAGCATCAGGAGAGGCCACAAGATTAATGGGCAGAGTACGTTCCCCTGTTTCGACCCATGGGTCATGTGTCATCTGAGCCTTCGGTACCTCCCAGACCCGACTGTTGCAACGCTCTCCAGGCCACCCTCCCACCTCCCACCCTCCGTAAACTGCAGCTCAGCCCAAGCCTCTGCCGGACCGTATCCTAACTCGCACCAAGTCCCGTTCACCCCTGTCTCGCTGACCTACATTGGCTCCCGATCCGGCAACAGCTCGAACTTAAAGCTCTCAACCGAGTTTTTGATTCCCGCCGCCCCCCCACCCCCCCACGGCCTCGCCCGCTCCCTATCTCTGTAACCTCCTCCTCCAGCCCTACAATTCTCCGAGCTCTCTGCTCTCCTCCAGTTCTGGCCTCTTGTCCACCCCTGATTTCCATCGCTCCACCATTGGTGGCCGTCCCTTCCCTTAAGCTCTGGAATTCCCTCCCTAAACCTCTCTGCCTCTCCCCCTCTATCTCCTTCTTCAAGACACTGCTTGGAACCTCCCTCTTTGACCGAGCCCTTGGTCACCTGTCCTAATATCTCCTTATGTGGCTCATTGAAACTTATAAAATTCTAACGGGACTAGACAGACTAGATGCAGGAAGGATGTTCCCGATGGTCGGGGAGTCCAGAACCAGGGGTCACAGTCTAAGGATAAGGGGTAAGCCATTTAGGACTGAGATGAGGAGGAATTTCTTCACCCAGAGAGTGGTGAACCTGTGGAATTCTCTGCCACACAGGGCAGTTGAGGCCAATTCATTAAATATATTCAGGAAGGAGTTGGATATATTTCTTGAGGCTGTTAAGTATGTGTATTGTATTGAACAATTAACACAAAGACTTAAACGTATAACTCAAACAGGTCTTTACTGGTTGGAGGTAGGGACTACACATAGGTCTTTACTTCATGCCCACAGGCGGGAACTGAGGGGAGATCAGTACCCACAGTACTATTTATACCCCTATGGCCAGGAGTGGTACTGCGTATCACTACGCCCAACAAGTAGTGCAGTCCTGTCCATAGGTTCAAAGTAGCACACATATTACATACACAACATTCCTCCCTTCCTAGCTTTACAGTCATCTCCCCATTTAACATAACGTAATAACATATATACATATATAACTTCAGGTTTACATAACAGAATAACATAGATACATAGATAACTTCATGTCAAAACAGATCACAGATTCAGTCTCTGCGGAAAACAGTTCACAGATTCAATCTCTGTGGTGTAGTCGGTTCACGTTGCTGGAGTGACTCATTCAATAGTCCTTCCATGGATTTAACAGTTTGAACTTCCGAACTGAATTGGCTCCGTTCGGAGGGACCACGTGTGTGATCTGGTAGAGGTGATAATGGTTCAGATGGGTCATCTTCTGTTTTTACTTTTCCTTTTCTGCTTCTTGGAGACTCTCTGGGCTCCATTGTCAGCTGCCACAGCTGCCAGCTGCATGCGCAGTTCCTCCTTCTCTTCCTCCTGTTTCCGTCGTAGAGCCAGCTTCTCCCGATGTTCCGTAGACTTTTGGTGCTCCTCCATGATTTCTGCACTTTGGGAGTCGAAGTTACAAGCTGGGCAGGACAGGACATCGTAATATTCGGTGTCGTCCTGAGCTAGACCAGTGAGAGGGTCGTCTATTTCCTCCATACCCAGCTGGACGTTAGCCAGCTCTTGTTCCAAATCCAGACATCTTTCCTGAAGAGACTTCTTCATGTGTACCTCTGCATCCAGCTTTTTCTGGGCTTTCAGCAAGTCGTTTACTAGTGACTTCATTTGTGATTTTAATACTTCAACTTCCTTTGGAGATTGATTGATCGGACTATGCAATCCCTCTACCGGAGCAGCTGTTTCAGCGGTCTGTTGTTCTACGTTGACGTGAGTCAGCGTACTTTTGGCATCCAAGGGCTGCTCTTTTGCAGTCATCTCAGTCTGTGTTGCCACCTCAGCTCTTCCAATAACCTTTGAGAGCTCCGAACCCCTTTCGTTT
Source organism: Somniosus microcephalus (assembly GCF_052327205.1). Lineage (NCBI taxonomy): Eukaryota > Metazoa > Chordata > Chondrichthyes > Squaliformes > Somniosidae > Somniosus > Somniosus microcephalus. The sequence goes on from NC_140998.1 coordinate 184,560,223, forward strand.
GAATATTGAAGTTCATGTTCAAGTTTTTCCCATTTCAGAGTCCTGTCCTTCAGCATATGCAGGAGTTGGCTGACCGTTAACTCCTCTGACATCAGACGTTTTGTGTGCTCCTGCTCCATTTTCTCCATCAGCTGCTTCTGTTGTCTTTCCAGATTCTCCAACTCTATATCAAAGAACTCTTTCGTTGCATTCAACTCTTGCTCAAAACGGCGAAGCATTTGTTCTAATTGCTGTTGTAGTTTGAAATGGAGTTGAGTTTGAGCCCGGTGTCCCTCAGAAATGGGCACATCAGTAGACTTGCCAGACTCAGAATCCACAGTTAAACTATGTTGTTGTTGCTCAGTGGAATTCTGTGCTGAAACTTTGTCTTTTGCACCTGAGTTGGGCTTACCATCATCCGTTCCAGAGTCTGGGCCGACTATCTTCACCGAGTTCTCACTCGTTATTGTTTGTAGGAAATGCCAGTCCATATTCATTTTCCTAATCCACTCCCGTCCTAGTAGTGGAGAACCTCCTTCAGATATCACATATAAGTCCATTATTTGACTGTCTTCGCCCTTGTGGACCACTGCAACCTCTATTTTCCCGATGGGGTACACTCTTTGCCCCGTGTATGTTTTCAATATAATCCCCGTATCCTGTAGGGGAATATGTTGGAATAACTTTCCGTAATCTTTCTTATTTATGACCGTCAATGCCGATCCAGTGTCCAATTCCAGTTTTACTTGGACTCCTTCTATCTGAAGAGTGACCCAAATTGTCTGGAGGTCTGCACCCTTACCAGCGTTGAGTACTCTTAAGCTAGCCAGTTCATTACAGCTTAAGCTAGCCAGTTCATTACTGCTAGCGTCTGAATCGGACTCCTGTTCGGTCACCTTGTGTACCTTTGCGTATTTTCCTTGCGGTGACTTCTTGTTGCTGGTCTTCTTCCCTGACCTGCATACTCTAGCTATATGTCCAAGCCTACCACAAGTTCTACATTCTTGGTTTTTAAACCAACACTGGTTCTGATCATGCGTTGTCTTTCCACAACGATAACATTTGCCAGAACTCACACCCAATTTGTGTGCACTGAGCTCCGGTGACCGTAGCTGCATTACTGCCGTGCCTCTCGCTGCGGCTTCGTGTGCTGCTGCCATAGTGACCGCCTTCTCAAGCGTCAGCTCATTCTCCTCGAGCAGTCGCTTTTGTGTATCCTGTTTAAATAAACCACACACAAATTTGTCTCAAAGTGCCTCTGTCAGTCCCGTTCCAAACTGGCAATATTTCGCTAATTTACGCAATTCCAGCAAATAATCAGCATTGCTTTCATGCTGTAGCTGCCTTCTGTCGTAAAATTTAAATCGTTCCGCTAGCATCAGCGGCGTGGGGTTTAGATGATCTTTCAGGACAGTAACAATCTCATCGAACGTCTTATCCGCCGGTTCATCTGGTGATAACAGGTGTTTCAATTGCCCGTATGTCTTCGCACCCATTAAATTTAATAATGTTAGTGCTTTATCAGCCTCACGAATTTTATTGGCCTTACAATAATTTTTAACTCGTTCAACATATATGGCCCAATCTTCGATGTCACTATCAAAGGTGCTAATATTCCCGTGTTTAGGCATTGTAGTACTTTATCAGATTTGCAATTTCTCAGATCTTTTTTTTAACTGTTATCCAAGATGGCGGCTTCCCGCTCTTGCCGTCGTCCTCCGCCCACAAAATGGCGGTTTTCCCGCTTCTGCCTTCTTCCCCAGCTGTTTTCCCGCGAAAAATGGCGACTTTCCCGCGCTTCTCGCTCTCCCCGCCCACTTCAATGGCGGTTTTCCCGCGCTTCTCGTCGCTGACTTTCAGCCCGACTGCGGCTCTTATCTCCTGTGCGATCGCTGGTGCGCCGCCCGCCCGAAACGGTTCTCAGCCCTTATCACCGGTGCGATCGCTGGCCCGCTAAGCGCCTCCCGCTTGAAGCGGCTCCCGGCCTCTGACTCACCCGCTCGGCGGCTCTTGCTCGCTCCCTCCCGGGCTCTGGCTTACCCGCTCGCGCCCTCCCGGGCTCTGGCTTACCCACGAGGTTATGGAGGCTTCAGGGTCCTAATGCCTGTCGCTTCCAGTCGCTGGAAGCTGTCAGGATTTCTGCTGCCCTTCAGTTTTCAGTGGGGTGTTGAGGATTGGAACCTCTCTTCAATGTCCTGTCTTTGGATGAAGCCGCCGTGGAATAATTGCCGCAGGGTTCGAACCGACTCGTCGCCAGTGTTAAGTATGTGTATTGTATTGAACAATTAACACAAAGACTTAAACGTATAACTCAAACAGGTCTTTACTGGTTGGAGGTAGGGACTACACATAGGTCTTTACTTCATGCCCACAGGCGGGAACTGAGGGGGATCAGTACCCACAGTACTATTTATACCCCTATGGCCAGGAGTGGTACTGCGTATCACTACGCCCAACAAGTAGTGCAGTCCTGTCCATAGGTTCAAAGTAGCACACATATTACATACACAACAGAGGCTAAAGGGATCAAGGGGTGTGGGGAGAAAGCAGGGCCCGGGTACTGAGTTTGGATGATCAGCCATGATTGCATTGAATGGCGGGGCAGGCTCGAGGGGCCGAATGGCCTACTCCTGCTCCTATCTTCTATGTTTCTATGTTTCCGTGCCATATTTTGATTGATAACACGCCTGTGAAGTGCCCTGGGACACTTTATTACATTAAAGATGCTATATAAATGGAAGTTGCTGTTGCTGTTGAGACAGCCGTCCTATGAAGGGAGAGCGATGCTGGGGAAAGGGGATGTTTCTCCAATGCCCGTTCAATGGCATCAAAGTTTCATTCATTAAATGACTGAGAGCAGATATGATGCCAGCTAATAAAACAAAGGGGGAAATGGATAATGTTGATGCAAGCAGATATACTTGCCATAGAGGGAGTGCATCGAAGGTTCACCAGACTGGTTCCTGGGATGGGGGGATTGTCCTATGAGGAGTGATTGAGTCGACTAGGCATATATTCTCCAGAGTTTAGAAGAATGAGAGATGATCTCATTGAAACATAAAAAATTCTTACAGGGCTTGACAGGGTAGATGCAGGGAGGATGTTTCCCCTGGCTGGGAAATCTAGACCCATGGATCACAGTCTCAGAATAAGGGGTCGGCCATTTCGGACTGAGATGAGGAGAAATTTCTTCACTCAGAGGGTGGTGAATCTTTGCAATTCTCTGCCCCAGAGGGAAGTGAAGGCTCAATCATTGAGTATATTCAAGGCGGAGTTCGATAGACTTTTGGATGTTAAGGGAATCAAGGGATATGCGGATAGTGCAGGAAGGTAGAGATGTGTAGGATTCACAAAATTGGATTTCATATTTATAAGGGTTAAATGGCAGAAGAGGCCGTGATTCTAAGACTGTTTTAAAAGAAGCCCAGAAAAAGGGGCATACAAAATGGCCGCCGTACCATGTGATCAGCTTATTGGGACACTTTAAAATGGTTCCTGCGCAACCTCAGACAGTTTTGTGGATTCAACCCACAGTAAGTTCTGGAAGCCGTTCCTGAGAGAACGAAACCAGACCCACAGGTATGCATATAGATTAGATGCAGACCTAGTCAAGATCGGCCTGGAGACAGAGGCCATCAAGATGTTGCCCCAGACTGTTAGATCCGTGATTCTGAGGGTATGCTGTTTTTCAATAACCACACGGATGCTGTAACTTAACAAGAAACAGGTATTTACTGGAGGAGGGTAGTCTCAAGACTGGGGGTACAGAGGCATGCGCAAAGCTTATATACAGGTGTGGTCACTGCCGGTACTACAGTATACTGGAGGTGTAAAGTAGTTCTGTCTTAAAGGCACATACACTACAATTCCTCCCCTTTTAGATTAGTAGTGCCCCCAATATTCAAACAACAATTAACACTTTAACATGTACATTAAACAACAATAGTCCATTTATAGATTCAGTCTTTGGGTCGGCTTCCTGACCCTTTCGGGATAGCGCCTTTCCTGAGGTTCATGTTCTTGGTGCAGAGGCGATTCTGACCCCTTTTCATCGGGTCGTTCATCGGGTTCCACTGCTACTGGTTCTGAGGTAGATGCTACCGGTATGTCGGGTTCATTCCCAGGTACTCGAGACATGGGGTTCACGCGTTCCTGTGACGCTAAGATCTGATCGACGTGGCGCCTCACAATGTTCTCCCCGACATCCACTGTGTACATTAATGGCCCCTGCCTTGTGCATATCGTCCCGGGTTGCCACTTCTCTGTTCGATAGTCACGGGCCAAGACTGGTTGCCCTACATTGAAGCTCCTTGTCGGCTTCTCATTGATGTGCTGGAATTGTTTGTCCTCAACATTTCTTCGCACATTTAGTCTGAGCAAGTCCAGACGAGATCTCAACCTTCGGTTAAAGAACATCATGGCCGGGGTCTGGTTGGTAACTGCATGTGTCGCGTTTCGGTAGGCTAATAAGAAATTGTCCATCTTACACTGTAGTGGAATTTCAACGTCGCACATGGCCTTTATCGCCTTCTTAAAGTTTGTACGAACCTCTCAGCCAATCCATTTGTGGCTGGATGATACGGGGCGGATGTGTAATGCCTTACCCCATTCCTTCTCATAAATTTTTGAAACTCTTCGGACACAAACTGTGGTCCATTATCAGAGCAAATCTGCTCTGGCAAACCGTTTCTGGCAAATATGGTCCGTAGGACTGCAATTGTTTTCTCTGTAGTGGTTGAAGACATTTTTATCACCTCAGGCCACTTTGAATGAGCATCCACTGCTATTAAGAACATTGAGTCCATGAATGGACCAGCGAAATCAATATGCACCCGTTGCCATGGAGAGGGCCACTCCCAAGGGTGTAGAGGGGCATGTGGTGGTGCATTTTGGACCTTCTGGCATCCTAAGCAGCTCTTAGTTAGGTCTTCGATTTGTTGATCGATTCCCGGCCACCACACATAATCCCTAGCAAGGCTTTTCATTTTCACTCCCCCCAGATGACCTTCATGTAGCTCATTTAGCACTCTCTCCCTTAACTTGGGTGGAATCACCACTCTGGATCTACATATCACTGTCCCCTGGCATACTGACAGCTGTTCTCTTCTGGATGAGAATGCTGGCAACAGTGAGTCGCCATGTGTTGGCCATCCCCACACCGTCAAATCATATACCCGAGACAGCGTCGGATCATTACGGGTCTCCTTCTCTATACCCGTGTTCGTTACTGGCAATCGTTCAATTATTGACGAATAAAATATCTCGATAGGGTCCACTGCTGGTGCTTCCTCCACAGTAGGCAGTGGCAGGCGCGATAGCCCATCAGCGTTCCCATGCTGTTTCGTGCCTTTATATTCTATTTCATATTGATTTGCCCCTAGAAACAGGGACCATCTTTGTAACCGTTGTGCAGCCATCACTGGAACGCCCTTCTTAGGATTAAAGATGGAGACAAGTGGTTGGTGGTCAGTCAGCAAGGTGAACTTCTGCCCATGCAGATAGTGGTTGAATTTTTTTACACCCCATACTAGGCTGAGGGCCTCCCTGTCAATCTGGGCGTAGTTGCGCTCGGCTGAGGTTAGTGACCGAGACGCAAAGGCGACTGGCCTCTCCAACCCGTCTGGGAATTTGTGCGACAGCACCGCTCCAATACCATAGGGTGATGCATCACATGCCAAACGAATTGGTAGTGCTGGGTTGAAATGGGCCAACACCTCTTTTGATGTGATCAATTCTTTACACTTCTGGAAAGCTTGTCTACGTTCGTCATCCCTTTTCCATGGTACCCCTGTTTGCAGTAGGGTGTTCAGTGGGTGTAATACCGTGGACAAATTTGGTAAGAACTTGTGGTAGCAGTTTACCAGTCCTAGGAACGACCTCAGTTGTGACACATTTTCCGGTGCTGGAACCTTGACTACTGCCTCAAACTTTTCAGGGGACTTATGTAACCCCTCTTCATCGATGACGTGGCCACAATACGAGATCTGTTTCTGGAAAAACTCGCACTTGTGGCGATTAGCTCGTAGCCCATACCCCTTTAATCTGGTGAGTACCTTTTCCAAGTTGGCGAGGTGATCACAGTCATTTTCGCCCGTGACCAAGATGTCGTCCAAATAACACTGGGTCCCTGGAATCTCTTGCAGGACCTGATCCATTGCCCTTTGCCAAATAGCCGGAGCCGAGGCTACTCCAAACACCAGCCGATTGTATTGATAGAGACCTTTATGAGTATTAATCGTAAGGTATTGTTTCGAAGCTTCTTCTACCTCCATTTGCAAGTACGCCTGGGCTAGATCAATTTTGGTGAAGCATTTACCTCCAGATAGCGAGGCGAAAATATCCTCAATTCGTGGAAGCGGATATTGTACCGTGTGAAGGACTGGGTTCACTGTCACCTTAAAATCCCCACAGATGCGGACCTTCTTTGGTTCCCCAGGCGTATTACTCAACGACCTCTTCATTACAGGAATGATGGGTGTAGCCCACTCGCTCCAGTCCACTTTGAACAGTACTCCTGAACGTTCCAACCCTTTCATCTCTGCTTCAACTGCTGGTCTGTTCGCATAAGGCACTGGCCTGGCCTTCAGAAACTTTGGGCTTGCATTCTCCTCTATTTTAATCGTTGCTGTTATGCCTTTTAGTGTTCCTAGTCCCTCCTGGAACACTTCTTTTGTGTCAGTTAGCATTTTTGACAGCCGTCCAGGTGTGACGTCGTCATCCTTTTTGGCCTCAACCTTCAGTGCCTGTATGGAATGCCAATCTAATTGTATCTTCCGGATCCATTCACGTCCTAGCAGTGGTGGTCCTCCATCTGGCAATACATATATATCCATTTTAGGTATTTCCTGGCCTTTATATATCACTTTCACCCTTATTTTTCCTCTGGGGTAGACTTTTTGCCCCGTATACATCTTCAAGGCAATCTCTGTAGCTTTCAAGGGTATATGTGAAAATAGCCGCTTGTAGTCACTTTGGTTTATGACTGTTAGGGCTGATCCTGTGTCCAATTCCATTTTCACTTGGACTCCATCTATCTTGAGTGTAACCCAGATAGTCTGGTGATCCTCCATTTCTGTTGCCTTATGTAGTTTCAGACAACCCAGTGCCTTGCTTCCGGAGCCTGTGTCACTTTTCTGTTCGTCTGAACCACTGTCCATCACCTGGTGTACCTTTTTGCACTTCTCCTGTGGAGATTTCTTACTGTTGGTTTTCTTCCCAGACCCACAGACTCTTGCTATGTGTCCTGCTTTTCCACACTGTCTGCACACTTGGTCCTTGAACCAACAATCCTTCTGGTCATGTGTTGTTCTGCCGCAGCGATAGCACTTCCCTGTTCCACAGGACATTTCATTGGTGCCATATTCTTGCGGTCTCCATTGTATCTCTGCAGCGCCCCTTGCGGCTGCTTCGTGTGATACTGCCATACTGAAAGCCTTGTCCAGCGTAAGATCCTTTTCTGATAGAAGCTGTTTCTGGGTTCCTTCACTTTGTAGCCCACACACAAACTTGTCCCTTAACGCATCTGCTAGTCCCGCTCCAAACTGGCAGTGTTTCGATAGCTTGCGCAGTTCCGTTAGGTACTCAGCATTGCTTTCGTCTTTGTGTTGGTTCCTTTTATGGAACTTAAATCGTTCTGCTATCAGCAGCGGTGTGGGGTTTCAGTGGTCCTGTAGGATTTCTACTATGCTTTCGAAATTCTTGTTCACCGGCTTCTCTGGGGCTGTTAGATTTCATAGTAACCCATAAGTTTTTGCACCCATGGAATTTAACAAAACCAGTGCTTTACTAGCATCTGGCACTTAATTCGCCCTGCAGTACACCTCAATACGTTCCACATATGTCGCCCAATCTTCGACTTCATTGTCGAACGTAGAGATACTGCCACTCTTCGGCATCCCTGGGTGTGATTTAACTGTCAAAAATGGCATCTCCCATGCTTCCCCTTCTTCTCCGCTGGCACAAAATGGCATCTCCCGTGCTTTCCTTCCTTCCCGCGCTTGCCCTTCTTCTCCGCTGCGGCTTCAAAAAATGGCGTCTCCCGCGCTCTTCCTTCTTCTCCGCGGCTCAATGGTGTCTCCCGCACTCTCACTTCTTCTCCCCACGGACCCTGTTCAGCCCGTGAGCCCTGGCTGTGCTCTGTGCGTTCTTCTTTTTATTTATTTTTTCTCGCGCCACTCGGTCTTGAACCCGGCTGTTGCTTCACCCTCTCTCTCTCCGGTTTTTTTTTTTTTTTTTCTCGACGCCGCTCGCTTTTTAACCCCCGGCTGCGCCCTGTGCACTTCACCCTCTGTCTTATCCCATCGACGCTGCTCAGCTTTCTCTCCGCCGTCGGTTGGCTCCAGCCGCCGCTGCCCGGGAAGGGTCTGCGCTGGACCTGTCGTCAGTCTCTTGCTGATTGTCGTGGCTGGGGAACCAAGCCCGGCTCTCCACAGCCTCCCCTGCGATGTTCACTCTCTGCCTGACGACTGGGCGGTTCATCGTGGTCGACGCCCGTGTTCCTGGCCTCGACTTTTTTTTTTAGTTGCAGTTAGATTCGAATCGACACTCGTCGCCACTGTTAGATCCGTGATTCTGAGGGTATGCTGTTTTTCAATAACCACACGGATGCTGTAACTTAACAAGAAACAGGTATTTACTGGAGGAGGGTAGTCTCAAGACTGGGGGTGCAGAGGCATGCGCAAAGCTTATATACAGGTGTGGTCACTGCCGGTACTACAGTATACAGGAGCTGTAAAGTAGTTCTGTCTTAAAGGCACATACACTACACAGACAAAAGGGGACAATTTCATATTCATGAGAACAGCACCCAGGACTAGATAACGAGGTCAGCAGGACATTCAAAACAATGAAAGCCATTTCCAACCAGAGATGGGCCTGTTACCAGCCGCTTAAAATGATTTTAAATATAATAACTGCCCCGCTGTGCTCAAAGCCCGCCAAAGTTAAAACAAAGACTAACCTGATTTTGGGCGGGAAGTGAGGCCTCGGGAAGAAAGGTATAACTTGTTGTGTATGTAATATGTGTGCTACTTGAACCTATGGACAGGACTGCACTACTTGTTGGGCGTAGTGATACGCAGTACCACTCCTGGCCATAGGGGTATAAATAGTACTGTGGGTACTGATCTCCCCTCAGTTCCCGCCTGTGGGCATGAAGTAAAGACCTACGTATAGTCCCTACCTCCAACCAGTAAAGACCTGTTTTATTGTTACTGATTAAGTCTGAGTATTAATTACTTGAACAACTCACAGATTTAACACTGGCGACGAGTCTGATTCGGACCCTGCGGCAGTCACTCCACGGCAGCTTCGTCCACAGCCAGGACATTGCAAAGAGGTTTCCACCCTCTCCACCCCACTGGAAGACATCCTGACCTCGGAGCCTCCATCGGCGACCGTCAGCTTCTTCTCCAGCTTGGTGGTGGGTAAGCCGTTGTCTGAGACGGGCAGCGACGCGACAGGCAGTTGGCCGCACGAACGGGGCTGGGGGAGCTGGAGGAATAGGGCGCGAGAGCCGCTTCGAGCGGGAGGCGTTTCAACAGAGCGATCGCATCTCCTGATAAGAGCCGAGAGCCGCTTCGCGATCCAGCGATCGCATCCGCTGATAAGGGCCGCACTCGGGCGATCGCGGCGAAGATAAGGGCCGCACTCGGGGGCTGAAGGGAGACGGCGTTGGGGGACGGGTGAAGACCGCCAAGTGCGGGAAAACTGCCATTTTGTGGGCGGAGGACGACGGCAAGAGCGGGAAGCCGCCATCTTGGATAGCAGTAAAAAAAAAAAATCTGAGAAATTGCAAATCTACAATGCCTAAACACGGGAATATTAGCACCTTTGATAGTGACCTTGAAGATTGGGCCATATATGTTGAAAGAGTAAAAAATTATTGTAAGGCCAATAAAATTCGTGACCAAGATAAAGCTCTAACATTATTAAATTTAATGGGTGCGAAGACATACGGGCAATTGAAACACCTGTTATCACCAGATGAACCGGCGGATAAGACGTTCGATGAGATTGTTACTGTCCTGAAAGATCATCTAAACCCCACGCCGCTGATGCTAGCGGAACGATTTAAATTTTACGACAGAAGGCAGCTACAGCATGAAAGCAATGCTGATTATTTGCTGGAATTGCGTAAATTAGCGAAATATTGCCAGTTTGGAACGGGACTGACAGAGGCACTTTGAGACAAATTTGTGTGTGGTTTATTTAAACAGGATACACAAAAGCGACTGCTCGAGGAGAATGAGCTGACGCTTGAGAAGGCGGTCACTATGGCAGCAGCACACGAAGCCGCAGCGAGAGGCACGGCAGTAATGCAGCTACGGTCACCGGAGCTCAGTGCACACAAATTGGGTGTGAGTTCTGGCAAATGTTATCGTTGTGGAAAGACAACGCATGATCAGAACCAGTGTTGGTTTAAAAACCAAGAATGTAGAACTTGTGGTAGGCTTGGACATATAGCTAGAGTATGCAGGTCAGGGAAGAAGACCAGCAACAAGAAGTCACCGCAAGGAAAATACGCAAAGGTACACAAGGTGACCGAACAGGAGTCCGATTCAGACGCTAGCAGTAATGAACTGGCTAGCTTAAGCTGTAATGAACTGGCTAGCTTAAGAGTACTCAACGCTGGTAAGGGTGCAGACCTCCAGACAATTTGGGTCACTCTTCAGATAGAAGGAGTCCAAGTAAAACTGGAATTGGACACTGGATCGGCATTGACGGTCATAAATAAGAAAGATTACGGAAAGTTATTCCAACATATTCCCCTACAGGATACGGGGATTATATTGAAAACATACACGGGGCAAAGAGTGTACCCCATCGGGAAAATAGAGGTTGCAGTGGTCCACAAGGGCGAAGACAGTCAAATAATGGACTTATATGTGATATCTGAAGGAGGTTCTCCACTACTAGGACGGGAGTGGATTAGGAAAATGAATATGGACTGGCATTTCCTACAAACAATAACGAGTGAGAACTCGGTGAAGATAGTCGGCCCAGACTCTGGAACGGATGATGGTAAGCCCAACTCAGGTGCAAAAGACAAAGTTTCAGCACAGAATTCCACTGAGCAACAACAACATAGTTTAACTGTGGATTCTGAGTCTGGCAAGTCTACTGATGTGCCCATTTCTGAGGGACACCGGGCTCGAACTCAACTCCATTTCAAACTACAACAGCAATTAGAACAAATGCTTCGCCGTTGTGAGCAAGAGTTGAATGCAACGAAAGAGTTCTTTGATATAGAGTTGGAGAATCTGGAAAGACAACAGAAGCAGCTGATGGAGAAAATGGAGCAGGAGCACACAAAACGTCTGATGTCAGAGGAGTTAACGGTCAGCCAACTCCTGCATATGCTGAAGGACAGGACTCTGAAATGGGAAAAACTTGAACACGAACTTCAATATTCAAACGAAAGGGGTTCGGAGCTCTCAAAGGTTATTGGAAGAGCTGAGGTGGCAACACAGACTGAGATGACTGCAACAGAGCAGCCCTTGGATGCCAAAAGTACGCTGACTCACGTCAACGTAGAACAACAGACCGCTGAAACAGCTGCTCCGGTAGAGGGATTGAATAGTCCGATCAATCAATCTCCAAAAGAAGTTGAAGTAGTAAAATCTCAAATGAGGTCATTAGTAAACGACTTGCTGAAAGCCCAGAAAAAGCTGGATGAAGAGGTACGCGTAAAGAAGTCTCTTCAGGAAAGATGTCTGGACTTGGAACAAAAGCTGGCTAACGCCCAGCTGGGTATGGAGGAAATAGAAGACCCTCTCGCTGGCCTAGATCAGGACGACACCGAATATTACTATGTCCTGTCCTGCCCAACTTGTAACTTCGACTCCCACCATACAGAAATCATGGAGGAGCACCGAAAGTCTACGGAACATCGGGAGAAGGTGGCTCTACTACGGAAAAAGGAGGGAGAGAAGGAGGAACTGCGCATGCAGCTGGCAGCTGACAGTGGAGCCCAGAGAGTCTCCAAGAAGCAGAAAAGGAAAAGTCGAAACAGAAGATGACCCATCTGAACCATTATTACCTCTACCAGATCACACACGTGGTCCCTCCGAACGGAGCCAATTCAGTTCGGAAGTTCAAACTGTTAAATCCATGGAAGGACTATTGAATGAGTCACTCCAGCAACGTGAACCGACTACACCACAGAGATTGAATCTGTGAACTGTTTTCCGCAGAGACTGAATCTGTGATCTGTTTTGACATGAAGTTATCTATGTATCTATGTTATTCTGTTATGTAAACCTGAAGTTATATATGTATATATGTTATTACGTTATGTTAAATGGGGAGATGACTGTAAAGCTAGGAAGGGAGGAATGTTGTGTATGTAATATGTGTGCTACTTTGAACCTATGGACAGGACTGCACTACTTGTTGGGCGTAGTGATACGCAGTACCACTCCTGGCCATAGGGGTATAAATAGTACTGTGGGTACTGATCTCCCCTCAGTTCCCGCCTGTGGGCATGAAGTAAAGACCTACGTATAGTCCCTACCTCCAACCAGTAAAGACCTGTTTTATTGTTACTGATTAAGTCTGAGTATTAATTACTTGAACAACTCACAGATTTAACATAACTGAAGAGACCTTTCAGCAGTTGAAGCACGGAGCGCAGCACCCCGGACACACAGCTTGAGGAGGAAGAAACAGCTTGGAAGAAGACACTGGAGGAAGCTTGAATCAACAAGCTCGGACAGTCACAAAGAGAGCCGAGAAAAAGGACAGTTTAAAATCGGACAGTCGTTGCAGCCCCATACTGTTTCTGGGGTAGATGCTACCTGTATGTTGGGTTCATCACCATGTACGCGAGACATGGGGTTGACTCGTTCCTGTGACTCTAGGATCTGGTCAACATGGCATCTCACAATGTTCTCCCCAACATCCACTGTGTACATTAGTGGCCCCTGCCATGTGCATATCGTTCCTGGTTGCCATTTCTCTGTTCGGTAGTCGTGGGCCAAGACTGGTTGCCCTACATTGAAGCTCCTTGTCGGCTTCTCATTGATGTGCTGGAATTGCTTATTCTCAACATCTCTTCGTACATTTGGTCTGAGCAAATCCAGACGAGATCTGAACCTTCGGTTAAAGAACATCATGGCCGGGGTCTGGTTGGTGACTGCATGTGTCGCATTTCTGTAGGCTAGCAGGAAATTGTCCACCTTATGCTGCAGTGGAATGTCGTCATCGCACATGGCCCTTACTGCTTTTTTAAAGGTTTCTACGAACCTCTCAGCCAATCCATTTGTGGCTGGATGATACGGGGCGGATGTGTAATGCCTTACCCCATTCCTTTTCATAAATCTTCCAAACTCTTCGGACACAAACTGTGGTCCATTATCAGAGCAAATCTGCTCTGGCAAGCCGCTCCTGGCAAATATGGTCCGTAGGACTGCAATAGTTTTCTCCGTGGTGGGGGAGGACATTTTGATCACCTCAGGCCATTTCGAGTGCGCATCCATGGGTATTAAAAACATTGAGTCCATGAATGGGCCAGCAAAATCAATATGCACCCGTTGCCATGGAGATGAGGGCCACTCCCATGGGTGTAGAGGGGCATGTGGTGGTGCATTTTGGACCTTCTGGCATCCTGAGCAGCTCTTTGTCAGGTCCTCGATTTGCTGATCAATCCCCGGCCACCACACATAAGCCCTAGCAAGGCTTTTCATTTTCACCCCTCCCAGATGGCCTTCGTGAAGCTCATTGAGCACTCTCTCCCTTAACTTGGGTGGAATTACCACTCGGGATCCACACATCAAGGTCCCCTGGCATACTGACAGCTGTTCTCTTCTGGATGAGAATGCTGGCAACAGTGAGCCGCCATGTGTTGGCCATCCCTTCACCGTCAAGTCATATACCCGAGACAGTGTCGGGTCATTTCAGGTCTCCTTCTCTATATCAGCATTAGTTACTGGCAAGCGTTCAATTATAGTCGAATGAAATATTTCAACAGGGTCCACTTCTGGTGCTTCCTCTGCAGTAGGCAGTGGCAGGCGTGATAGCCCATCAGCGTTTCCATGCTGTTTCGTGCCCTTATACTCGATTTCATATTGGTTCGCCCCTAGAAAAAGGGACCATCTTTGTAGCCGTTGCGCAGTCATCACCGGAACGCCCTTCTTTGGATTAAAGATGGAGGCAAGTGGTTGGTGGTCAGTCAGCAACGTGAACTTCTGCCCGTGCAGATAGTGATTGAACTTTTTCACTCCCCACACTAGGCTGAGGGCCTCCCTGTCAATCTGGGCGTAGTTACGCTCGGCTGAGGTTAGTGACCGAGACGCAAAGGCTACTGGCCTCTCCGAGCCGTCCGAGAATATGTGCGACAGCACCGCTCCAATGCCATAGGGTGATGCATCACACACCAACCGAATTGGTAGTGCTGGGTTGAAATGGGCCAACGCCTCTTTTGATGTGATCAATGCTTTGCTCTTCTGGAAAGCTCGTTTACATTCGTCACTCCACTTCCATGGTGCCCCCGTTTGCAGTAGGGTGTTCAGTGGGTGTAGGACTGTAGACAAATTCAGCAAGAACTTATGGTAGTAGTTCACCAGCCCGAGGAACGACCTCAGTTCTGACACAGTTTCCGGTGCTGGAGCCTTGACTACTGCCTCAATCTTTTCAGGGGACTTATGTAACCCCTCTTCATCAATAACGTGGCCACAATACGAGATCTGCTTCTGGAAAAACTCGCATTTGTGGTGATTAGCTCGGAGCCCATATTCCTTCAATCTAGTAAGCACCTGCTCCAGGTTGGCGAGGTGATCACTCATTTTTGCCCATGACCAGGATGCCGTCCAAATAACACTGGGTCCCTGGAATCCCTTGCAGGACTTGATCCATTGCCCTTTGCCAAATAGCTGGAGCTGATGCTACCCCGAACACCAGCCGGTTGTATTGGTAGAGACCTTTATGAGTGTTGATTGTGAGGTACTGTTTCGAGGCTCCTTCTACCTCCATTTGCAGGTACGCCTGGGCCAGATCAATCTTAGTGAAGCGTTTCCCTCCAGATAGCGTGGCGAAAATATCTTCAATCCGCGGAAGCCGCTATTGTACCGTGTGAAGGACTGGGTTCACTGTCACCTTAAAGTCCCTACAGATGCGAACCTTCTTTGGTTCCCCAGGCGTATTACTCAATGACCTCTTCATTACAGGAACGATGGGTGTAGCCCACTCGCTCCAGTCCACTTTGGACAGTGTTCCTGAACGTTCCAAACCCTCCAGCTCTGCTTCGACGGCTGGGTGGATCGCATAAGGCACCGGTCTGGCCTTAAAAAACTTTGAGCTTGCATTTTCCTCTATTTTGATCGTCGCTGTTATGCCTTTTAGTGTTCTGAGTCCCTCCTGGAACACTTCTTGTGCGTCAGTTAGCATTTTTGACAGTCGTCCAGGTGTAACGTCATCATCCTTTTTGGCATCTACAGTCAGTGCTTGTATGGAATGCCAATCTAGCTATATCTTCCGGATCCATTCACGTCCTAGTCGTGGTGGTCCTCCATCTGGCAATACATATAGGTCCATTTTTGGTGTTTCCTTGCCGTTATATATAACGTTCACCCTTATTTTTCCTTTGGGGTAGACTTTTTGCCCCGTGTACGTCTTCAAGACAATCTCTGTATCTCTCAAGGGTATATGTGAGAATAGCCGCTTGTAGTCCCTTCGGTTTATGACTGTTAGGGCTGATCCTGTGTCCAATTCCATTTTTACTTGGACTCCGGCTATCTTGAGCGTGACCCAGATAGTTTGGTGATCCTCCGTTTTGATCACATTATGTAGTTTCAGACAACCCAGCTCCTTGCTTCCGGAGTCTGTATCCCTTTTCTGTTCGTCTGAACTACTCTCAGTCACCTTATGTACCTTGTACTTCTCCTGTGGAGATTTCTTGCTGCTGGTTTTCCTTCCCGACCTGCAGACTCTTGCTATGTGTCCTACTTTCCCACACTGTCTGCACACTTTGTCCTTGAACCAGCAATCCTTAAGGTCGTGTGTTGTTCTGCCGCAGTGAAAGCACTTCACTGTTCTGTATGACATTTCATTTGTGCCATATTCTTGCGGTCTCCATTGTATCTCTGCCGCGCCCCGTGCTGCTGCTTCGTGTGATACTGCCATGCTGAAAGCCTTGTCCAGCGTAAGATCCTTTTCTGATAGAAGCCGTTTCTGGGTTCCTTCACTTTGAAGCCCGCACACAAACTTGTCCCTTAAAGTATCTGCTAGTCCCGTTCCAAACTAGCAGTGTTTCGATAGCTTGTGCAGTTCCGTTAAAAACTCAGCATTACTTTCATCTGTATGCTGGTTCCTTTTGTGAAACTTAAATCTTTCTGCTATCAGCAGCGGTGTGGGGTTTAAGTGGTCCTGTAGGATTGACACTATGTTTTCAAAATCCTTTTCCACTGGCTTCTCTGGGGTTACTAGGTTTCGCAGTAAGCCATACGTTTTTGCACCCATTGAATTCAACAATACCAGCGCTTTCCTGCCATCTGGCACTTCATTCGTCTTGCAGTACACTTCTATGCGTTCGACATATGTCGTCCAATCTTCGACTTCATTGTCGAATGCTGTGACACTGCCACTCTTCGGCATCCCTGGGTGTGGTTAGACTGGCTCAAAATAGTGTCTCCCGCGCTCTCCCTTCTTCTCCGCTGCGGCTCAAAATGGCATCTCCCGCGCTTTCCTTTCTTCCCCGCTGACGCTGCTCGGCCCTTGAACACCGGCTGCGCCCCGTGCGCTCTACCCTCTCTCTTCTCCCGTCGACGCCGCTCGGTCCTGAATACCGGCTGTGCCCTGTGCGCTCTGCCCTCTCTCTCCTCCCATCGACGCTGCTCGGCCTTTTTCTGTGCCGTCGTTCGGCTCTAGCCGCCGCTGTCCGGGAAGGGTCTGCGCCGTACCTGTTGCCAGCCTGTTTTGCTGGACCACCGTGACTGGAGAACCAAGCCCGGCTCTCGACAGCCAACCCTGCGATGCTCAAATCTCCGCTGGATGGCTGGGGGCTTTCCCGTGGTCGACGCCCGTGCTTCTGGACTCGGCCTTCTTCTTTCACTGTTCTCCAGGAGCGAATCCTTGGGAGGTGATGCAGAGGTGCAGGTAGGTTTGAATCTTCTCGTCGCCAATGTTAGATCCGTGTATCTTGATGTTGTGTGTCCTTCAATAATTAGACAAGAGACTGCAGGGAACAATCAACAGGTGTTTACTGGATGAGGGTTACTCTAAAACCAACTCTACAGATCCCTACTCAGGGTTTATATACAAGTGTGGTCACTGCTGGTACGACAGTATACAGGAGCTGTAAAAAGTAGTTCTCCCCTTAAAGGTACATACACTACGCCCACAACCTTCTGACTCTGAGGCGAGAGAGAGTGAACTAGTCACTGAGCTACAGCTCACGATCCTGATTCGTGCAGGTGTGGATTTGGCCTTTTAAAAGTTGATATTTTGTTGTATATTTTCTTTCCTGCCAGGCTCAAGAAAAACTGTTCAAGGCTACAACCTGCCCAGGGAGTGCATCAGGAATTACTTCCCCACCCGGAAATGCTTTGTGTTTGACAGACCAGCCGATAAGGCAGTGATGAAAAACATGGATCAGTATCCAGACTCCTGCCTGGATCCGGCCTTCGTGAAGCAGGCCGGAGATTTTGTGGATTACGTTTACAGCACAGCGCAGATAAAGAGACTGAAAGGAGGCCACACAGTCAGCGGGAGATGTAAGTGCTAGAGTTCCTGGTTCAGGACACTGCGCTCGATATAGAGGAACAGCGAAGTGATGGCAAAGCCCATGTGCGAGAGGGTGAGGCTCAGTGTGGCTCACTAATACTGGGACAGTCCCACCACCTGCACCATCCGCACTTCATTCAATCAGAGAAACCTACAGCACAGGAGGAGGCCATTTGGCCCATTGTGCCTGTGCCGGCTCTTTGAAGGAGCTCTCCAATTAATCCCACTTCCCCTGCTCTTTCCCCATCGCCCTACAACTTTCTCCTTTTCAAATATTTGCCAGTTCCCCTTTTGAAAGTTACTATTGAATTTGCTGCATAAAAAAACTCTCCTCATCTCCCCCTCTGGTTCTTTTGCCAATTACCTTAAATCTGTTTCCTCTGGTTACTGACCCTCCTGCCACTGGAAACAGTTTCTCTCTATCTACTCTATCAAAACCCTTCATAATATTGAACACCTCTATTAAATCTCCCCTTAGCCTTCTCTGCTCTGAGCAGAACAATCCCAGCTTCTCCAGTCTCTCCACATAACTGAAGTCCCTCATCCCTGGAATCATTCTGGTAAACCTCCCCTGCACCCTGTCCCTGAACAGTGAGTTGGATACATAGGAACCCTCGAGCCTGTTTCACCACAATTACAGAAACCCTCCGGTCTTCACTCACATCAAATGGCTAGACATGAAATCTTCCTCTTCTTCCTTCCCTCCCCCTCCTCCTCCTCCTGCTCCTCTTAACCTCCCTCAGAAGCACGGTGGCATAGTGGTTAGCACTGTTGCCTCACAGCGCCAGGGACCCGGGTTCGAATCTGGCCTCGGGTGACTGTCTGTGTGGAGTTTGCACATTCTCCCCGTGTTTGCGTGGGTTTCCTCCGGGTGCTCCGGTTTCCTCCCACAGTCCAAAGATGTGCGGGTTAGGTTGATTGACTATGATAAATTGACCCTTAGTGTTAGGGGGATTAAATACGTGGGGTTACGGGGATAGGGTGGGATATGTGTTGGTGTAGGGGTTACGGGGATCGGGTGGGATATGTGTCGGTGCAGGCTCGATGGGCCGAAATGGCCTCTATCTGCACTGTGGGGTTTCTGTGGTTTCTGTGGTTCTCCTCCCCTTCTCCCACTCCTCCACCCCCTCCATCCTCCTCCTCATCCTCCCCTTCTCCCACTCCTCCACTCCATCCTCCTCCTCATCCTCCCCTTCTCCCACTCCTCCATCTCCCTCCATCCTTCTCCTCATCCTCCCCTTCTCCCACTCCTCCACCCGCCTCCATCCTCCCCTTCTCCCACTCCTCCACCCCCTCCATCCTCCTCCTCATCCTCCCCTTCTCCCACTCCTCCACCTCCCTCCATCCTTATAAGAACATAAGAAATAGGAGCAGGAGTAGGCCAATCGGCCCCTCGAGCCTGCTCCACCATTCAATAGGATCATGGCTGATCTGATCCTAACCTCAAATCTTCTATCACTGTGCATCCACCCGAACCCATGTGATCTCCCGGGAGAGGCGAAAAACCAGATAAAGACCCAATGGCCAATTTGGGAGAAAAAAATCTGGGAAATTCCTCTCCGACCCATCTAGGCGATCGAAACTCTTCCAGGAGATCACTCTGTCCCTATATTTTCTACAGTACTTACCTTCTGTAAAGGCGATCTCCACCCCAGCCAGGAACAGGAATAAAACCATCTCCTGAAATCTAACACAGAATTAGAACACAGTAGGAGCAGAACCAGGTTACACGGCCCCTGGGCCCACTCCACTACCCACAGGGCCATGACAATTCCGAACCTAGACTCATGTCCAATTTCCTGCCCGCTCCCCGTAACCCTTAATTCCCTTTACTTCTAGGAAACTATCTATTTCTGTTTTAAATTTATTTAATGATGTAGCTTCCACAGCTTTCTGGGGCAGCAAATTCCACAAACCTACCACCCTCTGAGTGAAGAAGTTTCTCCTCATCTCAGTTTTGAAAGAGCAGCCCCTTATTTTAAGATTATGCCCCCTAGTTCTAGTTTCACCCATCATTGGGAACATCCTCACCACATCCACCCGATCAAGCCCCTTCACAATCTTATATGTTTCAATAAGGTCGCCTCTCATTCTTCTGAACTCCAATGAGTAGAGTCCCAATCTACTCAACCTCTCCTCATATGACCACCCCCTCATCCCTGGGATTAACCGAGTGAACCTTCTTTGTACTGACTCGAGAGCAAGTATGTCTTTTCTTAAGTATGGACACCAAAACTGTATGCAGTATTTCAGGTGCAGTCTCACCAATACCTTGTACAACTGCAGCAATACCACCCTGTTTTTATATTCCATCCCCCTAGCAATAAAAGCCAACATTCCATTGGCCTTCTTGATCACTTGCTGCACCTGCATACTAACTTTTTGAGTTTCGTGCACCAGGACCCCCAGATCCCTTTGCACTACAGTACTTTCCAGTTTCTTGCCATTAAGATAATAACTTGCTCTATGATTTTTCCTGCCAAAGTGCATAACCTCACACTTTCCAGTATTGTATTCCATCTGCCAAATCTCTGCCCACTTACTTAGCCTGTCTATGTCCCTTTGCAGGTTTTTTATGTCCTCCTCGCTCACTACTTTCCGTCCCATTTTTGTATCATCTGCAAACTTTGATATGTTACACTCGGTCCATTCCTCCAAATCGTTAATATAGATTGTAAAGAGTTGGGGACCCAGCACTGACCCCTGCGGAACACCACTAGTTACTGGTTGCCAATCTGAGAACGAACCATTTATCCCAACTCTCTGCTTTCTATTAGAGAGCCAATTCTCCACCCAGGCCAGAATATTACCCCCAATCCCGTGATTTTTTATCTTAAGCAATAATCTTTTGTGTGGCACCTTGTCAAATGCCTTTTGGATGTCTAAATACACTACGTCCACTGGTTCCCCTTTATCCACCCTATATGTTACTTCCTCAAAAAACTCCAGCAAATTTGTCAAACATGACTTCCCCTTCATGAAACCATGCTGAGTTTGCCCTATTAAATTATGTTTATCCAAATGTCCCGTTACTGTCTCCTTAATAATGGACTCTAACATTTTACCAACCACAGATGTTAGGCTAACAGGTCTATAGTTTCCAGCCTTCTGCCTACTACCCTTTTTAAATAAGGGTGTTACATTAGCAGTTTTCCAATCTGCCGGGACCTTTGCTGAGTCCAGTGAGTTTTGGAAAATTATTACCAATGCATCCACAATCCCTACCGCTACTTCCCTCAAGACCCTAGGATGCAAGCCATCAGGTCCAGGGGATTTATCCGCCTTGAGTCCCATTATTTTACCAAGTACCACTTCCTTAGTGATTTTAATCGTATTTAGTTCCTCCCCCACTAGAGCCCCCTGTTTGTCTAGTGTTGGGATATTCTTAGTGTCCTCTACTGTAAAGACTGAAACAAAATAATTGTTCAGTGTTTTTGCCATCTCCATGTTTCCCACCATTAATTTCCTGGTCTCATCCTCTAAGGGACCAACATTTACTTTAGCCACCTTTTTTCTTTTTATATAACTATAGAAACTTTTACTGTCTGTTTTTATATTTTTTGCTAATTTACTTTCATAATCTATCTTCCCTTTCTTAATCAATCTTTTAGTTATTTTTTGCTGTATTTTAAAGACTTCCCAATCTTCCATCCTCCCACTAGATTTGGCTACCTGATATGCCCTTGTTTTTAGTCGGATACTATCCTTAATTACTTTACTTAGCCACGGATGGCTATCTTTTCTTTTACACACTTTTTTCCTCAGTGGAATATATTGTTTTTGGGAGTTGTAAAATAACTCCTTAAATGTACACCACTGATCATGTACCGTCTTACACTTTAATCTATTTTCCCAGTCCACTCTAATCAATTCCGCTCTCATACCTTCATAGTCTGCTTTATTCAAGCTCAGCATGCTTGTTTGAGATCCAACCTTCTCACCCTCTAATTGAATATGGAACTCAACCATGTTATGGTCACTCATTCCAAGGGGATCCTTGACTAGGACATTTTTAATTAATCCTGTCTCATTACACAGGACCAAATCTAAGTTTGCTTGCCCCCTGGTCGGTTCAGTTACATACTGCTCAAGAAACCCATCCCTAATACACTCAATGAACTCATCTTCAAGGCTGCTCTGCCCAATTTGATTTGTCCAGTTAATATGATAGTTAAAATCCCCCATAATTATAACTGTTCGCTTATTACAAGCCTCAACTATTTCCTGATTAATGCTCCGTCCAACAGAGTTGCAACTGTTCGGAGGCCTATAGACTACATCCTTCTCCTCATCCTCCCCTTCTCCCAGTCCTCCACCCGCCTCCATCCTCCTCCTCACCCTCCCCTTCTCCCACTCCTCCACCCCTCCATCCTCCTCCTCATCCTCCCCTTCTCCCACTCCTCCGCCCGCCTCCATCCTCCTCCTCACCCTCCCCTTCTCCCACTCCTCCATCCCCCTCCCCTCCTTCTCCCCTCCTCCAACTCCTCCTCCCAGCTCCTGCGGTTAAAGGGAAATAGCCACCGCTCAATCGCTCCCATTGCAAGCTGCCAGCATTCGGTGTTTAAAGGGAATGGATGGCAATGTGCCTCCAGGAGTAACCCTGTGTGTGTTTTTGATGCCAGTATTTTCTCTCCCCCTCCCCACCCCACCCCGTGCCTCTCTCCTACGAGGAGAGAATGATAGAACTGGTCCGGCTCCCGACAGCAACGTTGCAGGAACTATCGGAGATCCATGATTGGTGTCAGTCCCAGGCCCTTCAACTCTTCATGAAACGATGCTTCCAGGACCAAGGGCAGATGTACCAGCAGGAACTCATGGTGAGTTAACTTGTATCGGTGTTGTGGTCACCGGCATCTCTTATGTCTACATCTTTCATAGAAAGACCCAACTGCCACTGGAAACTGTTTCTCCCTATCTACTCTATCAAAATCCTTCATGATTTTCAACACCTCTATCGTATCTCCTCTTAACCTTCTCTGCTCCAAGAAGAACAACCCCAGCTTCTCCAGCCTCTCCATGCAACTGAAGTCCCTCACCCGATACCATTCTGCTGAATCTCCTCTGCGCCCTCTCCAAGGCCTTGACATCCTACATAAGAACATAAGAACATAAGAAATAGGAGCAGGAGTAGGCCAATCGGCCCCTCGAGCCTGCTCCGCCATTCAATAAGATCATGGCTGATCTGATCCTAACCGCCAATCTACTAT
This sequence comes from Somniosus microcephalus, assembly GCF_052327205.1. Classification (NCBI taxonomy): domain Eukaryota; kingdom Metazoa; phylum Chordata; class Chondrichthyes; order Squaliformes; family Somniosidae; genus Somniosus; species Somniosus microcephalus. The sequence goes on from NC_140998.1 coordinate 184,583,127, forward strand.
CACAGAACCATCTCCTGAATCTAACAGAATTAGACACACGAAATAGGAGCAGGATCAGGCTACATGGCCCCTGGGCCCGCTCCGCTACCCACAGGGCCATGTCCGATCCGAACCTATACTCATGTCCAAATTCGTGCCCGCTCCCCATAACCCTTAATTCCCTTTACTTCTAGGAAACTGTCTATTTCTGTTTTAAATTTATGTAATGATGTAGCTTCTACAGCTTCTTAGGGCAGCATATTCCATGGACCTACCACCCTCTGAGTGAAGTAGTTCCTCCTCATCTCAGTTTTGAAAGAGCAGCCCCTTATTCTAAGACTATGCCCCCTAGTTCTAGTTTCACCCATCATCGGGAACATCCTCCCCGCATCCATCCGATCCAACCCCTTCACAATCTTATATGTTTCAATAAGATCGCCTCTCATTCTTCTGAACTCCAATGTGTAGAGTCCCAATCAACTCAACCTCTCCTCATATGTCCATCCCCTCATCCCCGGGATTAACTGAGTGAACCTTAGAGTCATAGAGTCATAGAGTTTTACAGCACAGAAAGAGGCCCTTCGGCCCATCGTGTCTGCGCTGCCCATCCATCCCTGTCCAGTCTAATCCCTTCTTTGTACTGACTCGAGAGCAAGTATGTCTTTTCTTAAGTATGGACACCAAAACTGTACGCAGTATTCCAGGTGCGGTCGCACCAATACCTTGTACAACTAAAGCAATATCTCCCTATTTTTATATTCTATCCCCCTAGCAATGAAAGCCAACATTCCATTGGCCTTCTTAATCACTTGCTGCACCTGCATACTAACCTTTTGAGTTTCGTGCACCAGGACCCCCAGATCCCTTTGTACTTCAGTACTTTCCAGTTTCTTGCCATTAAGATAATAACTTGCTCTATGATTTTTCCTGCCAAAGTGCATAACCTCACACTTTCCAGTATTGTATTCCATCTGCCAAATCTCTGCCCACTTACTTAGCCTGTCTATGTCCCCTTGCAGGTTTTTTTATGTCCTCCTCACTCACTACTTTCCCTCCCATCTTAGTATCATCTGCAAACTTTGATATGTTACACTCGGTCCCCTCCTCCAAATCGTTAATATAGATTGTAAAGAGTTGGGGACCCAGCACTGACCCCTGCGGAACACCACTAGTTACTGATTGCCAGTCTGAGAATGAACCATTTATCCCAACTCTCTGCCTTCTGTTAGATAGCCAATCCTCTATCCATGCCAGAATATTACCCCCAATCCCGTGATTTTTTATCTTAAGCAATAATCTTTTGTGTGGCACCTTGTCAAATGCCTTTTAAAAGTCTAAATACACTACGTCCACTGGTTCCCCTTTATCCACCCTATATGTTACTTCCTCAAAGAACTCCAGCAAATTTGTCAAACATGACTTCCCCTTCATAAAACCATGCTGACTTTGTCCTATTAAATTATGATTATCCAAATGTCCTGTTACTGTCTCCTTAATAATGGACTCCAAAATTTTACCTACCACTGATGTTAGGCTAACCGGTCTATAGTTTCCAGCCTTCTGTCTACTGCCCTTTTTAAATAAGGGTGTTACATTAGCAGTTTTCCAGTCTGCCGGGACGTTTGCTGAGTCCAGGGAGTTTTGGAAAATTATTACCAATGCATCCACAATCCCTACCGCCACTTCCCTCAAGACCCTAGGATGTAAGCCATCAGGTCCAGGTGATTTATCCGCCTTGCGTCCCATTATTTTACCGAGTACCACTTCCTTAGTGATTTTGATCATGTTTAGCTCCTCCCCCCCTAAAGCCCCCTGTTTGTCCAGTGTTGGGTATTCTTAGTGTCTTCTACTGTAAAGACTGATACAAAATATTCATTCAGTGTTTTTGCCATCTCCATATTTCCCACGATTAATTTCCCAGTCTCATCCTCTAAGGGACCAACATTTACTTTAGCCACCATTTTTCTTTTTATATAACTATAAAAACTCTTACTATCTGTTTTTATATTTTTTGCTAATTTACTTTCATAATCTATCTTCCCTTTCTTAATCAATCTTTTTGTTATTTTTTGCTGTCTTTTAAAGTTTTCCCAATCCTCTATCCTCTCACTAGATTTGGCTACCTTATATGCCCTTGTTTTTAGTCGAATACTATCCTTAATTTCTTTACTTAGCCACGGATGGCTGTCTTTTCTTTTACACCCTTTTCTTCTCAGTGGAATATATATTTTTTGGAAGTTGTAAAATAATTCCTTAAATGTACACCACTTAATGTATCGTCTTACCCTTTAATCTATTTTCCCAATCCACTCTACTCAATTCCACTCTCATACCTTCATAGTCTTCTTTATTCAAGCTTAGCACGCCTGTTTGAGATCCAACCTTCTCACCCTCTAATTGAATATGGAATTCAACCATGTTATGGTCACTCATTCCAAGGGGATCCTTTACTAGGACATTTTTAATTAATCCTGTCTCGTTACACAGGAACAGTTCTAAGGTTGCTTGCCCCCTGGTCGGTTCAGTTACATACTGCTCAAGAAACCCATCCCTAATACACTCAATGAACTCGTCCTCAATGCAGCCCTGCCCAATTTGATTTGTCCAATTAATATGATAGTTAAAATCCCCCATAATTATAGATGTTCCCTTATTACAAGCCTCAACTATTTCCTGATTGATACTCCGTCCAACAGAGTTGCAACTGTTCGGAGGCCTATAGACTATGCCCACTGGTGTTTTTTTCCCCTTATTATTCCTTACCTCCACCCAAACTGTTTCATTATCCTGATCTTTTGACCCAATATCATTTCTCTGTATTACAGTGATTCCTTCCTTTATTAACATAGCCACCCCACCTCCCCTTCATTCCTGCCTGTCCTTCCTGATCGTTAAATAACCTGGTATGTTTAATTCCCAGGCATTGTCACCCTGCAGCCATGTTTCTGTAACGGCCACAAGATCATACCCATATGTAGTTATTTGTGCCATTAACTCGTCTATTTTGTTACGAATGCTATGTGCATTCAGATAGAGAACTTTCAAATATGTTTTGTGACACTTAGTTCCTGCTTTTGCCCTTTTTATTACTTTACCTTTTACTCCATACCTTCTGCCCCTTCCTGACACGCTCTGGTTTTTAATTTCCCCACTGCTACCTAAGTCTATGACCTTCTCTGTTGTCATTTTTATTATTTGCTCTCTAGGAACCTTCCCCCCACTAGTCAGTTTAAAGCCCTCTCTACAGCCCTAGTTATATGATCCGCCAGGACTCTAGTCCCAGCACTGGCCAAGTGAAGCCCGTCCCAATGGAACAGTTCCCTCCTGCCCCAGCACTGGTGCCAGTGTCCCAGGAAGCAAAACCCATTTCTCCCACACCAGTCTTTGAGCCACGCATTTAACTCTCTAATTTTATTTGTCCTAGCCAAATTCGCTCATGGCTCAGGTAATAATCCAGAGATTATTACCCTTGAGGTTCTGATTTTTAATTTGACCCCTAGCTGCTCATACTCCTTTAACAGAACTGGCTTCCTCGTCCTATCTACGTCATTTGTACCAACATGGACCATGACAACTGGATCCACCCCCTCCCACTGCAAGTTTCTTTCCAGCCCAGAGGAGATGTCCTTAACCCTGGCACCGGGTAGGCAACACAACCTTTGGGATTCTCGCTCTCGGCTGGAGAGAACTCTATCTATCCCCCTAATAATACTATCCCCTACCACTACAACATTTCTATTTACTCCCCCCTCTTGAATGGCCCCCTGTTCCATGGTGCTGTGGCCAGGTTGCTCATCCTCCCTGCAGTCCCTGCTCCTGTCCCCACAGGGAGTAAGAACCTTGAACATGTTGGACAAGAGCTAGGGCTGCGGCTCCTCCAGCTCTACCTCCTGGATCCCCGTACCTGCCTCACTCGTAGTCACACCGTCCTGTCCCTGACCATGGGCTACATCTGAATTAATTAACTTCATAGGTGTGACCACCTCCTGATACACATAGTCCAGGTACTTCTCCCCCTCCCTGATGTGTCGCAGTGTCTGAAGCTCAGACTCCAGCTCATCAACACGGAGCTGGAGTTCCTGTAGCAGCAGACACTTGTCACAGACGTAATCACCGTGAGCCTCAATGGGGTTCACCGGCTCCCACATCTCGCAACAGTAACACATCACCTGCTCCATTCTATGTAATTAATTAAATTTTTTATTGTTAGTTATGGACACCTTCTGCCCGATTTTAGATGCTAGTATCCCCTTTAATTAATTGGATTTAAATTAAATCAATCCCTCTAGTTACACCAGTTAAATGGTTTACCAACAGTCACTCTGCATCAGAAAGGCCTTATTAACTACAACCCACAGAGTTAAAGTTTGAAAAGAGCACCTAACACCCCACTTACCCTAACTCACACCCAAACTCACAGCACTCTTTGATGACTCGCACTAGGACTGATCTTTTTATACTGTTTGTTTGTTTACAGCCAAATGAGTCACCCCTGCTGATTGGTTAGAAAACTGGTTTCCACTGCCTGCTGTGCCAATTTACTCCTACTGCAGTGTAACCTTGTTTTACTCTTCTTAAACCAACAGTATCCCAAATATTTAACTTTTCCCCTTTACTTAAACTGCTTAAGTAATCTTATCAAGAATGATTTAAAGAGAAATAACAATTAAAGAACTCTCACACTTACCCAAACTCACAGCACTCTTTGATGACTCACACTAAAGTGTGGTGATAGGTTTTTGGTAAAATATATTCAGATATTGGAAAACCTTTTCTCTCCACAAGCCTTACTTCCTGTTACAATTTTTGATGAAGCATTTGTGACAAGATTCTCCATTGTAAATTCCTATGTCAACAGTTCCTAGTCAATGTTGATGTCAACTGTCACGATGTAGTGACGTGCTCTGGCCACTAGATGGTGCTGTGGAGCCAGCTGCTGAAGTCTTTCTCCTCACTCCGCCATCACCTTGTGCACCATTGACCAATGGGGAACTACACCAGCTGGGAATGTTTTATCTGTTCAATTCTTTTTTCTGAATGGCACAAGCCCCAGAGAGTGGCTAATTGTCCCTTTATCAGAAGAGGAATGGGCTGTTTGGGGTTTTATCAGGATTTTAGAGCATTACAATGACCTGCTCAAACGACACAGTCAACCTGAAATATTGGGACGCTTCTCCCAATCTGTCCGGCCACACAAGTGCTGCTGGAGTATGTGTGGAACATAGGAAGATAGGAACAGGAGGAGGCCGTTCAGCCCCTCGAGCATGTTCTGCCATTCAATTAGATCATGGCGGATCAGTACCTCAGTGCTGTTGTCCTGCCTTTCTTGATTAGATAGCGCTGCGATCCGCGTTAGCACCTTGTGTCCTTGTTGATCATAGAACGCCATGGCCAGAATATACTCCAGCATGTGTGAGAAGAACAGCCAAAAATCTGTGGACAAATCGACCGCCATCATCATGGAACTCGGAGCTACGATGGAGGATAAGATCAAGAATGGGTCTTATGCAAAGCCAGGAGGATACATGGAGTTTGAGAAGGACACGGAAACGCTGGTTGAGAGATACCGAGCCACACCGGGGAAAGGAGTCCAGGTATGGTTTGGAATGCCAAGAACATTGCTGGATTATTTGAGTTGGGATCCCTAAGCATTTGATGTTGACCGGGAGGAGCCTGGCCAAAGGTTGCCCGTATCCTAACTCGCACCAAGTCCAGTTCACCAATGTGCTCGCTGACCTACATTGGCTCCTGGGTCTGGCAACGCCTCAATTTAAAAATTCTCATCCTTGTGTTCAAATCCCTCCAGGGCCTCGCTCCCCTCCCTATCTCTGTAACCTCCTCCAGCTCCGCAACCCTCCGAGATCTCTGCGCTCCTCCACTTCTGGCCTGTTGAGCATCCCCGATTTTAATCACTCCACCATTGGCAGCCGTGCCTTCAGCTGCCTGGGCCCCGAGCTCTGGAGTTCCCTCCCTAAACCTCTCCGCCTCTCTCTCCTCCTTTAAGGCGCTCCTGAATACGACCACTTTTTCGAAACGTTTGGTCACCTGTCCTAATATCTCTGTATATGGCTCGGCATCAAATTCATGCGGCGGGTGTCTCCTGTCTGATGGCCTTTGACCTTTCCCGTCGGTTTCTCGCTCGAACACCTCCCGCTGTTGAAGGATAACAAGCTTTTCTAAAAACGCACGAACCCCATTCCCTCCGCAGGCTGAGCAAGTCCTTCAAGCCTTCCTGGAACGTAAGAAGCAACACTCGGAGACCCTTCGACAGGTCGATGCGACCCTGACGGCGAGAGACAAGGAGATCGCAGGTACGGTTCTCCAAGCTGCTGTGGAGCCGGCGGCCAATCAGCGCTGGCACCGGAGACGGGCCTAGAGTTCACACTGGGGTCAGCGGTCACACTGGGGTTGACGGTCCTTTCCTTCTCAGATTCAACCTTTTCAAATAGCTTTAGAATCTCACAACACAGGTTCAGGCCATTCAGGCCATCGGGCCTGTGCCTGCTCTTTGCAAGAGCTGTCCAGTTGGTCCGACTCCCCCTCCTCCTCCGCTCTTTCCCCATCGCCTTCTTTCTTTCATCCTTGTGGTCAAGTCAGAAATCCTGGTGTAGGTGAATGGCCCCCCTCCCCACCAGTGTAAAGTGACGCGGAATCTGAAACATGTCCACCTTTCCCCACCTCAGGATGTACTAAAGCTCTTCACAGACACTGAAATACGTTTTGGAGTGTAGGCACTGTTGTGGCGTAGGAAACGCGGCAGCCAAATTGCACACAGCAAGCTCCCACAAACAGCAATGAGATAATGAGCAGTGATGTTGGTCGCGGGATGAATATTGGCCCCAGGACACCAGGCAGAACACTCCTGCTCTTCTTCTAATAATGGCCATGGGACCTGAGAGGGCAGGCCTGGCCTCGGTTTAACGTCTCATTAGAAAGACGCTACCTCCGACAGTGCAGCACTCTCTCAGTACTGCCGGCGGGAGTGTCGGCCTTTGGAATTTGGGCTCAAGTCTCTGGAGTGGGACTTGAACGCAAGACCTACTGTCTTAGAGGCGAGAGTGCTGCCCACTGCAGTTGTACAGGGCCTTGGTGAGACCACTCCTTGAGTACTATGAGCAGTTTTGATTGCCTTTTCTGAGGAAGGATGTTCTTGCCATGAAGTGACTGCAGCGAAGATTCACCAGACTGATACCTGGGATGGCAGGAATGACGTAAGAAGAGAGATTGGGTCGATTAGGCTTATACTCGCTGGAGTTTAGAAGAATGAGAGGGGATCTCATTTGTTGTGTCCGTGTATAATAAGACACAGACTGCAGGAGAACGGTACAACAGGTGTTTACTCAACGTGGCTCACACTGGAACTGATCTGTACAGATTACTGCTCAGTGCTATATACAGGTGTGGTCACTGCCGGTACTGCAGTATACATGAGCTGTAAAAGATAGTTCCCCCCTTAAAGGTATATACATTACAATTCCAACCCTTTTAGATTAACAGTACCATAACACTCATTTAACAATTAAATATCAAACTAATTATAATTAGCAATTTTAACATGAAACATTAGCTGAAAATAGTCTATTTATATATTCAGGCCTAGAAATTCAGTTGCTTGCGCCACCAGTTTGCGCCCAAAGAGGCCACTCAGAGGCTTTAGCGCCTCTGGCCACAACCACCGCGATATTTAGCGGGGCGCTAATGGCGGCGTTAGCCTGTAGCGCTGCGCCGCCACCGATGATGTCATCGGTGTGTGCAGCGCCCCGCTACCGCCCCGAGCGCCATATTAGGTCGCGCCCGCCTCTTCCGCGCCGGCCGCAAATAGCGACCGGTACACAGGGGCCTACCTGTGGCGGTAGTGGGGCGAGTTAAGGTGGAGGTGCGGCCGGCCGCTTTTTCGGCGGCCGCCTGCACGCACCTCCGTCCCCGGCCTCCTAAACCCCCCCCCCCGCGGCATTGCCGGCTGTTTCCCGAGAGCCCGGCACTTCCCCTTGGTGCCGGGCTCATTTGCCGGCACTCGCGAGTGGGGATCGCGCTGTTGCAGGCACCTCCCCCTTAACAGTGGGAGGAAGGCCTGCAGTACCGCAGTGTGCCATGCCGCAGCGTGTGGCGCTGCGGCACTTTGCGCGCCGATATTCAGTTTCAGCGCCCCAAGCGGGGCGCCGAAAGCCTTGTTTCGCGGCCGGCTTCTACTTGGGGCACTGAAACTGAATATCCCGATGGCGCAAGTGGCTCCGCGCGCAGCGGTAATTCCGGCCCCCAGGCGAGCTGGGCGCCCCAAACTGAATTTTTAGCCCTCAGTCTTTGGGGAAGCTTCCTGATCCTTTCTGGATAGCGCCTTTCCCGAGTGTCTTGCTCTTGGTGCGGAGGCGATTCTGGCCCCCTGTCGTCGGTTGGTTCATCAGCTTCCGATGCTACTGTTTCTGGGGTAGATGCGACCTGTACGTCGGGTTCATCACCAGGTACGTATGGGCGAGGCATGGGGTTGACTTGTTCCTGCGACACTAGGGTCTGGTCAGCATGGCGTCTCACGATGCTCTCCCCAACGTCCACTGTGTACATTAGTGGGCCCTGCCGTGTGCATATCGTTCCTGGCTGCCATTTTTCTGTTCGGTAGTCGCAGGCCAAGACTGGTTGCCCTACATTGAAGCTCCTTGTTGGCTTCTCATGGATTTGCTGGAATTGCTTACTCTCAACATCTCTTCATACGTTTGGTCTGAGCAAATCCAGGCGAGATCTTAACCTTCAGTTAAAGAACATCATGGCTGGGGCCTGGTTGGTGACTGCATGTGTTGCATTCCGGTAGGCGAACAGGAAATTGTCCACCTTGTGCTGCAGCGGAATGTTGTCATTGTACATAGCCTTTATTGCCTTCTTAAAGGTTTGTACGAACCTCTCAGCCAATCCATTTGTGGCTGGATGATACGGGGCGGATGTGTAATGCCTTACCCCATTCTTTTTCAAGAACTTCCGGAACTCTTCGGACACAAACTGTGGTCCGTTGTCGGACAAATCTGTTCTGGCAAGCCATTCCTGGCAAAAATGGTCCGTAGGACTGCAATAGTTTTCTCCGTGGTGGTGGAGGACATTTTGATGACCTCAGGCCATTTCGAGTGCGCATCCATGGCTATTAAAAACATTGAGTCCATGAATGGACCAGCAAAATCAATATTCACCCGTTGCCATGGAGATGAGGGCCACTCCCATGGGTGTAGAGGGGCCTGTGGTGGTGCATTTTGGACTTTCTGGCATCCTGAGCAGCTCTTGGTCAGGTCCTCGATTCGTTAACCGATTCCCGGCCACCACACATAAGCCCTGGTTAGGCTTTTCATTTTTACCCCTCCCAGATGACCCTCATGAAGCTCATTGAGCACTCTATCCCTTAACTTGGGTGGAATTACCACTCGGGATCCACACATCAAGGTCCCCTGGCACACTGACAGCTGTTCTCTCCTTGTCGAGAATGCTGGCAACAGTGAGTCTCCATGTGCTGGCCATCCCTTCACCGTCAATTCATATACCTGAGACAGTGTCGGGTCATTTCGGGTTTCCTTTTCGATACAAGCGTTAGTTACCGGTAGGTATTCAACTATAGTCGAATGGAATATTTCGACAGGATCCACTGCTGGTGCTTCCTCCGCAGTAGGCAGTGGCAGGCGTGATAGCCCATCAGCATTTCCATATATTCAATCTCATAGTGGTGCGCCCCTAGAAAAAGTGACCATCTTTGTAGTCGTTGTGCAGTCATCACTGGAACGCCCTTCTTCGGATTAAAAATGGAGACAAGAGGCTGGTGATCAGTCAGCAAGGTGAATTTCTGCCCGTGCAGATAGTGATTGAACTTTTTCACTCCCCACACTAGGCTGAGGGCCTCCCTGTCAATCTGGGCGTAGTTACGCTCGGCTGAGGTTAGTGATCGTGACGCAAAGGCTATTGGCCTCTCTGAGCCGTCCGAGAATTTGTGCGACAGCACCGCTCCAATGCCATAGGTTGACGCATCACATGCCAACCGAATTGGTAATGCTGGGTTGTAATGGGCCAATACCTCTTTCGATGTGATTAGTGTTTTGCTCTTCTGGAAAGCTCGTCTACATTCGTCACTCCACTTCCATGGCACCCCAGTTTGCAGTAGGGTGTTCAGTGGGTGTAGCATTGTCGACAAATTTGGCAAGAACTTATGGTACTAGTTTACCAGCCCGAGGAACGACCTCAGTTGTGACACATTTTCCGGTGCTGGAGCCTTGACTACTGCCTCAATCTTCTCTGGGGACTTATGTAACCCCTCTTTATCGATAACGTGGCCACAATACGAGATCTGTTTTCTAAAAAACTCACATTTGGGGCGGTTAGCTTGGAGCCCATATTCCTGCAATCTAGTGAGCACCTACTCCAGGCTGGCAAGGTGATCACTGTCATTTTCGCCCGTGACCAGGATGTCGTCCAAATAACACTGGGTCCCTGGGAACTCTTGCAGGACTTGTTCCATTGCCCTCTGCCAAATAACCGGAGCTGATGCTACCCCGAATACCAGCCGGTTGTATTGGTAGAGACCTTTATGGGTGTTGATTGTGAGGTTTTTTTTGATGCTTCTTCTACCTCCATTTGCAGATATGCCTGGGCCAGATCAATCATAGTGAAGCATTTCCCTCCAGATAGTTGTAGTGTATGTACCCGTCTACCTTTAAGAGAACTATTGTATGTAACTGTCCACCTTTAAGAGAACTACTTTAGGTGTTGCACTACTTTGTTGGCTTCTGTATACTGTAATACCGACGGTGACCACACCGGTATATAAGTGCTGTGTCAGGAAGTATTGGGCAGATTCGCCCTGACCTTCGAATAGTAAAGTCCTGTTTTAAGTTACTCTTGGAGTCTGTGTATTAATTAACTAAACAACCCACAGACTTTACAGTGGCGACGAGTCCGATCGTACCCTGCGGCAACAATACTTCCGAAGCAGTTAACGAGCATCAAGAAGAGGCAACCGCCCTCATCATTCTGCTGGGAGAAAACTCGAGTCTGCAGAGCTGGAAAGGAGGAAGAATTCAGAGACAAAGACTTCCATCAGCAACAGGCACTGACTGTCCCTTCTGCCACGGTGAGGAGTGAGCCGATCAGCACGAGAAGCAAGGCGGCCACGGTGACTGTGAGTAAGGGAAAAGTAAAAAGAATAACCGGAGGATAAGGGCGGTGCACTCGACCATGGTCGAGGGGGAAAGGAGCCGGACAGAAGTCGGGCCCAGAGGCGCTGAGACTGGGGCAGCGTGGAGCAAGGAAGCCGCGGGACAGACAGGCCGGGGACGCAACGGCGTCGTGAGACAGCTAGACCGTGACCGGTGAAAAAGGCCGGGCAGCGACCGAAGCCACGAAGCGCTGTGACCGGGAGCATAGGCGCGGGAAGATATAAAAACTCAGCCGCAGCCGGGGAGGGAAGCACCGGACTGCGAGAGGGCTGGGAGGCGCGATTGGGAGCCGAGCGAGCGGGAGAGGCAGAGCCGACCAAGGGAGACTGAGCGAGAGCCAGTCCAGCGGCTGAAACTGTTCGCCGTCAACGGGGTGTACCCAGCGCCGGTTGCCCTGCCGAGAAAAGGGAAAGCACTGAAGCCGACGCGCAGGCTGTGAACCTGAAAGCCAGCGGCCGTCGCCCGTGGGGAAAGTGTACCCCTCCCGCCAGGGGAAGAAACGCGGGAAGCCGCCATTAGGTGGAGAAGAAGACAGAAGCGGGGAACCGCCATTGAAGTGGGCGGGGAGAGAAGATAAGCGCGGGAAACCGCCATTTTCGCGGGAACCGCCATCTTGGAAAAAAAAAAAAAATTTTTAAAGAAATAATTCGTGGTGTTATCAGGAAGAGAGGAAGATGCCTAAGCGTGGTAACATCAATGATTTTAATTCCGAGGTAGAAGACTGGGCCACGTATGTGTAACGCATTGAGATCTATTGTGAGGCCAATAAAATAGAAGAAGATGACAAAGCTATAACCTTGCTAAACTCGATGGGCGCGAAGACATACGAGCTCTTGAAGCATCTGCTAGCACCAGCTAAACCGGCGGATCAGACTTTCGATGATATTGTGACTGTTCTGAAGGATCACTTGAACCCCACACCGTTGATGTTGGCGGAACGATTCAAATTCTATGCGAGAACGCAAAGGGAAGACGAAAGCAACGCAGAATACTTGGTCGAACTGCGTAGACTAGCGAAACACTGCCAGTTTGGAGGGAATCTGACAGAGGCGTTGCGAGACAAATTCGTGTGCGGAATGTCGAAGGAAGAAACACAAAAACGACTGCTCGAAGAGAACGATCTTACACTTGAGAAGGCTGTCCTTATTGCTGCATCGAACGAAGCCGCAGCGAAAGGAACGGCGGAAATGCAGCTAAAGGCAGCGGCACTCAGGGTGCAGCAAATTACTTCAGGTACAACGAAATGCTATCATTGTGGGAAGACAACACACGACCAGAACCAATGCTGGTTTAAAAACCAGGAATGTAGGAAATGTGGCAAGCTCGGTCACATAGCTAAGGTATGCCGGTCAGGAAAGAAGACCAACAATAATGAGTCACCACAAAAGAGGTACAGGAAGGTACATGAGGTGACTAGGAAGAGTCCGGAAGAACAGAATTCGGACTCACACTCCAACTGCAAGGAACTGGATAGTCTGAGAATTCACAATGTGAGTAATGAAGCTGACCGACAAGCTATCTGGATCACACTACAGATTGCAAAAGTCCAAGTGAAAATGGAAGTGGACACCGGATCGGCGTTGACAGTCATGAATAAGCATGATTATAAAAAGTTATTCAAGCATATTCCCCTACGGGATACGGAACTAGTATTGAAGACATACACGGGGCACAAAGTATACCCCATTGGAAAGATAGAAGTCAAGGTGAGATACAAGGACAAAGAGCACCAAAGGATGGACCTGTATGTGTTGCCTGAGGGAGGTCCACCACTTCTGGGATGGGAGTGGATCAGGAAAATAAAGATAGACTGGCATTCACTAAACACCATGACGGTAGATTCCGGAAAGGAAGATGTCAAACCTGAACGGTTGTCCAGAATATTAGACGAAGCTAAAGAGGTATTCCAGCAAGGACTGGGAACACTGCGAGGAATTAAAGCAAAGGTTAAGATTGCAGAACATGCAAGCCCAAAATTTTTCAAAGCCAGATCGGTACCTTACGCAGTACGACCTGCTGTGGAGGCAGAACTGGAAGAACTTGAACGATCAGGGGTACTGTCAAAAGTGGACTGGAGTGAGTGGGCCACGCCCATTGTTCCCGTCATGAAGTCTTCACCAAGTAACAAGCCAGGGGGACCGGGGAAGGTCCGCATCTGCGGAGACTTCAAGATCACAGTAAATCCGGTGCTTCACACGGTACAATACCCGCTTCCGCGGATTGAAGATATCTTTGCTTCGTTGGCTGGAGGGAAACACTTCACCAAGATAGACCTGGCACAGGCATACTTACAAATGGAAGTCGAGGAAGAGTCGTGTCAGTACCTCACCATCAACACACACAGAGGCTTGTATCGTTATAATAGACTGGTTTTTGGGGTAGCTTCGGCTCCAGCAATTTGGCAGAGGGCCATGGAGCAGGTATTACAAGGAATTCCAAGCATGCAGTGTTACTTAGACGATATCCTGATTACGGGAGAAGACGAGGAAGAACACCTCACAAATTTGAAACTGGTGCTCACTAGGTTGAAGGAATATGGCCTTCGAGTTAATCGCAAGAAATGTGAGTTCTTCCAAAAACGGATCTCGTACTGCGGTCATGTCATTGACCGAGAGGGGCTGCACAAGTCACCTGTCAAGATAGAAGCTGTCGTGAAGGCCCCCGCTCCGGAAAACGTATCACAGTTAAGATCATTCTTGGGGTTGATTAATTATTATCACAAGTTTCTGCCGAATCTATCCACGGTGCTGCATCCGCTGAATGCTCTGTTGCGGAAAGAAGTACCATGGAAGTGGAGTGAGGAATGTAAAAAGGCCTTTCGCAGAAGCAAGGCGTTGATTACCTCTGAAGAAGTGTTGGCTCATTTCAACCCAACGTTACCTCTTCGTCTAGCTTGTGATGCTTCCCCCTATGGAATTGGAGCAGTACTTTCACACAAGTTACCAAATGGCTCGGAAAGGCCAGTGGCATTCGCGTCCCGATCATTGACCTCCGCGGAGCGAAATTATGCTCAAATAGATAGGGAGGCCCTCAGCCTTGTGTGGGGTGTAAAGAAATTCAATCATTATCTGCAGGGCAAGAAGTTCACATTACTGACAGACCACCAGCCGTTGGTGTCCATATTCAACCCTAACAAGGCCGTTTCCACCATGACAGCGCAAAGGTTACAGAGGTGGTCCGTGTTACTTGGGGCACACCAATATGACATCGAATACAAAAGGTCCAAACAGCATGGAAATGCTGATGGGTTATCGCGCTTGCCATTGCCGATAGTAGAAGAAGTGACTACAGTGGACCCGGTAGAGATGTTCCACTCATCCATAGTGGAATGTCTACCAGTAACAAATTCGATGATCGAAAACGAAACAAGAAATGACCCGACTCTCTCAGGAGTCTATGATTTAACGGTGGAGGGATGGCCAGCACAGGGCGAACCAACGCTGCCAGCATTTTCGCAGAGAAAAGAACAGCTGTCAGTGTGTCGAGGAACCCTGATGTGTGGATCTAGAGTGGTGATTCCACCCAAACTTCAACAGAAGGTGTTAAAGGAGCTGCACGAGGGACATCTGGGTGGAGTGAAAATGAAGAACCTAGCAAGAGCGTTTGTGTGGTGGCCAGGCATTGATGGCGACATCGAAGAAATCACTAAGAGCTGTCTAGGATGCCAGAAGGTCCAAAACGCGCCACCACAGGCTCCTCTGCATCCATGGGAGTGGCCCTCATCTCCTTGGCAAAGGGTACACATCGACTTTGCTGGTCCATTTATGGACTCAATGTTTCTAATAGCGGTGGATGCACACTCCAAGTGGCCGGAGGTAATAAAGATGTCCACCACCACCACGGAAAAAACCATCACAGTGTTAAGGACCATGTTTGCTAGGAATGGGCTGCCGGAACAGATCTGTTCTGATAATGGACCGCAATTTGTGTCCGAAGAATTCAAGAAATTCTTAAAGAGCAATGGGGTTAAGCACTACACGTCAGCCCCATACCATCCCGCCTCCAATGGATTGGCTGAAAGGTTTGTCCAGACCTTCAAGAAGGCCATAAAGGCCATGGGTAATGAAGCCATTAACTTACAACATAAGGTGGATAGCTTCTTGTTGGCGTACAGGAATGCAACACATGCGGTCACAAATCAAACTCCCGCCATGATGTTTTTTAATAGACGACTAAGATGCCGGCTGGATTTGCTTAAGCCAAACGTCAGAAGGGACGTAGAGAACCGGCAATTCCAGGGCATGAATGAAAGGCCAACTAGATCTTTTCAGATAGGTCAACAAGTTTTGGCCCGGGACTACCGTACCGAGAAATGGCAGCCTGGAACTATCGGAAAAAGGCTAGGGCCATTGATGTATACGGTGGACATTGGGGACAGTATAATAAGGCGCCATGTTGACCAGATCATAGGGTCAGCCACAAATGGCCAACCTACTCCACCACCTTACGCGGTTAATGTTGAGACAGAGATACCCAGAACACCTACCTCCGATCTGGTAATACTGGAATCAGATGAACCTGACACTGTCCTTCAAGCCGAATCGACCTTGCCAGAAGCACCTACTACCCCGCCGGAAGTTACGACACCACCGAGGCGTTATCCGGACAGAGTCCGGAAACCTCCAGAGAGACTGAATCTGTGAACTGTCTTGCATAAAGTTGTATATATGTTATAATGTATGTTTAATGGGGAATCAGTATGTTGTAAGCTAAAAAGGGAGGATTGTAGTGTATGTACCCGTCTACCTTTAAGAGAACTATTGTATGTAACCGTCCACCTTTAAGAGAACTACTTTAGGTGTTGCACTACTTTGTTGGCTTCTGTATACTGTAATACCGACGGTGACCACACCGGTATATAAGTGCTGTGTCAGGAAGTATTGGGCAGATTCGCCCTGACCTTCGAATAGTAAAGTCCTGTTTTAAGTTACTCTTGGAGTCTGTGTATTAATTAACTAAACAACCCACAGACTTTACAATAGTGAGGCGAAAATATCTTCAATCCGCGGAAGTGGATATTGTACGGTGTGAAAGACCGGGTTCACTGTTACCTTAAAGTCCCCACAGATGCGAACCTTCCTTGGTTCCCCAGGCGTGCTGCTCAATGACTTTTTCATCACAGGGATGATGGGTGTAGCCCACTCACTCCAGTCTACTTTGGACAGTACACCTGAATGTTCCAGACTCTCCAGCTCTGCTTAAACGGCTGGGCGGATCGCATAAGATACCAGTCTGGCCTTAAAACATTTTGGGCTTGCATTTTCTTCAATTTTAATCGTCGCTGTCATGCCTTTTAGTGTCCCGAGTCCTTGCTGGAACACTTCTTTCACATCAGTTAGGATCTTTGACAGTCGCCCAGGTGTGACGTCATCATCCTTTTTGTCAGCCACAATCAGTGCCTGTATGGAATGCCAATCCAGTTGTATTTTCCGGATCCATTCACGTCCCAGTAATGGTGGTCCTCCATCTTGTAATACATACAGGTCTAGTTTTGGTGTTTCCTTACCGTTATATATAACGGTCACCCTTATTTTTCCTTTGGGGTAGACTTTTTGCCCCGTGTACGTCTTCAAAATAATTTTTGTGTCTCTCAAGGGTATGTGTGAGAATAGCCGCTCGTAGTCCCGTCGGTTTATGACTGTTAGGGCTGATTCTATGTCCAATTCCATCTTTACCTGGACTCCTGCTATCTTGAGAATGACCCAAATGGTTCGGTGATCCTCTGTTGTGATCACATTATGTAGTTTCAAACAACTCAGTTCCCTGCTTTCGGAGTCATTATCACTCTTTTGTTCGTCTGAACTATTCTCCGTCATCTTATGTACCTTCTTGTACTTTTCTTTGGTAGGTTTCTTATTGCTGGTTTTCTTTCCCGACCTGCAGACTCGTGCTATGTGTCCTACTTTTCCACACTGTCTGCACA
The DNA here is from genome assembly GCF_052327205.1 of Somniosus microcephalus. NCBI lineage: Eukaryota > Metazoa > Chordata > Chondrichthyes > Squaliformes > Somniosidae > Somniosus > Somniosus microcephalus. The sequence continues at coordinate 184,600,209 of NC_140998.1, forward strand.
CTTTGTCTTTGAACCAGCAATCATTCTGGTCATGTGTTGTTCTGCCGCAGCGACAGCACTTCTCTGTTCCATATGACATTTCGTTTGTGCCATATTCTTGCGGTCTCTGTTGTATCTCTGCAGCGCCCCGTGCTGCTGCTTTATATGATACCGCAATGCTGAAAGCCTTTTCCAGCGTAAGGTCCTTTTCAGATAAAAGCCGTTTCTGGGTTCCTTCACTTTGAAGCCCACACACAAACTTGTCCCTTATGGTATCTGCCAGTCCCGCTCCAAACTGGCAGTGTTTCGATAGTTTGCGCAGTTCTGTTAAATAATCAGCATTGCTTTCATCCTTATGCTGGTTCCGTTTGTGAAACTTGAATCTTTCTGCTATCAGCAGCGGTGTGGGGTTTAAATGTTCCTGTAGCATCGTTACTATGTCTTCAAAACTCTTTTCCAATGGCTTCGTTGGGGTTACTAGATTTCGGAATAAACCATACGTCTTTGCACCCATTAAATTTAACAATACCGACGCTTTCTTGTCATCTGACACCTCATTTGCCTTGCAGTATACCTCTATTCGTTCGACATATGTAGTCCAATCTTCGACTTCATTGTCAAATGCGGTGATACTGCCACTCTTCGGCATTTTGGGTGTGGTTTAAAATGGCATCTCCCAATGGCTTAAAATGGCGTCTCCCGCGCTTTCCTTCCTCCCCCGCTGCAACCAACGCTGCTCCCAGCGGTTCTCGTGGCAATGGCAGTGCCCTGTAGGTTTCGCGCGCTTCTCCTGCGGTGCTGCCAACACCGCTCTTGGCGGTCCTCGTGGCAATGGCGGCGCCTCGCAGGTTTCTGCGCACTACCTGTTGCCAGCCCGTTTCGCTGGACCACCTCGACTGGAAAGCCAAGCCTGGCTCTCGACAGCCTCCCCCGCAATTCTCGAGTCTCTGCTGGATGACTGGGCGGTTGCCCGTGGTCGACGCCCGAGTCTCTGGCCTTGACCTCCAATCCACTGATCTCCAGGAACGAATCCCCGGGAGGTGATGCAGAGTTGCTGGTAGGTTCGAACTTGCCTTGTCGCCAATGTTGTGTCCGTGTATAATAAGACACAGACTGCAGGAGAATGGTACAACAGGTGTTTACTCAACGTGGCTCACACTGGAACTGATCTGTACAGATTACTACTCAGTGCTATATACAGGTGTGGTCACTGCCGGCACTGCAGTATACATGAGCTGTAAAAGATAGTTCCCCCTTAAAGGTATATACATTACATCATTGAAACTTATGAAATTCTAACAGGACTAGACAGACATGATGCAGGAAGGATGTTCCCGATGGCGGGGGAGTCCAGAATCAGGGGCCACAGTCTAAGGATAAGGGGTAAGCCATTTAGGACTGAGATAGGAGGAATTTCTTCACCCAGAGAGTGGTGAACCTGTGGAATTCTCTACCACAGAAGGCAGTTGAGGCCAGTTCATTAAATATATTCAAGAAAGAGTTGGATATATTTCTTAAGGCTAAAGGGATCAAGGGATATGGGGAGAAGGCAGGGACCGGGTACTGAATTTGGATGATCAGCCATGATCTCATTGAATGGCGGAGCAGGCTCGAGGGGCCAAATGGCCTACTCCTGCTCCTATCTTCTATGTTTCTATGTTTCTATGAGACACTCGCTGCAGAATCCCCAGCCTCTGACCTGCTCTTGTTGCCACAGTATTTATGTGGCTGGTCCAGTTAAGTTTCTGCTCAATGGTGACCCCCAGGATGTTGATGGTGGGAGATTCGGCGATGGTAATGCCGTTGAATGTGACAGGTTTTAAGCAAGTACAGAGGCAGGGAAAGAGGGGGAAAGGGAGGATAGAATAAAAGGGAAGATCTGTGATAAGGTGGAAGGCAGGAGTGATTAAATGACAAAAGGGATGATGCTGCACGGCAAAAGGAGATGGTAATGGGACAAGTAAAGAAACAAAAGATGGGTGTAGAGGAGGTGTAAACATTAACTCTGTTTCTCTCTCCACTGATGCTGCCTGACCTGCTGAGTGTTTCCAGCATTTTCTGTTTCAGCAGAATGATCTTGGGGCTAAAAGGGTTAAATTACGAGGACAGGTTGCACAGACTGGGCGTGTATTCCCTGGAGTTTAGAAGATTAAGGGGTGATCTGATCAAGATTAAAGGAGTCGATAGGGTAGAGAGAGAGAAACTATTTCCTCTGGTGGGGGGGGAGTCCGGAACAAGGGGGCATCACCTTAACATTAGAGCCAGGCCGTTCAGGGGTGATGTCAGGAAGCACTTCTTCACACAAAGGGTGGTGGAAATCTGCAACTCTCCCCCCCCCACCACCAAAAAAGCGGTTGAGGCTGGGAGTCAGTCGAATATTTCAAAATTGGGATCGATAGATTTTGTCTCTCATTCTGCCAGCGCATTTCACACCTAATCTAGAGCCGTCTTTTGTCTCTTTACTCGTCCCATCACCATCTCGTCTGGTTTTGAATACCTCTTAATGTCTCTTCACTTCTCTTTTGTTCTTTCATCCCCATTTCCCAGCCCCCAAACTGGCCTTTTAATCAGTTTCATTTCCTGTTTTTTTTCAGGCCTGACGAAGGGTTTCAACCTGAAACGTTGACTCTATTTCTCTCTCCACGGATGTTGCCTGGCCTGTTGAGTTTTTCCAGCATTTTCTGTTGTTATTTTGATAGATTTTTGTTGGGTAAGGGTATTAAGGGATATGGAATCAAGGCAGGCAAATGGAGTTAAGATACAAATCAGCCATGATCTAATTGAATGGTGGAACAGGCTCGAGGGGCAGAATGGCCTCCTCCTATTCCTACATTCCTATACGAGGGAGAAAGGAATAGAAGGATATGGTGATCGGGTGAGATAAAGTAAGGCGGGAGGAGGCTCGTGTGGAGCATGAAGCAGTTGGGCTAAATGGCCTGTTCCTGTTCCGTATAATCCGATGTAATTCCTCTCCTGTTTGACTAGCCGACCGGGAAAGGGCCGCAGTGGCAGAGCAGGAAACGAAAGCGAAGGAAGAGGAGAGACAAGCTGCCCAGCAGTTGCTGGAGGACCAGAAGCGGGCGATGGAGGAGAACCTGAGCCAACTGCGAGAGAAGGCGGAGCAGGACCGACTCAACTTGGTGCAGGAGCAGCAGAAGGTCCTGGAGCAAAGGCTGCTGGAGCAGGAGAAGCTGCGACAAGAAGGATTTCAGGGTCGTGTGGGGGGAGATGCAGCGGGAGATAGACTCCCTGAGGAGGGAGCGGAAAGACACAGAACCCCCTTCATTCTGTAGGATTCGCAAAATTGGATTTCATATTTATAAGGGTTAAATGGCAGAAGAGGCCGTGATTTTAAAGACTGTTTTAAAAGAAGCCCAGAAAAAGGGGCATACAAAATGGCCGCCATACCATGTGATCAGCTCATTGGGACACTTTAAAATGGTTCCTGCGCAAACTCAGACAGCTATGTGGATTGAACCCACAGTAAGTTCTGGAAGCCGTTTTGGAGAGAACGAAACCAGACCCACAGGCATGCATATGGATTAGATGCAGATCCACTCAAGATCGGCCTGGAGACAGAGGCCATCAAGATGCTGCCCCAGAGAAAAGGGGACAATTTCATATTCATGAGAACAGCACCCAGGACTACATAACGAGATCAGCAGGACATTCAAAACAATGAAAGCCATTTCCAACCAGAGATGGGCCTGTTACCAGCCGCTTAAAATGATTTTAAGTATAATAACTACCCCACTGTGCACACAGCCCGCCAAAATTAAAACAAAGACTAACATGATTTTGGGCGGGAAGTGAGGCCTCGAGAAGAAAGGTATATCTGGAGAGACTTTTCGGCAGTTGGGGCAAGCACTCGGAAGCAGTCGGGACAGGCAGGCCAGAGCGAGTTGGAAGGCAGACAGTTGCAAGCCTGTAGCTTGAACACAGACACGCCGGGTTGGAGAGCTGGAAACATGCAGCTTGAATCCGGACACCCAGAAGAAGGAGCAGTCAATCGCAGGCGTTCCGCCCCGGGGAAGCACATCGGGAGATCATCGACCATCCCTGGGCCGTTGCCGGAATGAGAGGCCATAGACCCAGCTTGGGAGAAGAAACAAAAAAATAAAGGTCCCAAGCGAAGAAACCTTCCAGGCTCGGTAGAAGAGAGGAAAGGAAGCTGAAGAAGCGATGGGAGCCAGCCCAAGGCTCCTCTGACCAGGGTCGAGCCGACGATCCTCGACCCCGCCGACATCCAGGCCTGCCGGTGTCCAGTCGCCCCCGACACCCACCTCAGGAAAGAGGTGTGGCGCAGTTCGCAGGGGCTCCACGATCCACGTGGAGACGAGACGCCTGAAAGGACCAAACACAGACTCATTTTCAAAACCTTGCACTTCCCAGTGGGATTGGTGAGCATGTTTCTGGCCCTTCACAATCAGATCTAGATAGGTTTAATAAGGGGGTGGATTTAAGGGTACAATTAACATGAGTTGTTGTCCCTCGATGTTCCGTGTGTTTCCTTATTTCATAATGATCTTTGTAGAGTATAAGATGCCTGTATTTGCTTTAGTTAGTACTGTGTTGTTATGATTTGTTTGTTTGTTTTTCCCTCCCATGTAGTCCCTTATCTGCTTGCATTTGATTTGATATTTTTTTCCCATTTGCAATAAAGTTTCATTTTGATTCATCAAACCTGTCTACAAGAGTTTTCTCTACATTGTAGTTCCTGCGCCTAAGTCCAGAGTACAGAATCTAAGGGGCGAGTGGGTCGAACCACTCAAGGTTTACTGTGAAAGAGAGAGAGGCCTCTAGAGAGAGAAACCTCTGGGAAACCTCTCGAGGACGAAAACCCATTACAGAAAATGGCGACCGCGGCAGGACTCTGGCAGCAGGATTGCAATGTAGTAGATCCAAGTTTGAATGGTCGAAATGCAATGGATGAGAGGATAGCGGATTATGTCTTTGGCAAGGTAAATCTCACTAAACAGTGGATTTCCGATCTCTTGCTGGATGGCGTCCGGTGGACGCAGCCATCAGGTGGACAGAGAGCAAAGAGCATAAGAAGTCAGTGGAAAAGGCAGTGTGGCTGATGTGTTACAAGAAGCAGGTCCAGATCTTGGACCCGGTCGTTGCAGCGCAGGCAGCCAAGATCACTACCCAGGCAGCAGAGATAGAGGGAAAGGCCATGGGTGGGGAAAAACTCATCACAGCGCTTCACGCGCTGAATCAGGAACGCCAAGTGGTAGCTAGCCAACATCAGGCTAGGATAGAGTACCTGGACTGCCAGGTTACTGAGGCAAAGATTAATGAAACAAGGATACGGGAGAAAAACGCCCGCCTCGCACAACAGCTAAGAGCGCAGGAGGAGAGAATAGTGGAGGTTAAGGCAGCTTACAAGCTGGCCCTCGAGCACGGGTTTGAGAGCACAGACCACGGCCCCTGCCAAAAGACCATAGAGGACCTAAGAGCGGCCCTGGTTAAGGCAAGAGGCATGGTGTGTCTCGTCAGCCCGAAAGCTAGTCACATGGACTTTTTAAAGGAATCAAAACAGCCGATTCCAGCTGAGGTAATTGCGGTACCAGCCACCGAGCCCTCAGCACTGCCGAGCTATAGTGAGACCTGGTCGGAAAAGGAGGGGGTAGCGAAAGAGGAGGTAGCTGAGGAGGAGTGTGTGGAAGAACCACTGGTAGCAAAGACGGGACTGGCACCGATGTGTCCCGCTCGGCACCAGAGGTTCGGTCCCAACACTGCTGATGGCAGTGTCGGACCCCACCAGAACCAGCTCGTGGTGCCCTACGCTGGCCCGCAATTAAGGTCCATGGTGAGCCACCTCACACGACTCACAGTAAAGGGAGATCCCTCATTCATTTCAGAGAGATAGAGGAAACAGCAGCCATTAACGACTGCGATGAACAGGAACAGGTCAAACTGTTGCTTTTCTCCCTGGATCCCATGATCCTTCAGTGCTTCTCAGGGGATGGCAAGAGGGGACGGAAAGGGTATACGGATCTCAGGGAGGAAGTTTTAGAAGTAATGGGAGTGGACGACGGTAGTCCGTTCGACCGCATAGAAGGGACCGTGCAGCTATCTGGAGAACCCCCACGGGTTTTCGCAGAAAGGCTGTGGCCAGTATATTGACGCAGCTGTCCGGGTATGCCTGAACGGGCTCAAATGAGCGATGAACAGCGGGTTCATTGGCTCCGTTGCTTGGTTACCAACAGCTTGCCAGAGATACGGGCCCTAGCCAGGTCATGGTTTGATCCCCAAGGTCCCGGTGTCACGGAAGAAAAGGTGCTCCGTCAGTTAAATGTGGCGTATAAGAACTGTAGAAGTCAGGAAACACCTCCCCAGAAAGGAAAGGTGCATGAGGCAAAACCCGCAGCCCCAAGCAAGCAGGAGTGGCGTCAGGAGGGGATCGCCCTGCCCAAGCCAAGCTCAATTGCTACGGGTGTGGGAAGGATGGACATTGGCGCAAGGACTGTAGAAATCCGTGGAAGGATAATAAAGGGAGATTTCCGGCAGCCCAAGCCCAAGCCCAGACCGCTGCCCCAGCACCAGCCCAAACCCAAGTCGTAGCTCCTGCCCCAGCGCAAGGAGCTGGTGCAGTAGTGGATCCCGCTGCGATTGAATCAATTTTGCAGACAATGCGGTCTCTCATGATTTCGCAGGGGAAAGCAGCCGTCACCACCGGCCTTGTCGCTCCCGAAACCCCGACCGCTGTACCCAAATGACTAGAGCCGGCGCAGCCCGTTTACTTGTGTGCGCTGCGATATGATATATGGAGGCGACCCCTCGTGGAGATGGAAGTGCAGGAGGTGAAGGGGACCTATTTGTTGGATACAGGGGCATCGTGCACCGTGATCCACACAGATAACCCCGCCACCTCGCCTCTGTCCACTGAGGTTCCATATATTCTGTCGGGCTTCACAGGCAAGGAACAGGCTGGCGCACATTCCATTCCCCTCTCCATTCATATAGGACCACTCCGCACCAAGTGAAGGTGTATACTGATGAAGTGGGAGGTGGAGGGTGGGAAAGGGATCCTCGGGTCCGATTTCTTGGTCGAACACGGGATCCTCGTGGACCTAAGAAACCATTGTCTTTGGGGAGCGGGTAAGGGTGAGCCGGGCAAGGTAGTCGTCATCCCAGGGGAAGGAGAAAGAGGGACCCTGTGTACCGTGAAGCCAAAAGAGGGCTACGACCTCGAGCTCATGGTCGCGGGCGTCCCACAAGATTTACAAGCATTCGTGTGCGACCACCTAGCGACGTTTGCCACTCACAAGCACGATTGCGGGAGGGTCACCGGGTTTGAGGTTAGCGTAGACGGGGACCCCATGGCCCGACCCCAAAAACAGTATAACTTCCCCCGGGAAGCGGAGCCCGACATGGAGATAGCAATATCTTCACTGGTGCAGCAGGGCGTGTTGAGACCAATAGCCACCCATGTGAACTCTCCGTTATGGCCGGTGAGGAAGCCGGACGATTCCTGGAGAGCCACGGTGGAATACAGAGTCCTCAATAGCAACATCCCCGCCTGCGCGCCGACAGTGGCAGCAATCGCCGACCTGATAGGAAGCATTCCAGCCTCTGCGACCACGTTCACGGTGCTGGATATTTCTAATGGGTTTTGGCCCATCCCTTTGAGGAGGGAGGATCAGTACAAGTTTGCCTTTACGTTTAAAGGGCAACAGTACACCTGGAACTGCTTGCCACAGGGTTTCCACAGCAGCCCCAGCATATTCCATCAATGCATGGCAGGAAGTTTAAAAGAGTTCAGCCAGCCCAATCAGCTAGTGCAGTATGTGGACGATCTGCTCCTATTCACAGACTCAAGAGAGGAGCATGGCCCACTATTGGCCGAGTTATTGGAGCTGTTAGGTAGAAAGGGTTTTAAGGTAAACCCAAAGAAGGCACGGATCGGCCAGCAGGAGGTGAAATTCCTGGGTCTGACCACCCGCGCCGGTGAGAGAGCCGTAGATAAGGCCAGGCGGGAATCGGTACAAGATCTATCGGTCCCCGCCACCGGAGCCCAGGAGTGGGAAGTGGGAGATAAGGTCATGGTAGGAGACTCTGCCCGAGTGGGGAGTTCAGAACCACTGTACTGGGGACCCTACAAAATTGTAGGCAAAGCCAGCCCCATGGTATACGCAGTGAAGTTGCCCCGGCGCACTAAATGGTTTCACATCAATCAGTGCAAACTGTTTAAACCGGGTGCAAAAACATCAGCAACCGAAGCCAGGTCTGAGGATAAAGATCCTCGGCCTGAGGCGCGCGATGAGTCACAGACCACACAAGCTGGCGTTGTAGCCTGCTTGGAAGGAGAAGACGTCCCGCCCACCTGGGGGGAGCCTTCTCCGATGGCCTGGGACTCGGACGAGGAGGGACCCGAACAGCAAGGTCCCGCCCTCGACACGATTCTGGAAGAGGTGGAGTCAGAGGACGGAGGTCCCACCCTCGACTCGAGCGTGGGGGAGGTAGAAATTGGGGGCAGAGATTCTCCACCTGTAGGGACAGGTGAGGAGGAGCCGTCTGCCACAGACCCAATTCCCGAAGGGGCGGAGCCTGAGGGGAGGGAGCCGAAGCCCACAGTCGTGGAAGAGCCACGGGCTGTGAGAGCTGAAGTCCCACCCGAAGGTCCACTCGCCAAGGTAGCCTGCCCAAATCCCAAAGGGGCGGAGCCTGAGGGAAGGGAGCCAAAAACCTACAGTCGTGGGAGAGCCACGGGCTGTGAGAGCTGAGGTTCCACCCGAAGGTCCACTCGCTAAGGGAGCCACGCCCAAAGTACCTTCTCGCAGGTCGACCCGTACGCCTCAGCCTGTAAAGTCTTGGCCCGAGTCACCCACTCCCAGTAGACGCCGACTTCAGAAATCATTGAGAAAACACAGTCCCCGATTAACAGCAAAAGGCTGCGGGGAACCAGAGACACAGGTCACTGCAGCCCCGCCACAGGGAGCGGCGAGCTGCAGTCCGATCAGGGATTAGGCAAGCCGCCCAGGGACGGGCAGCGCTGTACATAAGTTTAGTTTAAGTTTAAGTTTAGGGTGTGTATATATTAAAGATGATTAGAGTTTAAAGTAGTTTTAAATCTGCCCAGAATGTGTGTTGTTTGGGATCGAGGTCGAAAGACCCGATCATGCCGTCACCTAAGCCAGAATCTCTCGGGAGCCTGGCTATATTTGTTTGGTTTGTTACAGAAGCCGGTAAAGATGAGAGGGATCCTCATCGCGATCGCGATGGCTGGATGGAGCTGGGCCTATCGGGGCCGCACCAAGGACCCCACCGTTTCTGGGTGCTCTGGAAATAGAGGCCCCATCGCGACTTGTGATGAAATATATGCCTTCATCAGCCCATGTGTTTTACCTGCTTGTATTGTGTGAACCACCCCCTTTTGTTCCTATTGTGTGTATTGGCTACGCCCCTGTCTTTTGTCATATAAAGGTCTCAAAAGCTGTATGAGTCATTCCTACCAGACGAACCCGATGTGGGAAGACCTGTAATGCTGCAATGTTCTTAGTGATTAAAAGCCTTTAGTTGAATCCTTAAACTCCTTGTCTTTGAGTTATTGAAGGCACATCAATTTTAATTTTAATCACTAAAACACCAGGATGGATCGACTCCTGAAACCAGAGCGCTTGGATCTGGACCCCCATGCCTCAGACGCAGCCACACAGTTCGAACACTGGTTCCAATGCTTCGAATTTTTCATTGCAAACTCGTCCACCACCATAGCAGCTGCAACCATTACCGGAGACATGAGACTGGGAATCCTGCGAAACTGGGTGAGCCATCGGGTCTCCCCTCTCATCCAAGATGCCACCAGCTACGGGGATGCCTGCACCATTCTGAAGGCCCACTACGTGCGGCCAATAAACGAGGTGTACGCCAGGCATCTTCTGACTACTCGCACGCAGCGGCATGGTGAGTCACTAGAGGACTTTTTACTAAGCCTAAAAGTACTGGGCAGAGACTGTAACTGTAAGGCCGTGTCTGCCATCGTGTACACGGAGGAGCTGATTCGAGACTCCCTTATTGCGGGCCTCAGCTCAAATTGCATTCGGCAGAAACTGTTTGAAAAGGAGGGACTGGACTTAAAACAGGCTATAGATATAGCGCGATCGCTGGATATGGCCCAGAAGAACTCTGAATCCTGTTCCCCAGGCCACGCGGCCCACTCCGCCTCGTGCGCGCCGTGGGGGCCGCCATCTTGGAAGCCATCTTTGTGGTGTATGTAACCTGTTCCACCTTAAGAGAACTTAAGCCTGTTCCACCTTAAGAGATGTACTACTTTCTCTGGCTGCTGTATACGTAATACCGGTGGTGACCACCGGTATATAAGTACTGTGTAGTGATATTGTATTTAGTATAGTCCTGACCTCCAACTAGTAAAGACCTGTTGAACTTTATTCTTGTAGTCTGTGTCAGTACTTAATCTTAATACAACTGGAACACACAGACTTAACAGTGGCGACGAGTCCGATTCTTACCCTGCGGCAGTTTATATCCACGGCGGCTTCGTCCACAGAACGGGCGTCGAAGAGAGGCATCCACCCTCATCACCCTGTTGGAAGACACGTCGCGCGGCAGGCATCGAGAACCCGGAGTGCAGAAGACATCCTGAACTCGAAGCCTCCATCAGCGGCAGTCAGCTATCTTCTTTCTACCTCGGTGGTGGGTAAGCCGGTCAGCGACGCGAGCAGAAAGTCGGCCGCGTTGGCTGTACAGACGGGGGGGAGGAAGACGGAGGAATAAGGGCGGTGAGATCGATCGCGGCTGGTGATAAGGGCCGGGCCGCTTTCGGGCCAAAAAGGCGCAGCGTCTGGGGTGACTGAAGGCGCGAGAGCCGCGGTGAAGGCGAATGCAGCCGGTGCTCATAACCGGGCTGCAAGAAGGGCTGCGAGGCGCGACATCGGGGAAGCGCGAATGCCCGAGGGAGCCGCGGTGAAGCGGAGACAGCGTCGGGGGAGTTACTAACCGCTGGGAAAGGGGAGCAGCAGCGGCACGCCAAACGCCATTGCAGCCAGTGGGTGAAGACCGCCAAGCACGGGAAAACCGCCATTTTGTAGGCGGAGGACGAAGACAAGAGCGGGAAGCCGCCATCTTGGGATAAAATAAATTGCAACGATGCCTAAACATGGGAACATTGATACCTTTGATAGTGACATCGAGGATTGGGCCATGTATGTAGAACGCATACAAAATTATTGTAAAGCAAATAAAATCCCAGATGCAGAGAAAGCACTAACTTTATTGAACTTAATGGGTGCAAAGACATATGGGCAATTGAAACACCTTTTATCACCAGATGAACCGGCGGATAAGACGTTCGAGGAGATTGTTACTGTCCTGAAAAATCATCTAAACCCCACGCCGCTGATGCTAGCGGAATGATTTAAATTTTACAGCAGAAGGCAGCTGAAGGATGAAAGCAATGCTGAATATTTAATGGAATTGCGTAAGCTAGCAAAGTACTGTCAGTTTGGAACGGGACTGGCAGAAGCGCGAAGAGATAAATTTGTGTGTGGATTATTAAAAGAAGATACACAAAAGCGACTGCTCGAGGAGAATGAGCTGACGTTTGAGAAAGCGGTCACTATGGCAGCAGCACACGAAGCCGCAGCGAGAGGCACGGCAGTAATGCAGCTACGGTCACCGGAACTCAGTACAAATAAATTGGGTTTGAGTACTGTAAAATGTTATCGTTGTGGAAAGACAACACACGATCAGAACCAGTGTTGGTTTAAAAACCAAGAATGCAGAACGTGTGGCAGGCTTGGCCACATAGCTAAAGTATGCCGGTCAGGAAAGAAGACCAGCAACAAAAAGTCACCGCAAGGAAAATACATAAAGGTGCACAAGGTGACAAAGACCAGTTCGAACGAACAGAAGTCAGATTCAGACGCTAGCAGTAATGAACTGGGTAGCTTAAGATTACACAACGTTGGTAAGGATGCAGATCTCCAGACAATTTGGGTCACTCTTCAGATAGCAGGAGTCCAAGTAAAGATGGAATTGGACACTGGATCGGCATTGACGGTCATGAATAAGAAAGATTACAAAAGGTTATTCCAACATATTCCACTACGGGATATGGAGATTATATTGAAAACATACACGGGGCAAAGAGTGTACCCCATCGGAAAGATAGAGGTAAAAGTGGTCCACAAGGGCGAAGAAAGCCAAGTAATGGACTTATATGTGCTACCTGAAGGAGGTCCACCACTACTGGGATGGGAGTGGATTAGGAAAATGAATATGGACTGGCACTCCTTAAAAGTACTAACGGTAGATTCCGGGGAAACAGATGTCAAACCTAAACGATTGTCCAAAATATTGGATGATGCTAAAGAGGTGTTCGAGCAAGGACTGGGAACACTGAAAGGAATTACGGCAAACATCAAGATTGATGAACCTGCACAACCAAAATTTTTCAAAGCCAGACCGGTACCCTATGCAATACGACCTACTGTAGAAGCGGAACTGGAAGCGCTAGAATGTTCAGGTGTACTTTCTAAGGTAGATTGGAGTGAGTGGGCTACGCCCATTGTTCCCGATATGAAATGTCCTTCGAGCAACAATCCAGGAGAACCAAGGAAGGTTCGCATCTGTGGAGATTTCAAGACCACCGTTAATCCGGTGCTTCGCACGGTGCAGTATCCGCTTCCGCGGATTGAGGATACTTTTGCTTCGTTGTCTGGCTGGAAACACTTCACCAAGATAGGCCTGCCGCAGGCGTACTTGCAGATGGAGGTTGAAGAAGAGTCATGCCAGTACCTCATGATCAACACGCATAGAGGTTTGTACCGGTATAATAGGCTGGTTTTTGGAGTGGCATCGGCTCCGGCAATTTGGCAGAGGGCCATGGAGCAGGTATTACAGGGAATTCCAGGCACACAATGTTACCTGGACGATATTCTGATTACAGGTGATGGTGATGAAGAACACCTCGCAAACTTGGAACTGGTGCTCAACAGACTGAAAGAGTATGGACTTAGAGTTAATCGGCAGAAATGTGAGTTCTTTCAGAAGTGGATCTCGTACTGTGGTCATGTCATTGACCGGGAGGGGCTTCATAAGTCTCCTGACAAGATAGAGGCAGTTGTAAAGGCTCCCGCTCCGGATAATGTCTCTCAGTTGAGGTCGTTTCTGGGATTGATTAACTATGACCATAAGTTTCTACTGAATCTATCCATGGTACTGCACCCGCTGAACGCTCTTTTACAGAAGTGGGTACCATGGGAATGGAACGAAAACTGTAAGAAGGCATTTCGCAAAAGCAAAGAATTGATCACCTCAGAGGAAGTGTTGGCTCACTTCAACCCGACACTGCCTATTCGGTTGGCTTGAGATGGTTCTCCATATGGTATTGGGGCAGTACTCTCACACAAGTTGCCAAATGGCACGGAAAGGCCAGTCGCGTTTGCATCCAGATCATTGACCTCCGCTGAGCACAACTATGCGCAGATCGATAGGGAGGCTCTCAGCCTTGTATGGGGAGTGAAGAAGTTTAATCATTACCTGCAGGGCCAAAAATTCACACTTCTGACAGACCATCAGCCGTTGGTATCCATTTTTAACCCTAAGAAGGGTGTTTCGGTGATGACAGCACAGCGACTCCAGAGATGGTCCCTTTTCCTAGGGGCACATCAATATCAAATAGAATTCAAAGGTACAAAGCAGCATGGCAATGCTGATGGGCTGTCGCGCCTGCCACTACCTGAAGCAGAAGAGATGACGAAAGTTGACCCTGTTGAGTTATTTCATTTGACCATCATCGAGTGTTTACCAGTCACCAATGCAAGTATTGAAAGAGAAACCAGGAACGACCTGACACTGTCCCGAGTTTACGAGGTGACAGTGAAAGGATGGCCAACACATGGTGATCCTCTGTTACTGGCATTCTTGGCAAGGCGAGACCAGCTGTCCGTCTGCCATGGTACTTTGATGTACGGGACAAGAGTGATTATTCCTCCCAAGTTACGGGAAAGAGTTCTAAAGGAACTGCATGAAGGTCATCTGGGGGGAGTTAAGATGAAAAGTCTTGCTAGGACTTATGTATGGTGGTCGTGCATTGACCAACAGATAGAGGAGTTGACAAAAAGCTGCGCTGGGTGCCAAAAAGTGCAAAATGCACCTCCGATCGCACCGCTACACCCATGGGAATGGCCTTCAGCCCCATGGCAACACGTACATATTGACTTTGCTGGTCCATTCATGGACTCCATGTTCCTAATTGCGGTGGACGCACATTCCAAATGGCCAGAAGTGATCAAGATGAATACCACTACTTCAGAAAAGACAATTGCGGTGTTAAGAACAATATTCGCAAGGAACGGATTGCCAGAACAGATATGTTCGGACAACAGACCACAGTTCGTGTCGGAAGAATTCCAAAAATTCTTAAAGAAGAATGGGGTGAAACATTATACCTCTGCCCCATATCATCCGGCGACAAACGGGTTGGCCGAGAGATTTGTCCAAACATTCAAAAAGGCAATAAAGGCCATGAACGATGATCAGATTCCGTTACAACACAAGGTGGACAATTTCCTAATGGCATATCGAAACGCCGCTCATGCAGTGACTAACCAAAGTCCTGCCATGATGTTTTATAACAGGAGGTTGCGGTCCAGGTTGGACTTGTTAAAACCAAATGTGCGGAGGGAAGTGGAAAACAAACAGTTCCGGCATATTAATAACAAGTCCACTCGAAGTTTCGACGTAGGACAACCAGTGTTGGCAAGGGGCTATGGAAACGAAGAATGGCAGTCCGGAACAATTCAGGCCAGACAAGGACCTCTGATGTACACAGTAGATATTGGTAACAATGTGATAAGGCGTCATGCGGATCAACTGGTAGAATCAAGAGCAAGGGTCGAACCCATGGTTGCGACAGAGACAACTGTGGAAGACGTTAATGAACCTGAAACATCTACCTCGGCAGGGACTGTACCTGATGATGACGTCCAATACATAGGAAACCAACAAGAAGAGTCACCTCAGCAACAAGAATCAGAGACCACTGAAAGGCGTTATCCAAACCGAATCAGAAGGCCTCCTGAGAGACTGAACCTTTGAACTGTTTATACCTGAAGTTATATATGTATATATGTTATTATGTTCTGTTAAATGGGGATATGACTGTTAAGCTAAAAAGGGAGGATTGTGGTGTATGTAACCTGTTCCACCTTAAGAGAACTTAAGCCTGTTCCACCTTAAGAGATGTACTACTTTCTCTGGCTGCTGTATACGTAATACCGGTGGTGACCACCGGTATATAAATACTGTGTAGTGATATTGTATTTAGTATAGTCCTGACCTCCAACTAGTAAAGACCTGTTGAACTTTATTCTTGTAGTCTGTGTCAGTAATAAATCTTAATACAACTGGAACACACAGACTTAACAATCTTCACCTCCCAGGTCTCAGGCCAGCCCAGCACCATCGGAGCCCCAGCCTCCACCCAGGAGCCCCACTACTGCCGCGATGCATCGGGGCCCGAAATGCTACTTCTGCGGCCAGGACAAACAACCAGGCATCTGTGCCCAGCGAAGGGCACCACCTGTTTTAAATGCGGGAAGAAAGGACACTTCAGCAAAGTCTGCAGAGGGAACCCCGCCTCCAACTCCACCACCGCCGCATGCGCGCCGGGGGAGCGGCCATCTTGGAAGCCATCTTGTCCACCCTCATGGAGTCCACCATCTTGCCCCGACTACACGGACCTCCAGGACCCACTGGTGGCCTCGATCACAGTGGATCAATCCAGGCCGCATCCGTTGTCTAAATCGATGATGGACATAGAGGTAAACGGGAACAAGGTTAAATGCTTGATTGACTGCGGGAGCACCGAAAGCTTTATTCATCCTAGCCTGGTAAAACGACTTTCACTAACGATAGTCCCCACACAGGGCAAAATCGCCATGGCCGATAAGACTCATACCTCAAAAATTATAGGTTTCTGCGCGGTTATGTTGTCGGTAAAAGGCAATGATTACAGAGATTTTAAACTATTGATAATGCCAGATCTCTGTGTGAGCGTGATCTTGGGTCTGGACTTCCAGTGCCACCACCAAAGTATCACGCTTACCTACGGTGGGTCCCAGCCGCCCCTCACAGTGTGCGGTCTGGCTACCCTGAAGGTCAAGCCGCCCTCTCTGTTCGCCAACCTCGCACCCAACTGTCGACCCATAGCGACCAAGAGTAGGCGGTACAGCTGGGAGGACAGACTGTTCATTGCGTCGGAAGTAGAAAGACTCAAGCGGGAGGGTATCATCGAATGCAGTACCAGCCCATGGCGCGCCCAGGTAGTAGTAGTTAAGGGTAGCGAAAAGAAGCGGATGGTGATAGATTATAGCCAGACGGTTAATCTATACACCCAGCTAGACGCCTACCCTCTGCCCCGCATAGCGGATATGGTTAACCAAATCACACAATACCGGGTGTTTTCCACCATCGACCTAAAATCGGCATACCACTAGCTCCCCATTAGGCCGGAGGACCGTCCATACACCGCCTTCGAGGCGAACGGACGTCTCTACCACTTCCTCAGAGTCCCCTTTGGGGTAACGAATGGGGTCTCGGTCTTCCAGCGGGAGATGGACCGCATGGTCGATGAGAACCAGTTAACAGCCACCTATCCATACCTAGACAATGTCACCATCTGCGGCCATGACCAGCAAGACCACGACTCGAACCTCGCGAGATTTCTGAAAACCGCCCTCAGACTCAATCTCACCTACAACGAGGATAAGTGTGTCTTTAGCACCACGCGCCTCTGTATCCTGGGCTGCGTGGTGGAAAACGGGGAAATCGGTCCGGACCCCGACCGATTGCGCACCCTACGGGAGCTACCCCTACCAAACACTCCCAAGGCCCTGAAAAGGTGCCTGGGGTTCTTCTCCTATTACGCCCAATGGGTCCCCAATTATTCCGACAAGGCCCGTCCCCTCCTGAAATCAACGTCCTTCCCGCTAACGGCCAAGGCCCACGCCACCTTCAACAGCATTAAACACGACATTGAGAAGGCCGCGCTGCGGGCAGTGGACGAAAACATCCCTTTCCAGGTCGAAAGCGATGCGTCCGACTTCGCTTTAGCAGCCACCCTCAACCAGGATGGGCGGCCCGTAGCCTTTTTCTCAAGAACCCTCCAAGGGCCCGAGATCAGGCACTCCTCAGTAGAGAAGGAAGCCCAGGCCATAGTGGAGGCAGTGCGGCACTGGAGACACTTCCTAGCCGGCAAACGCTTCACCCTGCTTACCGACCAGCGGTCGGTAGCCTTCATGTTTAACAACAAACAGAGGGGTGTTGTGTATGTAACCTGTTCCACCTTAAGAGAGCTTAAGCCTGTTCCACCTTAAGAGATGTACTAATTTCTCAGGCTGCTGTAGGCGTAATACCGGGGGTGAACACACCGGTATATAAGCACTGTGCAGTAATCTTGTATTCAGTGTAGTCCCTACCTCCAACCAGTAAAGACCTGTTTTATTGTTACTGATTAAGTCTGAGTATTAATTACTTGAACAACTCACAGACTTAACACTGGCGACGAGTCAGGTTCTTACCCTGCGGCAGTTACTCCACGGCGGCTTCGTCCACAGACAGGACGTTGAAGAGAGGTTTCAAATCTCACCACCCCACTGGAAGCGACAGGCATTAGGACCCTGAAGCCTCCATCAGCGACTGAAAACTGGAGGACAGAAGACATCCTGCAGCTTCTTTTTCAACCTCGGTGGTGGGTAAGCCAAGCAGCGTTGGCTGCAAAGACAGGGCTGGGGGAAGTCAGAGGTATAAGGGCCATCGATCAAAATCCCTGATAAGGGCCGCACTCGGGCTGAAAGGCGCAGCGTCGGCAGACACTGAAGGTGCGAGAGCCGCGGTGAAAAGCGTGGGCCATCGATCGCGGCGAAGATAAGGGCCGCACTCGGGGGCTGAAGGGAGAAGGCGTCGGGGGACGGGTGAAGACCGCCAAGCGTGGGAAAACCGCCATTTTGTGGGCGGAGGACGACGGCAAGAGCGGGAAGCCGCCATCTTGGATAGCAGTAAAAAAAAAAAAATCTGAGAAATTGCAAATCTGATAAAGTACTACACGGGAATATTAGCAACTTTGATAGTGACATCGAAGATTGGGCCATATATGTTGAACGAGTTAAAAATTATTGTAAGGCCAATAAAATTCGTGAGGCTGATAAAGCACTAACATTATTAAATTTAATGGGTGCGAAGACATACGGGCAATTGAAACACCTGTTATCACCAGATGAACCGGCGGATAAGACGTTCGATGAGATTGTTACTGTCCTGAAAGATCATCTAAACCCCACGCCGCTGATGCTAGCGGAACGATTTAAATTTTATGACAGAAGGCAGCTACAGCATGAAAGCAATGCTGAATATTTGCTGGAATTGCGTAAATTAGCGAAATATTGCCAGTTTGGAACGGGACTGACAGATGCACTACGAGACAAATTTGTGTGTGGTTTATTTAAACAGGATACACAAAAGCGACTGCTCGAGGAGAATGAGCTGACGCTTGAGAAGGCGGTCACTATGGCAGCAGCACACGAAGCCGCAGCGAGAGGCACGGCAGTAATGCAGCTACGGTCACCGGAGCTCAGTGCACACAAATTGGGTGTGAGTTCTGGCAAATGTTATCGTTGTGGAAAGACAACGCATGATCAGAACCAGTGTTGGTTTAAAAACCAAGAATGTAGAACTTGTGGTAGGCTTGGACATATAGCTAGAGTATGCAGGTCAGGGAAGAAGACCAGCAACAAGAAGTCACCGCAAGGAAAATACACAAAAGTACACAAGGTGGCCGAACAGGAGTCCGATTCAGACGCTAGCAGTAATGAACTGGCTGGCTTAAGCAGTATTGAACTGGCTAGCTTAAGGGTACTCAACGTTGGTAAGGGTGCAGACCTCCAGACAATTTGGGTTACTCTTCAGATAGAAGGAGTCCAAGTAAAAATGGAATTGGACACTGGATCGGCATTGTCGGTCATGAATAAGAAAGATTACAGAAGGTTATTCCAACATATTCCCCTACAGGATACGGAGATTATATTGACAACCTACATGGGGCAGAGAGTGTACCCCATCGGGACAATAAAGGTTGCAGTGGCCAACAAGGGCGAAGGAAGTCAAATAATGGACTTATATGTGCTACCGGAGGGAGGTCCACCACTACTAGGCCGGGAGTGGTTTAGAAACATAAATATGGACTGGCATTCGCTAAAAGCCATAAAGAGTGACAACTCGGTGCAGATAATCAGCCCAGACTCTAGAACTGATGATGGTGAGACCAACCCATGTGCAAAAGACAAAGTTTCAGCACAGAATTCCACTGAGCAACAACAACATAGTTTAACAGAGAATTCTGAGTCTGTCAAGTCTACTGATATGCACATTCTTGAGGGACACTGGGCTCGAACTCAACTCCATTTCAAACTACAACAGCAATTAGAACAAATGATTCGCCGTTTTGAGCAAGAGATGAATGAAATAAAAAAGTTCTTTGTTACAGAGTGGGAAAATCTGGAAAGGCAACAGAAGCAACTGATGGAGAAAATGGAGCAGGAGCACACCAACCATCTGCGCGAGGAGGCCGAACGAATCAAAGCTGATTCAGGTTCTGAAGGTGCGTGCCATAATCTGGTGTCAGAAGAGTTAACGGTCAGCCAACTCCTTCATATGCTGAGGGACAAGACTCTGAAATGGGAAAAACTTGAACACGAGCTGCGATCTTCAAAGGAAAAGGGTTCGGAGCTATCAAAAGTCATTGAGATGGCTGATGTGACGACACAGACTGAAATGACTGCAACAGAGCAGCCATTGGATGCCAAAAGTACGCTGACTCATGTCAATGTAGAACAACAGACCGCTGAAACAGCTGCTCCGGTAGAGGGATTGCATAGTCCGATCAATCAATCTCCAAAGGAAGTTGAAGTATTAAAATCACAAATGAGGTCACTAGCAAACGACTTGCTGAAAGTCCAGAAAAAGCTGGATGCAGAGGTACACATGAAGAAGTCTCTTCAGGAAAGATGTCTGGATTTGGAACAAGAGCTGGCTAACGTCCAGCTGGGTATGGAGGAAATAGACGACCCTCTCGCTGACCTGTCGGACGACTCCGAATATTACTATGTCCTGTCCTGCCCAACTTGTAACTTCGACTCCCACCATACAGAAATCATGGAGGAGCACCGAAAGTCTACGGAACATCGGGAGAAGGTGGCTCTACTACGAAAAAAGGAGGAAGAGAAGGAGGAACTGCGCATGCAGCTGGCAGCTGTGGCAGCTGACAATGGAGCCCAGAGAGTCTCCAAGAAGCAGAAAAGGAAAAGTAAAAACAGAAGATGACCCATCTGAACCATTATCACCTCTACCAGATCACACACGTGGTCCCTCCGAACGGAGCCAAATCAGTTCGGAAGTTCAAGCTGTTAAATCCATGAAAGGACTATTGAATGAGTAACGTGAACCGACTACACCACAGAGATTGAATCTGTGAACTGTTTTCCGCAGAGACTGAATCTGTGATATGTTACGTTAAACATGAAGTTATATATGTATATATGTTATTACGTTATGTTAAATGGTGGGGTGACTATAAAGCTAAGAAGGGAGGAGTGTTGTGTATGTAACCTGTTCCACCTTAAGAGAGCTTAAGCCTGTTCCACCTTAAGAGATGTACTACTTTCTCAGGCTGCTGTAGACGTAATACCGGGGGTGAACACACCGGTATATAAGCACTGTGCAGTAATCTTGTATTCAGTGTGGTCCCTACCTCCAACCAGTAAAGACCTGTTTTATTGTTACTGATTAAGTCTGAGTATTAATTACTTGAACAACTCACAGACTTAACAAGGGGGAAGATCAAGAACGACAAAATTCTCAGGTGGCGGATCGAACTCTCCACGTTTGAGTATGATATAATATATAGGCCGGGGGCCCTCAACGAATCCCCCGACGCCCTATCACGAGGGATGTGTGCCAGCATCCAGGGGGACAGGCTACAGGGCCTCCACAATGGCCTCTGCCACCCGGGGGTCACCCGGCTATTCCACTTTATAAAATCCCGTAACCTGCCCTATTCCATTGAGGAGGTCCGGTCCATGCCCAGGGACTGCCGCACTTGTGCGGAATGCAAGCCCCGTTTTTTCAGGCCCACCCGAGCCCACCTGATCAAAGCTACACGGCCATTCGAGCGCCTGAGCTTAGATTTCAAGGGACCACTCCCCTCCACCGACCGCAATGTGTACTTTCTCAACATTGTGGACGAGTACTCCCGCTTCCCATTCGCCTACCCCTGCCCAGATATGACCAGTGCCACAGTCATCAAGTGCCTCGGCAACCTGTTTTGCACGTTCGGCATGCCTAACTACATCCACACTGACAGGGGGGCGTCGTTCATGAGCGATGAACCGTGCCAATACCTGCTGTCAAAGGGGATAGCCACGAGTCGGACCACTAGTTATAACCCCCGGGGTAATGGGCAAGTGGAGAGGGAGAACGCGACAATGTGGAAGGCGGTCACCTTAGCACTAAGGTCTAAAGGCCTCCCCACCTCCCGCTGGCAGGAGGTCCTCCCAGACGTACTCCACTCGATAAGGTCGCTACTGTGTACTGCTACTAACGCCACTCCCCACGAGAAGATGTTTGTTTTTCCCCACAAATCAACCTCAGGAGTATCCCTACCCTCGTGGCTCTCCACCCCAGGGACAGTCCTGTTACGGAAGCATGTGAGGGGCCACAAAACGATCCCCTCGTGGAGGCAGTACACCTACTCCACGCAAACCTACAGTACGCATACGTCAAGCACGCCGACGGGCGTGAAGACACCGTGTCCATAAAGGACCTCGCCTCGGCAGGAAGCGACGACGACGACCCATCACCACCACCCCCAGAAGAACCTCCACCATCCCCAGAAGTACCTGCAACACCCCCAGCACATGGGTATGCCCAGGAGGGCACCACGGACTCCCGGTCGAAACCCGAGGTACTGTTGCGACGTTCAGGAAGGACTATCACACCCCCGGACAGACTAAATCTGTAGAAGGGGTGAATGTGATGAAATATATGCCTTCATCAGCCCATGTGTTTTACCTGCTTGTATTGTGTGAACCGCCCCCTTTTGTTCCTATTGTGTGTATTGGCTACGCCCCTGTCTTTTGCCATATAAAGGTCTCAAAAGCTGTATGAGCCATTCCTACCAGACGAACCCAATGTGGGAAGACCTGTAATGCTGCAATGTTCTTAGTGATTAAAAGCCTTTAGTTGAATCCTTAAACTCCTTGTCTTTGAGTTATTGAAGGCACAACGCGACTGACGGAACCGGCTCACGGGACGCTGAAGAGACTGCTGCCTACTTCCATGAAGGGAGATGGCCAGGCTGGCTGGGGTCGAACTCCTCTGAATACTCCAGCCAGACGGGGTTTGCATACAGAGAAACGTCTCTGATGTGCCCCAGGATGCGGATCATTGCACCCAAGATCAACATCACCGTGGGCAAGAAGATTTGCCTTGTTTGCAATGGACATGTACTTTTGGACCGCTGGTGGTGGCTGCGCAAGTTGAGCAGCACCATGAAGAACTCAACTGTGGACTGGGAAAGATTGGGTAATAACACCCATCGGACAATTACGGGGACACACGGGGGGTTGAGTGTCTGTTGGGACAAATGGTGGGAGCCAGATGAGTGGATCTACATCTGCATGTGGGGTTCAGAAAGCGTTTGCCCCACAGGCGTCTCCATCTTTTTCCAAAGACAGTGGCAGGATGCTGGACAAGGAATGAGGTGGGACGTCAGCTCACGGGCATGCGGACTCCCATACTCCCAGATCCCATTAAACGCCGCTGAGCTCATCACCCGACCCCGCAAGCCCCTGCCCACAGTTCCGGTAGCAAAAGCCCTCAAGGAAGGGTGCCCCACCACGACAAAGGGACCCGGGAATGGATTGGTATTGGTACCCACAGGTCAGGTACTGTACCAAGGGGTCCACTACGCGGTGGCTTCGGTGATTTTAAACCTCACCGAGGTAAGATTGCCAGCGTGGTGCCCCAGGGAAACGGAGCAATTATACCAGGTCCTATCAACAAACATGTTTAAACTGTTTTACGAATTCGACTTTGCCGATGTCGACAGAGCCGAGTTGTACATCACACCACATGAGGTCTTGGACAGAATAGGGAGACAAAGAAGGGGTAAGTAAATTATATTTTCACAGCTTTTAATATAGGAACTTCCGTCATCAACACACTGGATGACATGGAGCTGCAAACCCAGATTAATGGTTTCAAAACACAGCTAAGAAAGATACTGACTGATGAGAATAAGGTAGTGAGTTCTGAGTTACACGAGGACCAGGCCATGACACTACACTTAAAAGAGATTATAGCGGAGCTGGAGAAACACGCCAGAGTGGTAAATGCTCTCATCAGGGAGGATCGGAATGCGTCTGATCAGGCTGCGCAGAACAAAGCTTGTGTGCTATATGGGACGTGGTTACTGGGCGAGGGCCGCAGTAATCTGGAGGATTTAAAGCAAGGCTTAGTCCCCTCCTGGATTAGCAACAAGCACCTCGCAGCCCTCCACCCTTTTGAGAATACATTGAGTCCGTGCCAGCTCAGACTAGCTTCAGAGGCCTACCCAGTCCCAGTGAACTGTGGGCGGTCTAATCACACCATTATGGGTATAGTGGTAAGAATGCCGGTAATGGGAAAGACAGCCAAACCCGCCCCGATATACAGGGTGGAGAACATTGGAGTCATTCAGGGGGGTGCGCACATTCACTACACGGGGCTCCCACCTTACGTCATTCGATGGGAGCATGCAATGACGGGGACCGACCTCTCGGGGTGCCGGAGCCGGGGAGCACACATCATCCTGTGTCCCCAACACTTGAATGCCCATTCAAAACCACAGTGCGGGTTCAGAACTGCTGGCGTGAAGCCTATAAATTGCACCATGGAGGCAATGGCACAAGGCCATGTGCCCCCGCAGGTGGCATATATAGGAGGTGGGACATACTGTGTCACCACTGCAGCGCCCCATTACCAGCATGGACAGCACGGTTGGTGTCCGGTGAGTGACAGCAGCTTCTGTTTCAAGCCCAGGGCAGAAGTTCAAGTGGCCCAAGAGTGAATTGCCCCCATCCCTGAACCTTCCACTGTTCACCTCACTGTGAAAGAGAATTTCTCCGATTTGCAGTGATTCGTTGCACATTTTGGATATATCACTCCCCCTCTCCCTAAACACCTCACCAAGATATTAAAAGCCATTGTTGTTTCACATAAACACTTCTACACACTGGAGCAGAAGACTTTAGAGATGGGGCAGGCATAATGGATATAGTGACCCCACCGTGGTGGGACCTGTTCACTAATATAGAAGTCCCTTCCTGGATTAAGATAGCCTCCCACATCCTTGTAGTGTGCCAGGTTGTCATTGTAGTGTATTTGTTGTTTGTACACTGTAAAAAGGTCAAACATTCGCAAAAGTACGAGAATAGAGGGGAATGGAGGGAGCATTATGTGCGGGTAGAAGAAGAGACACCCGTTTAGATTGATGATGCTTTGTATAAAGTTAAAGTTTTCCCTCCCTCCTCTGTATTATTTTTTTGATGGGTATTCATGTGTTTTTGGATTTTCGTATGTATTTCATTTTTATTATTGAAGTTTATTAGATGTGATTATTATTTGATAATGTGTATATACTAGGTGATGTAGGGGTATAAGGACCCCCTCCACACCTGGAAGTAAGTTATAAGGTTTTTAGCTCCAAGGTATTGCCATCTATAGATGCTTAATGTACACTAGATTTTTCTGAAATGGGAAATGCATGTGTCGTGGGGTCATAGATAGGTAAATACTGGGGATGGTTAGATTGTGGAAGGACAGAAAATTTTGCTCACCCAGAATTATGATACTCCAAGCAAGTTACAGTATCATCAGGGGGAAGTGTAGGATTCGCAAAATTGGATTTCATATTAATAAGAGTTAAATGGCAGAAGAGGCCGTGATTTTAAAGACTGTTTTAAAAGAAGCCCAGAAAAAGGGGCTTACAAAATGGCCACCATACCATGTGATTAGCTCATTGGGACACTTTAAAATGGTTCCTGCGCAACCTCAGACAGCTATGTGGATTGAACCCACAGTAAGTTCTGGAAGCCGTTTCGGAGAGAACGAAACCAGACCCACAGGCATGCATATGGATTAGATGCAGATCCACTCAAGATCGGCCTGGAGACAAAGACCATCAAGATGCTGCCCCAGACAAAAGGGGACATTTTCATATTCATGAGAACAGCACCCAAGACTAGATAACGAGATCAGCAGGACATTCAAAACAATGAAAGCCATTTCCAACCAGAGATGGGCCTGTTACCAGCCGCTTAAATTGATTTTAAATATAATAACTACCCCACTATGCACACAGCCCGCCAAAATTAAAACAAAGACTAACCTGATTTTGGGCGGGAAGTGAGACCTCGGGAAGAAAGGTATATCTGGAGAGACTTTTCGGCAGTTGGGGCAAGCACTCGGAAGCAGTCGGGACAGGCAGGCCAGAGCGAGTTGGAAGGCAGACAGTTGCAAGCCTGTAGCTTGAACACAGACACGCCGGGTTGGAGAGCTGGAAACACGCAGCTTGAATCCGGACACCCAGAAGAAGGAGCAGTCAATCGCAGGCGTTCCGCCCCGGGGAAGCACATCGGGAGATCATCGACCATCCCCGGGCCGTTGCCGGAACGAGAGGCCATAGACCCAGCTTGGGAGAAGAAACAAAAAAATAAAGGTCCCAAGCGAAGAAACCTTCCAGCCACCACAGAAGAGAGGAAAGGAAGCTGAAGAAGCAATGGGAGCCAGCCCAAGGCTCCTCTGACCAGGGTCGAGCCGATGATCCTCGACCCCGCCGACATCCAGGCCTGCCGGTGTCCAGCCGCCCCCGACCCCCACCTCAGGAAAGAGGTGTGGCGCAGTTCGCAGGGGCTCCACGATCCATGTGGAGACAAGACGCCTGAAAGGACCAAACACAGACTCGTTTTCAAAACCTTGCACTTCCCAGTGGGATTGGTGAGCATGTTTCTGGCCCTTCACAATCAGATCTAGATAGGTTTAATAAGGGGGTGGATTTAAGGGTACAATTAACATGAGTTGTTGTCCCTCGATGTTCCGTGTGTTTCCTTATTTCATAATGATCTTTGTAGAGTATAAGATGCCTGTATTTGCTTTAGTTAGTACTGTGTCGTTATGATTTGTTTGTTTGTTTTGCCCTCCCATGTATTCCCTTATCCGCTTGCATTTGATTTGATATTTTTTTCCCATTTGCAATAACGTTTCATTTTGATTCATCAAACTTGGTCTACAAGAGTTTTCTCTACATTGTAGTCCCTGCGCCTAAGTCCAGAGCATAGAATCTAAGGGGCGAGTGGGTCGAACCACTCAAGGTTTTACTGTGCAAGAGAGAGAAACCTCTGGGAAACCTCTCGAGGACGAAAACCCCTTACAATTCCTGGACCGGGCTCTCGATGTGGCTACACTCGTCATGCCTGGTTATTACAGACTCATCCCTTTCGGTGCCAAATTAGCAGTAAATCTGTTCAAAAAATTCTTCTGAGTGAGTTACACCCCTGGCCTTCCCCTTGGGGCTGGAGTTTCGGGGGTGGTGTTTGTGAGGAATTGTATCTTGTACTGTACCCCAAACCGTGATTCGCTAACATATGGAGAGATATCCAGGGGCTAGTCCACAATGAACCTCCCCTGATATAATGCACCACAAGTCACTCTGTTACGCTCCACTCAGAGTTTCGATATACGGGTTGAGTGAGCTTGCTAATTATTCAAGAAGTAAGGAGCTTGCATTGATATAGCGCCTTTCACAACCTCAGGGCGTCCCAACACGCTTCACAGCCAATGAAGTACTTTTGAAGTGTTGTAATGTGGGAAACGCGGCAGCCAATTTGCGCACAGCAAGCTCCCACAAGCAGCAATGTGATAAATGATCAGATCATCTGTTTTAAGTGTGGTGTGTGGATAAATATTGGTCCAGGACACCGGAGAGAACTCCCCTGCTCTTCTTCCAATAATATCATGGGATATTTTTACATCCACCTGAGCGGGCAGGAGGGGCCTCGGTTTAACGTCTCATCCGAAAGACGGCACCCCCGACAGTGCAGCGCTCCCTCAGTAACCAACTTACGTTTATATAGTGCCTTTCACATCCACAGGACGCCCCAAAGCTCTTCGCTGTCAGTGGTGTAACATTTGCATGTTGATTTATCATTGGCCCGCAGGCATCTGTAAGGAATACCTATTATATTCACATGTGATCACATGCTGAGTTGTCATTGGCCTGCAGGCATCTGTAAGGACTGTTATTGTTTTGGAAGACCCAGGGGTCCTGACTCCATCTTGTCCACACTGTGCTGGATGCTTGAGATCACAGACCTGATGCTTCATTAAAAGAGTTTAAACTGAAATACTTCATTGTCCTGCAATTTATTAGTTTTGTACAAAGTGTGCAAAACAAGACAAGTGGTTGCCCTCTCGAGATGCAGTCACCATTAGGTAGGCAAAGATGAAGCCAAATTGCGCAGAGCAAGATCCCACAGACATGAAAAATTTTATTGTCTGGCCGCTGATGATTGCAGATCCATGGACTGGACTGAATTGTGAAACAAGTGGAATCTGTTCACCCAGAGATTCCGGGTTCGGGCCTTTATATCAGAGCAGACAGACAGCGAGAGAGAGAGAGACAGACAGAGAGAGAGAGAGAGAGAGACAGAGAGAGAGAGACAGACAGACAGCGAGAGAGAGAGAGAGACAGACAGCGAGAGAGAGAGAGACAGACAGTGAGAGAGAGAGAGAGAGACAGACAGCGAGAGAGACAGACAGCGAGAGAGAGAGAGACAGCGAGAGAGAGACAGAAAGTGAGAGAGAGAGAGACAGACAGCGAAAGAGACAGACAGCGAGAGAGAGAGACAGACAGCGAGAGAGAGACAGACAGCGAGAGAGAGAGACAGCGAGAGAGAGAGACAGACAGCGAGAGAGAGAGAGACAGACAGCGAGAGAGAGAGAGACAGACAGCGAGCGAGAGAGAGAGACAGAAAGTGAGAGAGAGCGATAGACAGCGAGAGAGAGAGAGAGACAGACAGCGAGAGAGAGAGACAGACAGCGAGAGAGAGAGACAGTGAGAGAGAGACAGACAGCGAGAGAGAGAGAGACAGACAGCGAGAGAGAGAGAGACAGAGAGAGAGAG
Source organism: Somniosus microcephalus (assembly GCF_052327205.1). Classification (NCBI taxonomy): domain Eukaryota; kingdom Metazoa; phylum Chordata; class Chondrichthyes; order Squaliformes; family Somniosidae; genus Somniosus; species Somniosus microcephalus. The sequence goes on from NC_140998.1 coordinate 184,628,431, forward strand.
AGAGACAGACAGCGAGAGAGAGAGAGAGACAGACAGCGAGAGAGAGAGAGAGACAGACAGCCAGAGAGAGAGACAGCGAGAGAGAGAGAGACAGACAGCGAGAGAGAGACAGCGAGAGACAGACAGCGAGAGAGACAGACAGCGAGAGAGACAGACAGCGAGAGAGAGAGAGAGAAACAGACAGCGAGAGAGAGAGAGACAGACAGCGAGAGAGAGAGAGACAGACAGCGAGAGAGAGAGAGAGACAGACAGCGAGAGAGAGAGAGACAGCGAGAGATAGAGAGACAGCGAGAGAGAGACAGCGAGAGACAGACAGCGAGAGAGACAGACAGTGAGAGAGAGAGAGACAGACAGTGAGAGAGAGAGACAGGGAGAGAGAGAGAGACAGGCAGCGAGAGAGAGACAGACAGCGAGAGAGAGAGAGAGACAGACAGCGAGAGAGAGAGAGAGACAGACAGCGAGAGAGAGAGAGAGAGACAGACCGAGAGAGAGACAGACAGCGAGAGAGAGAGAGAGACAGCGAGAGAGAGAGACAGACAGCGAGAGAGAGAGAGAGAGAGACAGACAGTGAGAGAGAGAGAGAGACAGACGGCGAGAGAGAGAGACAGACAGTGAGAGAGAGAGACAGACAGCGAGAGAGAGAGACAGCGAGAGAGAGAGAGACAGACAACGAGAGAGAGAGAGAGACAGACGGCGAGAGAGAGAGACAGACAGTGAGAGAGAGAGACAGACAGCGAGAGAGAGAGAGACAGCGAGAGGCAGACAGCGAGAGAGACAGACAGTGAGAGAGACAGACAGCGAGAGAGAGAGAGAGAGACAGACAGCGAGAGAGAGAGACAGACAGCGAGAGAGAGAGACAGACAGCGAGAGAGAGAGAGAGCGACACAGCGAGAGAGAGAGAGACAGCGAGAGAGAGAGAGACTGACAGCGAGAGAGAGAGAGACAGCGAGAGAGAGAGAGAGATAGCGAGAGACAGACAGCGAGAGAGACAGACAGCGAGACAGACAGTGAGAGAGAGAGACAGACAGCGAGAGAGAGACAGACAGCGAGAGAGAGAGAGACAGCGAGAGAGAGAGACAGCGAGAGAGAGATTGAGAGACAGCGAGAGAGGGAGAGCGAGAGAGACAGACAGCGAGAGAGAGACAGCGAGAGAGAGAGACAGACAGCGAGAGAGAAAGAGACAGACAGCGAGAGAGAGAGAGAGACACAGCGAGAGAGAGGGAGACAGATAGCGAGAGAGAGAGAGAGAGACAGACAGCGAGAGAGAGAGAGACACAGCGAGAGAGAGAGAGAGACAGTGAGAGAGAGAGACAGACAGCGAGAGAGAGAGACAGATAGCGAGAGAGAGAGACACAGACAACGAGAGAGAGAGAGACATCGAGAGAGAGAGAGAGCAGTGAATGCACTAAAAGAAAAAGCCCGAAGAGCCCTATATGCAATAAAAAGAAAATTCTACAACATCCAAATCCCAATCAAAATCTGGCTCAAAATTTTTGACAGCATAATCCTGCCCATTGCACTATACGGTAGTGAAGTATGGGGCCCGCTAAATCACCAAAGCTACACTAAATGGGAAAAACACACAATAGAAGCCCTACATGCAGAATTCTGCCGAAGCATCCTTCGCACCCAAAGAAAAACGCCAACAAATGCATGCAGAGCCGAACTAGGCAGATACCCACTGATAATAAACATCCAAAAACGAGCACTAAACTTCCTAAATCACCTCAAATCTAGCTCCCCAGACACCCTTCATTTCAAAGCCTTTCAGACCCAAGAGCTAAACCCAGAAAAGAGTCCCCTGAGTCAGCTGCTACTGAAACTAAGTACTCAGCCGGACCCTGACCAGCCCCAGACCAACACAGCCGTCCAAACACCAATCCGAGTGAACCAAATCATTAAAAAATGCAAAGAAACCTACCTGGAACATTGGAACAAAATAACCGAAAGCCAAAGCAGATTAGAATGTTACCGGGCCCTAAAAAGAGAATATAAACTGGCAGACTACCTCACGACCATCAGAGACACAAAACAGAGACAGACCCTCACCAGGTACAGACTAAGCGACCACCAACTGGAAATTGAAAAAGGCAGATACAAGAAATCCTGGCAGCCTAGAGAGAATAGAATATGCGATCAATGTCTGGCTGGCGAGGTTGAAACAGAAATGCATTTCCTCCTAAAATGCGAAAAATTCAACACATCAAGAAACATATTATTCAACAAGCTAAGCCAAACAACCCCAGATTTCAAGGAATTGGATGATCTGTCAAAATTGAGATTAGTCCTAGGAGAAGGAGACAGACCATACCTTGGGGCTAAATATGTAACAACATGTCACAACCTGAGGACTGTTTAAAAGTAAGACTGTTTAAAATTAATATTGAACGTACCAAATGAAGTAGAAAGACTGTTTAAAATTAATATTGTTTAAAAGTAATATTGTATATACCCAACAAATGTCAAATCGATTGACACCTACAGAATGTTGGAAAACTGTACCTTTTTGCAATGTAAGCTTTGGCAATATGGTTCTCTGTAAACTTTCATGCCAATAAAGCATTTGAACTGAACTGAACTGAACTGAGAGACAGACAGCGAGAGAGAGAGAGACAGACAGCGAGAGAGACAGAGAAAGAGACAGACAGCGAGAGAGAGAGACAGACAGTGAGAGAGAGAGAGAGAGAGAGACAGACAGCGAGAGAGAGAGACAGACAGCGAGAGAGAGAGAGAGAAACAGCATCAGGGAGCTTCAGCATAGCAGTGAATGCACTAAAAGAAAAAGCCCGAAGAGCCCTATATGCAATAAAAAGAAAACTCTACAACATCCAAATCCCAATCAAAATCTGGCTCAAAATTTTTGACAGCATAATCCTGCCCATTGCACTGTACGGTAGTGAAGTATGGGGCCCGCTAAATCACCAAAGCTACACTAAATGGGAAAAACACACAATAGAAGCCCTACATGCAGAATTCTGCCGAAGCATCCTTCGCACCCAAAGAAAAACGCCAACAAATGCATGCAGAGCCGAACTAGGCAGATACCCACTGATAATAAACATCCAAAAACGAGCACTAAACTTCCTAAATCACCTCAAATCTAGCTCCCCAGACACCCTTCATTTCAAAGCCTTTCAGACCCAAGAGCTAAACCCAGAAAAGAGTCCCCTGAGTCAGCTGCTACTGAAACTAAGTACTCAGCCGGACCCTGACCAGCCCCAGACCAACACAGCTGTCCAAACACCAATCCGAGTGAACCAAATCATTAAAAAATGCAAAGAAACCTACCTGGAACATTGGAACAAAATAACCGAAAGCCAAAGCAGATTAGAATGTTACCAGGCCCTAAAAAGAGAATATAAACTGGCAGACTACCTCACGACCATCAGAGACACAAAACAGAGACAGACCCTCACCAGGTACAGACTAAGCGACCACCAACTGGAAATTGAAAAAGGCAGATACAAGAAATCCTGGCAGCCTAGAGAGAATAGAATATGCGATCAATGTCTGGCTGGCGAGGTTGAAACAGAAATGCATTTCCTCCTAAAATGCAAAAAATTCAACACATCAAGAAACATATTATTCAACAAGCTAAGCCAAACAACCCCAGATTTCAAGGAATTGGATGATCTGTCAAAATTGAGATTAGTCCTAGGAGAAGGAGACAGACCATACCTTGGGGCTAAATATGTAACAACATGTCACAACCTGAGGACTGTTTAAAAGTAAGACTGTTTAAAATTAATATTGAACATACCAAATGAAGTAGAAAGACTGTTTAAAATTAATATTGTTTAAAAGTAATATTGTATATACCCAACAAATGTCAAATCGATTGACACCTACAGAATGTTGGAAAACTGTACCTTTTTGCTATGTAAGCTTTGGCAATATGGTTCTCTGTAAACTTTCATGCCAATAAAGCATTTGAACTGAACTGAACTGAACTGAAAAGGAACCCATTAAGCTACATAAAATAAACCAGACATACAGAAGGGCCCCAGACAGTGGAAATAAATTCATCACAGCACTAAATTCACCTGATCTCACAAGTAAAATTTCAAAATTTAAAGAAGATCTATATGAGATCACCAGAGATGGTGTAAACATGGCCATAGAGGATATAAATATGATCTTCCATGAGGCAGCTGTAAAAGTCGACCTCGTGAAACAGAAGAGGAAGAGTCACAAAAGACAAAATAAAAATAAGAAATGGTTTGACCACGAATGCAAAAATGCCAGAAAAGACCTGAGAAAAATATCAAACCAAAAGCATCGGCAACCAAACAATCCGGACCTACGTACTAGATACAATGAAACCCTCAAAAGATATAAACACACCATTAGGAACAAAACACAAAACTATACCCACAAAATACTCGAAGAAATTGAAAACTCCACCAATCCAAAACAATTCTGGGAAATGTGGAATAACCTGAGTACAACACAATTGCAAGCATTACCAATCCAAGATGGCGACATCTGGAGAACACATTTTGAAAACCTCTACAAAGACATCCCAATAAACGAAACAAACCCAAGTCAACATCAGGTCACAGAAAAACTCCACACATTAGAAGCAACAATTAAAGACAACCAAAACCCTCTAGACTCCCCAATCACATGGAAAGAACTGGCCACAAAAACAAAATCTCTCCACCTAAAGAAAGCCTGTGGCCCAGACAACATCAAAAATGAAATGCTCAAGTTCAGCAATATGGAGATGCAGGGTGTGGTACTCAAATTATTCAACATCATATTACGTTCAGGCTGTTTTCCCGATATCTGGTGCCAAGGACTAATCTCCCCCATGTATAAAAGCGGAAACAAATCAGACCCAAATAACTACCGCGGCATCTGTGTCAACAGTTGTCTAGGGAAGTTATTCTGCAGTATTCTAAACAGTAGATTACTTGATTTTCTTAACAAACATAATATCCTCAGAAAAAACCAAATAGGCTTTCTTCCAAAACACCGCACCGCCGACCATATCTATACCCTTCACACCCTCATTGAAAAACATATACACCAAACAAAAAATGGGAAAATATTCGCCTGTTTCATCGACTTCAAGAAAGCCTTTGACTCTATATGGCACAAAGGGCTCTATTATAAACTTCTTCAGTGTGGAATAGGGGGCAAAGTCTATGACCTTATTAAATCAATGTATCTGAAAAACAAATGCGGGGTCAAAATTGGAGACAAACGCACCGATTTCTTCACCCAGAGAAGAGGCGTCCGACAGGGCTGCAATTTGAGCCCGACCCTGTTCAACATATACATAAATGAATTAGCAGACATGCTGGAGCAAAGCGAGTCACCAGGTCTCCGTCTCCTTGATGGAGAAGTGAAATCCCTGTTCTATGCGGACGACCTGGTTCTGCTGTCTCCCACAGAACAGGGATTACAGCAACAACTAGACCTACTCGACAAATACTGCCAAAATTGGGCTCTAACAGTAAATCTAAAGAAAACCAACATCATGATTTTTCAAAAAAGGCCCAGATGTCAGGAAAACAAATACCAATTTACCCTCAGTGATACCGCTATAGGACACACTATGAGCTACACCTACCTTGGTCTAACTATTACAGCATCATGGTGCTTCAGCATAGCAGTGAATGCACTAAAAGAAAAAGCCCGAAGAGCCCTATATGCAATAAAAAGAAAATTCTACAACATCCAAATCCCAATCAAAATCTGGCTCAAAATATTTGACAGCATAATCCTGCCCATTGCACTGTACGGTAGTGAAGTATGGGGCCCGCTAAATCACCAAAGCTACACTAAATGGGAAAAACACACAATAGAAGCCCTACATGCAGAATTCTGCCGAAGCATCCTTCGCACCCAAAGAAAAACGCCAACAAATGCATGCAGAGCCGAACTAGGCAGATACCCACTGATAATAAACATCCAAAAATGAGCACTAAACTTCCTAAATCACCTCAAATCTAGCTCCCCAGACACCCTTCATTTCAAAGCCTTTCAGACCCAAGAGCTAAACCCAGAAAAGAGTCCCCTGAGTCAGCTGCTACTGAAACTAAGTACTCAGCCGGACCCTGACCAGCCCCAGACCAACACAGCCGTCCAAACACCAATCCGAGTGAACCAAATCATTAAACAATGCAAAGAAACCTACCTGGAACATTGGAACAAAATAACCGAAAGCCAAAGCAGATTAGAATGTTACCGGGCCCTAAAAAGAGATTATAAACTGGCAGACTACCTCACGACCATCAGAGACACAAAACAGAGACAGACCCTCACCAGGTACAGACTAAGCGACCACCAACTGGAAGTTGAAAAAGGCAGATACAAGAAATCCTGGCAGCCTAGAGAGAATAGAATATGCGATCAATGTCTGGCCGGCGAGGTTGAAACAGAAATGCATTTCCTCCTAAAATGCGAAAAATTCAACACATCAAGAAACATATTATTCAACAAGCTAAGCCAAACAACCCCAGATTTCAAGGAATTGGATGACCTGTCAAAATTGAGATTAGTCCTGGGAGAAGGAGACAGACCATACCTTGGGGCCAAATATGTAACAACATGTCACAACCTGAGGACTGTTTAAAAGTAAGACTGTTTAAAATTAATATTGTTAAAAGTAATATTGTATGTACCCAACAAATGTCAAATCGATTGACACCTACAGAATGTTGGAAAACTGTACCTTTTTGCTATGTAAGCTTTGGCAATATGGTTCTCTGTAAACTTTCATGCCAATAAAGCATTTGAATTGAATTGAATTGAATTGAATTGAGAGAGAGAAAGCGAGAGAGAGACAGACAGCGAGAGAGAGAGAGAGACAGAAAGCGAGAGAGAGAGACAGACAGCGAGAGAGAGAGAGAGAGACGGACAGCGAGAGAGAGAGAGAGAGACAGCAAGAGAGAGAGAGAGACAACGAGAGAGAGAGAGTGACAGACAGCGAGAGAGAGAGAGAGAGACAGACAGCGAGAGAGAGAGAGAGACAGACAGCGAGAGAGAGAGACAGACAGCGAGAGAGAGAGAGCGACGGACAGCGAGAGAGAGAGAGACAGACAACGAGAGAGAGAGACAGACAGACAGTGAGAGAGAGAGAGAGACAGACAGCGAGAGAGAGAGAGACAGACAGCGAGAGAGAGAGAGAGACAGACAGCGAGAGAGAGAGAGACAGACAGCGAGAGAGATAGAGACAGACAGCGAGAGACAGACAGCGAGAGAGAGACAGCGAGAGAGAGAGAGACAGACTGCGAGAGACAGACAGCGAGAGAGAGACAGCGAGAGACAGACAGCGAGAGACAGACAGTGAGAGAGAGACAGATAGCGAGAGAGAGAGAGAGACAGAAAGCTGTTAAGTCTGTGTGTCCCAGTTATGCTTATTATAAATCACTGGACATAGACCACAAGAATAACTTTAACAGGTCTTTACTATTCGGAGGTCAGGGCTGAACTGCCCAGCAAATCCCTACACAACACTTATATACCAGTGTGGTCACCACCGGTATTACAGTATACAGCAGCCAAGAGAAAGTAGTACATCTCTTAAGGTAGTTCCATTAAGGTGGAACAGGTTACATACACCACAATCCTCCCTTTTTAGCTTAACAGTTATACCCCCATTTAACATAACATAATAACATATATATATACAACTTCATGCAAAACAGTTCAAAGATTCAGTCTCTGAGGAGGCCTCCTGACTCGAGTTGGATAACGCCTTTCAGGGGTCTCTGATTCTCGTTGCTGTGGTGACTCATCTAGTTGGTCTCTTATGGATTGGACATCATCATCAGGTACATTCACTTCTGAGGTAGATGCTTCAGGTTCACTAACTTCTTCCACGGTTGTCTCTGCCGTAACCATAGGTTCGACCCTTGTTCTCGATTCTACCAGTTGGTCAGCATGACGCCGTATTACATTTTCACCAATATCTACCGTGTACATCAGGGGTCCTTGTCTGGCCCGAATTGTTCCAGATTGCCATTTCTCGTTTTTATAGTCCCGGGCTAACACTGGTTGTCCCATTTCGAAACTCCGAGTGGTCTTGTTATTTATATGCTGGAACTGATTGTTTTCAACTTCCCTCCGCACATTTGGTTTTAACAAGTCCAACCTGGACCGCAACCTCCTGTTATAGAACATCATGGCAGGACTTTGGTTTGTCACTGCATGAGTGGCGTTTCGATATGCCAGTAGGAATTTGTCCACCTTGTGTTGTAGTGGAATCTGATCTTCGCTCATGGCCTTTATTGCTTTTTTGAACGTTTGTACAAATCTCTCGGCCAACCCGTTTGTAGCCGGATGATATGGGGCAGAGGTATAATGTTTCACCCCATTCTTCTTCATGTATTTCTGGAATTCTTCTGACACGAACTGCGGTCCGTTGTCTGAACATATTTGTTCTGGCAATCCATTTCTTGCAAATATCGTTCTTAGCACCGCGAGCGTCTTTTCCGAGGTAGTGGTAGTCATCTTAATCACTTCTGGCCATTTAGAATGTGCGTCCACCGCAATTAAAAACATGGAGTCCATGAATGGACCAGCAAAGTCAATATGTACACGTTGCCATGGGGTTGAAGGCCATTCCCATGGATGCAGCGGTGCAATCGGAGGTGCATTTTGCACTTTTTGGCACCCTGAGCAGCTTTTCGTCAGATCCTCTATCTGTTGATCGATACCCGGCCACCACACATAAGCCCTAGCAAGGCTTTTCATCTTGACTCCCCCCAGATGACCTTCATGCAGTTCCTTTAGAACTCTCTCTCTTAACGTAGGAGGAATAATCACCCTTGTTCCATACATCAATGTTCCTTGACAGACGGACAGCTGTTCTCGTCTTGCTGAGAATGCCGGTAACAGTGGATCACCATGTGCTGGCCATCCCTTCACTGTCACTTCGTAGACCCGGGACAGTGTCGGGTCATTCCTGGTTTCTCTTTCAATACTTGCATTGGTGACTGGTAAACATTCGATGATGGTCGAGTGAAATAACTCAACAGGGTCAACCGTCGGTGCCTCCTCCTCTGTAGGTAGTGGCAGGCGCGACAGCCCATCAGCATTACCATGCTGCTTTGTACCTTTGAATTCAATCTGATATTGATGTGCCCCTAGGAAAAGGGACCATCTCTGGAGTCTCTGTGCTGTCATCACCGAAACACCCTTCTTAGGGTTAAAAATGGATACCAACGGCTGGTGGTCTGTCAGAAGCGTAAACTTTTGGCCCTGCAGGTAATGATTAAACTTCTTTACTCCCCACACAAGGCTGAGAGCCTCCCTATCTATCTGAGCATAGTTGCGCTCAGCGGAGGTCAATGATCTGGATGCGAACGCAACTGACCTCTCCAGGCCATTTGGCAACTTGTGTGAGAGTACTGCCCCAATACCATATGGAGAAGCATCACAAGCCAAACGAATAGGCAGCGTTGGGTTGAAGTGAGCCAACACTTCCTCTGAGGTGATCAATGCCTTGCTTTTGCGAAAGGCCCTCTTACAGTCCTCGCTCCAGTTCCATGGTACTCCCTTCTGCAAAAGAGCATTCAGCGGGTGCAGCACCGTGGATAAATTTGGCAGAAACTTATGGTAATAGTTAATCAACCCTAGGAACGACCTCAACTGGGATACATTATCCGGAGCGGGAGCCTTCACAACAGCTTCGATCTTGTCAGGAGACTTATGAAGCCCCTCCTGGTCAATGACATGACCACAGTACGAGATCCGCTTCTGAAAGAACTCACATTTCTGGCGATTAACTCGAAGTCCATATTCTTTCAATCTGGTGAGCACCAGTTCCAAATTTGCAAGGTGTTCCTCGTCATCATCTCCTGTAATCAGAATATCGTCCAGGTAACATTGTGTGCCTGGAATTCCCTGTAATACCTGCTCCATGGCCCTCTGCCAAATTGCTGGAGCCGATGCCACTCCAAAAACCAGTCTATTATACAAGCCTCTATGCGTGTTGATCGTGAGATACTGGCGTGACTCTTCCTCAATTTCCATCTGTAAGTACGCCTGTGCCAGGTCTATCTTGGTGAAGTGTTTCCCGCCAGACAACGAAGCGAAGATATCCTCAATCCGCGGAAGCGGATACTGCACCGTGTGAAGCACCGGATTAACAGTGATCTTGAAATCTCCACAGATGCGAACCTTCCCCGGTTCCCCCGGCTTGTTGCTCGATGAACACTTCATGACGGGGACAATGGGCGTGGCCCACTCACTCCAGTCTACCTTAGACAGTACTCCTGAACGTTCTAGCCCTTCCAGCTCAGCTTCCACAGCAGGTCGTATCGCATAAGGTACCGGTCTGGCTTTGAAAAATTTCGGGTTTGCATGTTCTTCAACCTTGATGTTTGCCGTAATTCCTCTCAGTGTTCCCAGTCCCTGTTGGAACACCTCTTTAGCATCGTCCAACATTCTGGACAATCGTTTAGGTTTGACATCTTTTTTACCGGAATCTACCGTTAGTGCTTTTAAGGAATGCCAGTCCATATTTATTTTTCTAATCCACTCCCGTCCCAGTAGTGGTGGACCTCCCTTAGGTAGCACATATAAGTCCATTCCTCGGCTTTCTTTGCCCTTGTGGACCACCTTTACCTCTATCTTCCCGATGGGGTATACTCTTTCCCCGTGTATGTTTTCAATACAATCTCCGTATCCCGTAGGGGAATATGTGGGAATAACCTTTTGTAATCTTGCTTATTCATGACCGTCAATGCCGATCCAGTGTCCAGTTCCATCTTCACTTGGACTCCTGCTATCTGAAGTGTGACCCAGATTGTTTGGAGGTCTGCTTCCTTACCAACATTATGTATTCTTAGACTGCCCAGTTCATTACTGCTGGAGTCTGAATTTGACTCCTGTTCGTTCGAACTGTTCTCTGTCACCTTGTGTACCTTTCTGTACTTTTCCTGCGGTGACTTTTTGTTGCTGGTCTTCTTTCCTGACCGGCATACTTTAGCTATGTGACCAAGCCTGCCACATTTTCTGCATTCCTGATTTTTGAACCAGCACTGGTTCTGATCGTGCGTTGTCTTTCCACAATGATAACATTTTACTGTACCCAAGACCATTTGATTGGTGCTGAGTTCCGGTGACCGTAGCTGCATTTCCGCAGTGCCTCTCGCTGCGGCTTCGTGCGATGCTGCAATAGTGACAGCTTTATCAAGCGTAAGATCATTCTCCTCAAGCAGTCGCTTTTGTGTTCCTTCTTTTAACAATCCACACACAAATTTATCTCTCAGCGCATCTGCTAGTCCTGTTCCAAACTGACAGTATTTGATAGCTTACGCAGTTCAATTAAAAATTCAGCGTTGCTTTTGTCTTTCAGCTGCGTTCTTCTGTAAAATTTAAATCGTTCCGCTATCATCAGCGGCGTGGGGTTTAAATGATTTTTCAGGACAGTAACAATATTCGCGAAAGTCTGATCCGCCGGTTTATCTGGTGACAGAAGGTGCTTCAATAGCCCGTATGTCTTCGCACCCATTGAGCTTAATAAGGTTAGTGCTTTCTCATCATCTGGTACCTTATTTGCTTTACAATAAACTTCCATGCGTTCTACATACGTGGTCCAATCTTCGATATCGCTATCAAAGGTATTAATGTTCCCATGTTTAGGCATCCTTGCAAGTTTTTAAATTTTTCTTTTTCTCAAAATGGCGGCTTCCCGCGCTTGTCTTCTTCCCCCGCCTACTAAAATGGCGGCTTCCCGCGCTTGGCGGTCTTTCCCGCGCTCGTCTTCTTCCTCCGCCGACTACAATGGCGGATTCCCACGTTTGCCTTCTTCCCCCGCTGGCTGCAATGGCGATTGCCGTGCTGCTGCCGTTCTCGCCTCCCCAGCGGTTCTCAATTCCCCGACGCTGCTTTTACTCCCCCGCGGTTCCCGTGGGCATTCACGCTTCCCCTGCTGTTGCGCCTCTCAGCCCCGCATGGAGCCCGGTCCTTTACACCGGCTGCGTTTGAGTTCTCCGTGGCTCTCGTGCCTTAAGCTGCCCCAGTCGCTGCGCCTCTTGGCCTCGATTGCAGCCCGGCCCTTTTCACCGGCCGTGGCCGAGTTCTCCGCCCTTTTTCCTCCGTTTTCCCTCCCCCACTCCACAGTCAACGTGGCCGACTTTCTGCTCGTGTCGCTGATCGGCTTACCCACCACTGTGGTAGAAGGGATGATCACTGCCTGTCGCTGATGGAGGGCTTCGTGGTCAGAATTTTTCTTTTTAACCCGGGTTCTCGATGCCTCCCGTGCGATGGTGCTCAGCAGGATGATGAGGGCGGATGCCTCTTCTCGACACCCGTTCTGAGGACGAAGCTGCCTTGGATGTAAAACTGCCGCAGGGTAAGATCGGACTCGTCGCCACTGTTAAGTCTGTGTGTCCCAGTTATGCTTATTATAAATCACTGGACACAGACCACAAGAATAACTTTAACAGGTCTTTACTATTCGGAGGTCAGGGCTGAACTACCCAGCAGATCCCTACACAACACTTATATACCGGTGTGGTCACCACCGGTATTACAGTATACAGCAGCCAAGAGAAAGTAGTACATCTCTTAAGGTAGTTCTCTTAAGGTGCAACAGGTTACATACACCACAAAAGCGAGACAGAGAGACAGACAGTGAGAGAGACAGACAGCGAGAGAGAGAGACAGACAGCGAGAGAGAGAGACAGACAGGGAGAGAGAGAGACAGACAGACAGCGAGAGAGAGAGAGACAGACAGCGAGAGAGAGAGAGAGACAGACAGCGAGAGAGAGAGAGACAGACAGCGAGAGAGAGAGAGAGACAGACAGCGAGAGAGAGAGAGACAGACAGTGAGAGAGAGAGAGAGAGAGAGACAGCGAGAGAGAGAGAGACAGACAGCGAGAGAGAGACAGCGAGAGACAGACAGCGAGAGAGAGAGAGACAGAGAGAGAGAGAGAGACAGACAGCGAGAGAGAGAGAGAGAGACAGAAAGCGAGACAGAGAGAGAGGCAGACAGCGAGAGAGACAGACAGCGAGAGAGAGAGACAGACAGCGAGAGAGAGAGAGCGAGAGACAGACAGGGAGAAAGAGAGAGAGACAGACAGCGAGAGAGACAGAAAGCGAGAGACAGACAGACAGCGAGAGAGAGAGAGAGAGACAGCGAGAGAGAGAGACAGACAGCGAGAGAGAGAGAGACAGACAGCGAGAGAGAGAGAGAGAGACAGACAGCGAGAGAGAGAGACAGACAGCGAGAGAGAGAGAGAGACAGACAGCGAGAGAGAGAGAGACAGCGAGAGAGAGAGAGACAGACAGCGAGAGAGACAGACAGCGAGAGAGAGACAGACAGACAGCGAGAGAGAGACAGACAGCGAGAGAGAGAGACAGCCAGTGAGAGAGAGAGAGACAGACAGCGAGAGAGAGACAGACAGACAACGAGAGAGAGAGACAGACTGCGAGAGAGAGAGAGACAGATAGCGAGAGAGAGCGAGAGAGACAGAAAGTGAGAGAGAGAGAGACAGACAGACAGCGAGAGAGAGACAGAGAGCGAGCGAGAGAGAGAGCGAGTGAGAGACAGAGAGCGAGCGAGAGAGACAGAGAGAGCAAGACAGAGAGAGAGAGCGAGACAGACAGAGAGAGCGAGACAGACAGAGAGCGAGAAAGTCAGAGAGAGCGAGACAGAGAGAGACAGAGAGAGAGAGACAGAGAGAGAGACAGAGAGAGAGACAGAGAGAGAGAGACAGAGAGAGCGAGAGACAGAGAGAGAGACAGAGGGGGAGGGAGACAGAGGGGGAGGGAGACAGAGGGGGAGGGGGACAGAGGAGGAGGGGAGAGAGGGGGAGGGGGAGAGAGGGGGAGGGGGAGAGAGACAGAGGACGAGACAGGGTGAGACAGAGAGAGAGACAGAGAGAGGGACGGAGAGAGGGACAGACAGAGAGACAGACAGAGAGACAGAGCGAGAGCGCGAGAGCGAGAGCGAGAGCAAGATTGGATTATTGGATCCAAAATTGGCTTAGTGACAGGAGGCAGAGGGTGATGGTCGAAGGTTGTTTTTGTGACTGGAAGCCTGTGTCCAGTGGTGTACCGCAGGGATCGGTGCTGGGTCCCTTGCTGTTTGTAGTGTACATTAATTAATTAGATATGAATGCAGGAGGTATGATGACACGAAAATTGGTGGAGTGGTAAATAGCGAGGAGGGAAGCCTCAGGCTACAGGACGATATAGACGGGTTGGTTAGATGGGCAGAACAGTGACAAAGAGGGGGAATTTCATCACCCAGAGAGTGGTGAACCTGTGGAATTCTCTGCCACAGAAGGCAGTAGAGGCCAATTCATTAAATATATTCTAGAAGGAGTTGGATATATTTATTAAGGCTAAAGGGATTAAGGGATATGGGGAGAAGGCAAGGACAGGGTACCGAGTTTGGATGATCAGCCATGATCTTATTGAATGGCGGAGCAGGCTCGAGGGGCCGAATGGCCTACTCCTGCTCCTATCTTCTATGTTTCTATGTTTCTAAATGGAATCTAACCCTGAAAAGTGTGAGGTGATGCATTTTGGGAAGACGAACAAGGCCAAGGAATACACAATGAATGCTAAGACAGGAAACCTGGTGTGCATGCACACAGATCCCTGAAGGCAGCAGGACAGGTAGATAAGGTGGTTAAAAAGGCATATGGGATACTTGCCTTCATTAGCCGACGCACAGAGTATAAGAGCAGGGGGGTTATGATGGAGCTGTACAAAACGCTAGTTAGGCCACAGCTGGAATACTGTGTGCAGTTCTGGTTGCCACACTATATAGGAAGGATGTGATTGCATTGGAGAGGGTGCAGAAGAGATTCTCCAGGATGTTACCAGGGCTGGAGCGCTTCAGCAATGAAGAGAGACTGGACAGGCTGGGGTTGTTTTCCTTAGAGCAGAGAAGGCTGAGGGGGGACCTGATTGAGGTGCACAAAATTATGAGGGGCATAGTTAGAAAGGAACTTTTCCCCTTAGTAGAGGGGTCAGTAGAGAGAGTGACAGCGAGAGAGAGAGAGAGAGCGAGAGCGAGAGAGCAATAGCGAGAGAGAGAGCGAGAAAGCGAGAGCGAGAGCGAGAGAGAGAAAGAGCAAGATTGGATTATTGGATCCAAAATTGGCTTAGTGACAGGAGGCAGAGGGTGATGGTCGAAGGTTGTTTTTGTGACTGGACGCCTCTGTCCAGTGGTGGACCGCAGGGATCGGTGCTGGGTCCTGTCAGATCCGTGATTCTTTAAATAGGATGTTTCCCCAAGAACTACACGGAGGCTGTAACTTAATCAACAGGAATTTACTGGAGTAGGGTAGTCTCAAGACTGAAGTACAGAAGCCTGCTCCGGCTTTATATACAGGTGTGGTCACTGCCGGTACTACAGTATACAGGAGCTGTAAAACAGTTCTCTCTTAAAGGTACATACACAACAATTCCTCCCCTTTTAGATTAACAGTACCATAACATTCATTTAACAATTAACATTTTTAACATGCAACATTAACTGAAAATAGTCCATTTATAGATTCAGTCTTTGGGGCGGCTTCCTGATCCTTTCGGGATAGCGCCTTTCCTGAGGTTCTTGTTCTTGGTGCGGAGGCGATTCTGGCCCCTTTTCGTCGGTTAGTTCATCGGTTTCCACTGCTACTGGTTCGGAGGTAGATGCTACCGGTATGTCGGGTTCATTCCCAGGTACTCGAGACATGGGGTTGACTCGTTCCTGTGACGCTAAGATCTGATCGTCGTGGCATCTCACAATGTTCTCCCCGACATCCACTGTGTACATTAATGGCCCCTGCCTTGTGCATATCGTTCCGGGTTGCCATTTCTCTGTTCGGTAGTCACGGGCCAAGACTGGTTGTCCTACATTGAAGCTCCTTGTCGGCTTCTCATTGATGTGCTGGAATTGTTTATCCTCAACATTTCTTCGCACATTGGGTCTGAGCAAATCCAGATGAGACCTCAACCTTCGGTTAAAGAACATCATGGCCAGGGTCTGGTTGGTAACTGCATGTGTCGCCTTTCTGTAGGCTAATAGGAAATTGTCCACCTTATGCTGCAGTGGAATGTCGTCATCGCACGTGGACTTTACTGCTTTTTTAAAGGTTTGTACGAACCTCTCAGCCAATCCATTTGTGGCTGGATGATATGGGGCGGATGTGTAATGCCTTACCCCATTCCTTCTCATAAATTTTCGAAACTCTTCGGACACAAACTGTGGTCCATTATCAGAGCAAATCTGCTCTGGCAAGCAGTTCCTGGCAAATATGGTCCGTAGGACTGCAATTGTTTTCTCTGTAGTGGTTGAGGACATTTTTATCACCTCAAACCATTTTGAGTGAGCATTAACTGCTATTAAGAACATTGAGTCCATGAATGGACCAGCAAAATCAATATGCACCCGTTGCCATGGAGAGGAGGACCACTCCCATGGGTGTAGAGGGGCATGTGGTGGTGCATTTTGGACCTTCTGGCATCCTGAGCAGCTCTTGGTTAGGTCCTCGATTTGTTGATCGATCCCCGGCCACCACACATAAGCCCTAGCAAGGCTTTTCATTTTCACCCCTCCCAGATGACCTTCATGAAGCTCATTTAGCACTCTCTCCCTTAACTTGGGTGGAATCATCACTCGGGATCCACACATCACTGTCCCCTGGCATACTGACAGCTGTTCTCTTCTGGATGAGAATGCTGGCAACAGTGAGTCGCCATGTGTTGGCCATCCCCTCACCGTCAAATCATATACCCGAGACAGTGTCGGATCATTGCGGGTCTCCTTCTCTATATCCGCGTTCGTTACTGGCAATCGTTCAATTATTGACGAAAAAAATATCTCGATAGGGTCCACTGCTGGTGCTTCCTCCACAGTAGGCACTGGCAGGCGTGATAGCCCATCAGCGTTTCCATGCTGTTTCGTGCCTTTATATTCTACTAGCTGGGGAGCCCCGCGTTGCGAGGGCAATTTTGGGGCGCGAGGGCAATTTTGGGGCGCTTGGTCTCCCTGCCTCTGTGTGTCCCCCCTCTCCCTGTCATGTCCTCTCCCTGTCCTATCCCTCCCTCCCCTCCCCTCCTCTCCCTCCCCTCCCCTGTCTCCCTCCCTCCCTCCCCTCGCCCACACCCACCCCCGCTCCCCCACTCCCCTCTGTCCCTCTCTCCGGCCCCTCCCCCTGCCTAGCGCCTGAGGTCCGGAGCTGAGGTCCCCCACGTATGGCGCGGCTGATGGACGGCCGCTGTGGGCGGGCGGGCGGCGCATGCGCGGTCAGTGGGCAATTTTGGGGCGCTTGGTCTCCCTGCCCCTGTGTGTCCCCCCTCTCCCTGTCATGTCCTCTCCCTGTCCTATCCCTCCCTCCCCTCCCCTCCTCTCCCTCCCCTCCCCTCCTCTCCCTCCCTCCCTCCCCTCGCCTCCCCCACTCCCCTCTGTCCCTCTCTCCGGCCCCTCCCCCTGCCTAGCGCCTGAGGTCCGGAGCTGAGGTCCCCCGCGTATCGCGCGGCTGGTGGATGGCCGCTGTGGGCGGGCGGGCGGCCCATGCGCGGTCAGTGTGGGCGGCGCATGCGCGGTCAGTGCGGCCCCACGATTTCCCAAGGCTCGCCTCCCCCGCGATTTCCCGAGGCTCTCCCCCCCGTGATTTCCCGAGGCTCTCCCCCCCCCCGCGATTTCCCGAGGCTCTCCCCCCCCCGCGATTTCCCGAGGCTCCCCCCCCGCGATTTCCCGAGGCTCTCCCCCCCCGCGATTTCCCGAGGCTCTCCCCCACCCCGCGATTTCCCGAGGCTCTCCCCCCCCCCATTAAATTGTTATTTAATTCCCTAACACATCATTAAAATATTTACCTTAGTTCCCTAACACAGAAAATGTGGGGGAAAAAATTATGAAAAATCAAGATGGCGGCCACTCACCTCGGTTCAGAAGGATAAGGCCCGACCGGTCAGGTCACCGAAGCGTAGGATTGGTCAATCGTCGAGTCACTCGACACTCAACTGTAGGAAGGAACCCGCCGTCCGATTGGTGGACCTCGATGTCACACGGTCGCTAATGAGATGCTAATGAGCGGAACGCTGAACTTTTTGGGATACCGCGGGCGGGATTTTTGTCCGGCCAAAACGTAAATATGCCTATGACCGGTCCGGAATCGCAAGCTTTCTTTTGAGGTGACGCGCGCGTCGGTACGCTCTGTAACTTTCAAACGTATAGAGAACGGACGGACAGACAGACATCGGGACAGACATCGGGACAGACAGACAGAAGAGCCGCTTTATATATATAGATTTCATATTGATTCGCCCCTAGAAACAGGGACCATCTTTGTAACCGTTGTGCAGTCATCACTGGAACGCCCTTCTTAGGATTAAAGATGGAGACAAGTGGTTGGTGGTCAGTCAGCAAGGTGAACTTCTGCCCATGCAGATAGTGGTTGAATTTTTTTACACCCCATACTAGGCTGAGGGCCTCCCTGTCAATCTGGGCATAGTTGCGCTCGGCTGAGGTTAGTGACCGAGACGCAAAGGCTACTGGCCTCTCCAACCCGTCTAGGAATTTGTGCAACAGCACCGCTCCAATACCATAGGGTGATGCATCACATGCCAAACGAATTGGTAGTGCTGGGTTGAAAGGGGCCAACACCTCTTTTGATGTGATCAATTCTTTACACTTCTGGAAAGCTCGTCTACATTCGTCATTCCACTTCCATGGCACCCCTGTTTGCAATAGGGTGTTCAGTGGGTGTAATACCGTGGAGAAATTTGGTAAGAACTTATGGTAGTAGTTTACCAGCCCAAGGAACGACTTCAGTTGTGACACATTTTCCGGTGCTGGAGCCTTGACTACTGCCTCAATCTTTTCAGGGGACCTATGTAACCCCTCTTAATCGATGACGTGGCCACAATACGAGATCTGCTTCTGGAAAAACTCGCACTTGTGGCGATTAGCTCGTAGCCCATATTCCTTTAATCTGGTGAGCACCTTCTCCAAGTTGGCGAGATGATCACTGTCATTTTCGCTCGTGACCAGGATGTCGTCCAAATAACACTGGGTCCCTGGAATCCCTTGCAGGACCTGATCCATCACCCTTTGCCAAATAGCCGGAGCCGATGCTACCCCGAACACCAGCCGGTTGTATTGATAGAGACCTTTATGAGTGTTGATCGTGAGGTATTGTTTCGAGGCTTCTTCTACCTCCATTTGCAAGTACGCCTGGGCTAGATCAATTTTGGTGAAGCGTTTACCTCCAGATAGCGAGGCGAAAATATCCTCAATTCGTGGAAGCGGATATTGTACCGTGTGAAGGACTGGGTTCACTGTCACCTTAAAATCCCCACAGATGCGGACCTTCTTTGGTTCCCCAAGCATATTAATCAACGACCTCTTCATTACAGGAACGATGGGTGTAGCCCACTCACTCCAGTCTACTTTGGACAGTACTCCTGAACGTTCCAACCCTTCCAGCTCTGCTTTGACGACTGGTCTGATCGCATAAGGCACTGGTCTGGCCTTAAGAAACTTTGGGCTTGCATTTTCCTCTATTTTAATCGTTGCTGTTCTGCCTTTTAGTGTTCTGAGTCCCTCCTGGAACACTTCTTTTGCGTCAGTTAGCATTTTTGACAGTCGTCCAGGTGTGACGTCGTCATCCTTTTTGGCCTCAACCTTCAGTGCCTGTATGGAATGCCAATCTAATTGTATCTTCCGGATCTATTCACGTCCTAGCAGTGGTGGTCCTCCATCTGGCAATACATATAAGTCCATTTTAGGTATTTCCTGGCCTTTGTATATCACTTTCACCCTTATTTTTCCTTTGGGGTAGACTTTTTGCCCCGTGTACGTCTTCAAGACAATCTCTGTAGCTTTCAAGGGTATATGTGAAAATAGCCGCTTGTAGTCCCTTTGGTTTATGACTGTTAGGGCTGATCTTGTGTCCAATTCCATTTTCACTTGAACTCCGTCTATCTTGAGTGTAACCCAGATAGTCTGGTGATCCTCCATTTTGGTTACCTTATGTAGTTTCAGACAACCCAGCTCCTTGCTTCCGGAGTCTGTGTCACTTTTCTGTTTGTCTGAACTACTGTCCATCACCTTGTGTACCTTTTTGTACTTCTCCTGTGGAGATTTCTTGCTGTTGGTTTTCTTCCCAGACCTGCAGACTCTTGCTATGTGTCCTGCTTTTCCACACTGTCTGCACACTTGGTCCTTGAACCAACAATCCTTCTGGTCGTGTGTTGTTCTGTCGCAGCGATAACACTTCCCTGTTCCATATGACATTTCATTGGTGCCATATTCTTGTGGTCTCCGTTGTATCTCTGCAGTGCCCCTTGCGGCTGTTTCGTGTGATACTGCCATGCTGAAAGCCTTGTCCAGCGTAAGATCCTTTTCTGATAGAAGCCGTTTCTGGGTTCCTTCACTTTGAAGCCCACACACAAACTTGTCCCTTAACGTATCTGCTAGTCCCACTCCAAACTGGCAGTGTCTCGATAGCTTGCGCAGTTCCGTTAAGTACTCAGCATTACTTTCGTCTTTATGCTGGTTCCTTTTGTGGAACTTAAATCTTTCTGCTATCAGCAGCGGTGTGGGGTTTAAGTGGTCCTGTAGGATTTCTACTATGCTTTCGAAATTCTTATTCACGGGCTTCTCTGGGGTTATTAGGTTTCGCAGTAAGCCATAAGTTTTTGCACCCATGGAATTTAACAAAACCAGTGCTTTCCTAGCATCTGGCACTTCATTCGCCCTGCAGTACACCTCAATACGTTCCACATATGTCGCCCAATCTTTGACTTCATTGTCGAACGTAGAGATACTGCCATTCTTCGGCATCCCTGGGTGTGATTAAACTGTCTAAAATGGCGTCTCCCGCGCTCTCCCTTCTTCTCCCCGCGGACACTGTTCAGCCCTTGAGCCCTGGCTGTGCTTTACCCTCTTTATCTCCGTTTTGTTTTTTCTCGACGCGGCTCGGTTTTCAACCCCCGGCTGCGCCCTGTGCGCTTCACCCTCTCTCTTACCCCATCGACGCTGCTCGGCTTTTTCTCTGCCATCGGTCGGCTCCAGCCGCCGCTGTTCAGTAAGGGTCTGCGCTGTACCTGTTGTCAGTCTGTTGCTGGATCGTCGTGGATGGGGAACCAAGCCCGGCTCTCAACAGCCTCCCCTGCGATGTTCACTCTCTGCTGGACGACTGGGCGGTTGCTCGTGGTCGACGCCCGTGCTTCTGGCCTCGACTTTCTTCCACCGCCCTCCCGGAGCGAATCCTTGTAGGGAAATGCAGAGTTGCAGGTAGATTCGAATCGACACTCGTCGCCACTGTTAGATCCGTGATTCTGAGAGTATGATGTTTTCAAATAACTACATGGATGCTGTAACTTAACAATCAACAGGTGTTTACTGGAGTAGGGTAGTCTCAAGACTGGGGGTACAGAGGCATGCTCAAGGCTTATATACAGGTGTGGTCACAGCCGGTACTACAGTATACAGGAGCTGTAAAAGTAGTTCTCTCTTAAAGGTACATACACTACAGAAACCATGCTTGCAGTAGGTTTGTACAAGGTAAATTATTTTCTTGCTTCCAACATTTATCCCTTCCTCTCCTGAACACTCTGATTCGTACTGCCATACAATTCATCCAATATTACACCCAAGTGGATGTTCTCCTCATATGTGGTTTGACATTTTGGTTGGGATTTTAAATTTCACCGCTCCTGGCACACATCAGGAACGCATATCAGGAAATGCAGCACCCCAACCTGTGATTCGCTGAATATTAATTTACTTGCCTTGAAAAAATCCTGTCTGAGTGTATTTAGGCTTGTGATGTGGGGACAGCGCAGCTGAACCTGATCTCACCTGACTATCAGGACACCTCCTGTTGTACCTGTGCGGCTTTTCCCCCACTTTTTGTACAAAACTACTAAATGATTGTCATTAAAACTATATGAAGAATAAAAACAGTAAATATTGGAATAAGGGAGGAAAGCTCTACATCTCAGATGCCATCAAGGACCTTCCTTTCCCTCGGTACTGAGAGTGACCGTCAGCTGTCACAAATGTAAATCTCCTTCCTTTGGACTCTCCAATGGGTCCAATAGGGATCAGTGGCATAAAAATCTGGGAGAACAGGACTCTTAGAGGGCATGGGCCTGAGTGCTGTGCTCCCAGCTCCCCAACATAACATAAAAGCTCCTTTTCCTCTGATCAGTCTGGGCTGGATTTAAATCCAGATGCCATTGATGAAAGGAAAGCCTCTGTGCTGCTCTTACCTGATATTATTCTAAAATGGTTCGAATCAACAGATGCCTTACGTTAGTAAGTTAAGTCAAATTAAATACAGGCAATTATCAACTGTAGATGATTGGAACATTTTAATTTTCACAGGATTGAATGTACCAAATCCAGCGTTCATATCAAGACCGAGCAGTGGGCGCCAACCCCGTGTGTATGTTTCTAGTGACTCGGATGAGGAGTGGACGCCTAAACTTCTTGTGAAAAATCCACCAAGTAAATTGGATGTGTTTTCTTTGTTAAAGTATTAAATGTGCTTTTTTAACACCCTGATTATAACCAGTTTGTCCAGCAACTAGTACATATTTTTTGTCAGCAGGCAGTTACTTTGAAGTTTTGGAGAGCTGGAAATACAAGTAAATTGTCTGATCACATTTTCCCTTCTACTTGTGTAAGTTTTCTTTACTTTTTAGCTGCATAACATGTTGATTCTTTTTTGGGCCTGAATAAAAAAGATATTTTTAGAATCTTCATGCTGTTAACATAAATAAACTGAAATCTGAGATTATCTCAATCACACTGATGTCTTTCTTTTTTTAAGAGTTAAGATTCTTTAAACCTCTCTTTAAGAATGAAGATACCAAGAAGACTAAGAACGAGAATACCAGAAAGGTAATTCAAAGTGAACAGAAATTCTTATCAGACTAATATTTCAAAATTCAAACAATCTGCTAGATAATCACGGCAGGCCTGTCAGCATCTGAAGGATGTATCGATACAAGTTCCCACCCAAACATTAACCAGTCTTTCTCCTTCAGACACGAATTGAGCTGCTGCACACTTCCAGCATTTTCTGTCTTTATCTCAGATTTATATTAAACAATTTTTCTTTTTCATTCTGCTGCATGAGTGCCCAATTTACAGTCCATGGTGCCTGGCAACTTGGTTCTATTTTTATTTATATTTCATACTTGGTTATTTGTCCTTGAAATTCATGGCCTGGAGAGTTGGAAAGGTCTCTTAGCGCTGTTGGTGGATAAATCCTCCACCAGCATCCCAAAATCTGTGAAAATCAGCAGCTTGAAATAACTGCAAATTAATCGGAACATGGACTTCAATTTTATATGTTGCCCATGAGGCTCCACAATATGGATCTAGCTGGTTCATGAAGACAAAACTCCTTGGTCACTGCTGCTGTACTAACATTTCAAGGTTCCTCTTCCTGTCGTTGTAATCAAAAATTGCAATTCTCATGTTAGGAACTAGATTTGAGGGGCAAAATGTCCAGTGATGCAGGGCTGAAGAAACATCAGCCCTTAATTTTGGTGACAAGCATGGCAGATACTTTAAAGAAAATTGTATCTGCTTCTAGATCCTCCATTTATTTCCTCTCGTGGGCTCTTGTCTCTGACTAACCTTCTCTAGCTATGATGCTTCATGAACGAGCAATTAGCTTTTACTTCAAGGGGAATGTTCTGTGTGCAAAGTGGTTTGAATCTGCAATACTTTTCTCCATGTGTGGTACGACAAGCCCAGACAAATTCAATTTTGATTCTTGGTCTGTGCTGAGATTTGGCAGTGGGGCAACTCCACTGGGCCTCAGGGTTCCCAGAAATAAAATTAGTCAGGGTCCCTGCTCTTGATTGCTGTGTTTTGAGCTCTGCTGAAAAAGTACGTGTGTGTAGAGTTAGAGGAGACCATCATCAAGCTGTGCTTTGGTGCCTCCTGAATCTTGAGTTGCTTGCCAATACTTGCTATCCAGACACATGGGCAAGGCACAGGAGAACAATTAGCACCTTTAGAACTGTAATTCAATTGCTTCAGGAGTGCAAGGAGAAAATGGGGAAGGAAAGTATTGTAGCTGATAGGTACTTATTCAAACAGTTAATACCTTATCTCTCATTTTGTTTTTGTATTCTAAATTTCTGTGTACAGCCTTCAGAAACACAGCTGGCGGAATGGATGTGCTAAAGTTTGGAAAGATAATTCCATGTTCCACAGAATGAAGATAATTGTTTCCTGTTGCTTGTGTACATCAGCTGAAATTCAATGTTAGTTTTTCGGCACTGTCAAATATTACCTCTCTTTTAGGGATTGTGTGTGGTGTGGGAAGACCAGAGGTGAAGGAGTGAAAACATGTGTCAAATCTCCTCCTCTCTCATTTTCCTGAAGGCACTGATTCATGAGTAGATATGTTTCCTTAGTCTGTCCTGACTTAATGGGCAGCCCTGTTGGTATTTGTTAAATGGCTGTTCTTCATGCGTTAGGCTCTCATTGTTGGAGAAGGTCAATCCTGTTTTCATATACACGCACACAAACCTTTCCAGAAGTGATGATCAGTTAGCAATCATTGGGAATCCTGGCTAATTTTATTCCCTTCCTTGCAAAAGGGTGCTGAGGTTAATTTAATAGGTTTACCACATTTGCTGAGATCAGTATCAGTACAGTACAGTATCAAACAGGGGAACTATCTGATATATGTGGCTCAGCACTACACTGGGGAGCAACTGCATTTCCCCAGTTGGGTAATTGGGTAGCTCTGTTTATTAAATATCCTACAATAACTAATGGAGAGGAACAATAGACAACTGCTTTGACTTGTAATGCAGGGAGTCCTGAGGCAGCTATTGTCTACTTCAGGTGCTGTGAGGTACATTTTCTCTCTCACATTCTGCATTTTAGAACCAAAAAACCCCGTCACAGATTGTGTCCCATTTCAAAGTGGCTGAAGATGAAGTTTTCCGAGGCTTCACTGAGGAAACTGCTTCAGCTAAGGAAGAGACAGTTTCAGTTCAAAAGATCAGAATAGAAATGAGTACCTTGGTTTGTGAAAGTGAAGCTTGTAGTGAATCCAATAAAGGTATTTGTCCTGGAATAAAGTATCTCAGTAAAGTATTTCTATTTTGAATAATTGAAGTTAGTTAATGAGCAAGAGATGTTCTATGTTAATAATGTCACCACAACAGTAGTCATTTAAATCAGATTAACGCAATATCTTGCTTATTTATGTAAATAAATAAATAAATAAAGACTTGCATTTCTATAGCGCCTTTCACGACCACCAGACGTCTCAAAGTGCTTTACAGCCAATGAAGTACTTTTTGAAGTGCAGTCACTGTCGTAATGTAGGAAACGTGGCAGCCAATTTGCGCACAGTGAGCTCCCAATAGCAGCAATGTGATAATGACATGATAATCTGTTTTTTTATGTTGATTGAGGGATAAATATTGGTCAGGGACACCGGGGATAGCGCCCCTGCTCTTCTGCAAAATAGTGCCATAGGATCTTTTACATCCACCTGAGAGAGCAGACGAGGCCTCGGATTAACGTCTCATCTAAAAGACGGCACCTCCGACAGTGCGGCACTGCCTCAGCAATGCACTGGAGTGTCCGCCTTGATTTTTGTGCTTAAGTCCCTAATGTGGTACTTGAACCCACAACCTTGTGACTCAGAGGTGAGAGTGCTACCCACAGAGCCACATATCTTCAGCATCTCCTGTTCAACAAAAAACAAGCTTTACATGCAAGAATATTAAAACTAATTGGTTCAATTTTTGATCATGATTTTCTGGATTTATTCCACAGTTGTCTGTACTGGAAAGATCTTGGGGTCAGCAAATGAGGAAACCACCAGAGAGACTGAAAGCAGAAGATGCTTTTTGAGAAATAGAGAGAGAAAAGTTTACACTGAAGAAAGGGAGCTTTGTGACGATGATTACCTATGTATGTGCAAAGTAACCTATCCATTTCCTCAGGGCAGGAATAATTATTGGGCGTTTTGGTGTGATGACATAGGGGCCTTGGTAGGCCAGGGGATTGGTGGAGCAATGCAGCATGTCAGAGTGGTGGGACAGGAGTGCAGGCCTCTATTTGCCCACAAACAGGCACCGAATTTCCTTTTTCAAGAAGGAATTCAAATCACAAATATGATCCCCAAACTGTTGTGTATGTAATATGTGTGCTACTTTGAACCTATGGACAGGACTGCACTACTTGTTGGGCGTAGTGATACGCAGTACCACTCCTGGCCATAGGGGTATAAATAGTACTGTGGGTACTGATCCTCCTCAGTTCCCGCCTGTGGGCATGAAGTAAAGACCTATGTGTAGTCCCTACCTCCAACCAGTAAAGACCTGTTTGAGTTATACGTTTAAGTCTTTGTGTTAATTGTTCAATACAATACACATACTTAACACTGGCGACGAGTCAGGTTCTTACGCTGCGGCAGTTATTCCACGGCGGCTTCGTCCACAGACAGGACATTGCAGAGAGGTTTCAAATCTCACCACCCCACTGGAAGCGACAGGCATTAGGACCCTGAAGCCTCCATCAGCGACTGAAAACGGGAGGACAGAAGACATCCTGCAGCTTTTTCAACCTCGGTGGTGGGTAAGCCAAGCAGCGTTGGCTGCAAAGACAGGGCTGGGGGAAGTCGGAGGTAGAAGGGCGATCGATCGAAATCCCTGATAAGGGCCGCACTCGGGCAGGAAGGCGCAGTGTCGGCAGACACTGAAGGCGCGAGAGCCGCGGTGAAAAGCGCGGGCCATCGATCACGGCGGAGATAAGGGCCGCACTCGGGGCTGAAGGGAGACGGCATCGGGGGACGGGTGAAGACCGCCAAGCGTGGGAAAACCGCCATTTTGTGGGCGGAGGACGACGGCAAGAGCGGGAAGCCGCCATCTTGGATAGCAGCAAAAAAAAAAAAAAAATCTGAGAAATTGCAAATCTGATAAAGTACTACAATGCCTAAACACGGGAATATTAGCAACTTTGATAGTGACATCGAAGATTGGGCCATATATGTTGAACGAGTTAAAAATTATTGTAAGGCCAATAAAATTCGTGAGGCTGATAAAGCACTAACATTATTAAATTTAATGGGTGCGAAGACATACGGGCAATTGAAACACCTGTTATCAACAGATGAACCGGCGGATAAGACGTTCGATGAGATTGTTACTGTCCTGAAAGATCATCTAAACCCCACGCCGCTGATGCTAGCGGAACGATTTAAATTTTACGACAGAAGGCAGCTACAGCATGAAAGCAATGCTGATTATTTGCTGGAATTGCGTAAATTAGCGAAATATTGCCAGTTTGGAATGGGACTGACAGAGGCACTTCGAGACAAATTTGTGTGTGGTTTATTTAAACAGGATACACAAAAGCGACTGCTCGAGGAGAATGAGCTGACGCTTGAGAAGGCGGTCACTATGGCAGCAGCACACGAAGCCGCAGCGAGAGGCACGGCAGTAATGCAGCTACGGTCACCGGAGCTCAGTGCACACAAATTGGGTATGAGTTCTGGCAAATGTTATCGTTGTGGAAAGACAACGCATGATCAGAACCAGTGTTGGTTTAAAAACCAAGAATGTAGAACTTGTGGTAGGCTTGGACATATAGCTAGAGTATGCAGGTCAGGGAAGAAGACCAGCAACAAGAAGTCACCGCAAGGAAAATACGCAAAGGTACACAAGGTGACCGAACAGGAGTCCGATTCAGACGCTAGCAGTAATGAACTGGCTAGCTTAAGCTGTAATGAACTGGCTAGCTTAAGAGTACTCAACGCTGGTAAGGGTGCAGACCTCCAGACAATTTGGGTCACTCTTCAGATAGAAGGAGTCCAAGTAAAACTGGAATTGGACACTGGATCGGCATTGACGGTCATAAATAAGAAAGATTACGGAAAGTTATTCCAACATATTCCCCTACAGGATACGGGGATTATATTGAAAACATACACGGGGCAAAGAGTGTACCCCATCGGGAAAATAGAGGTTGCAGTGGTCCACAAGGGCGAAGACAGTCAAATAATGGACATATATGTGATATCTGAAGGAGGTTCTCCACTACTAGGATGGGAGTGGATTAGGAAAATGAATATGGACTGGCATTTCCTACAAACAATAACGAGTGAGAACTCGGTGAAGATAGTCGGCCCAGACTCTGGAACGGATGATGGTAAGCCCAACTCAGGTGCAAAAGACAAAGTTTCAGCACAGAATTCCACTGAGCAACAACAACATAGTTTAACTGTGGATTCTGAGTCTGGCAAGTCTACTGATGTGCCCATTTCTGAGGGACACCGGGCTCGAACTCAACTCCATTTCAAACTACAACAGCAATTAGAACAAATGCTTCGCCGTTGTGAGCAAGAGTTGAATGCAACGAAAGAGTTCTTTGATATAGAGTTGGAGAATCTGGAAAGACAACAGAAGCAGCTGATGGAGAAAATGGAGCAGGAGCACACAAAACGTCTGATGTCAGAGGAGTTAACGGTCAGCCAACTCCTGCATATGCTGAAGGACAGGACTCTGAAATGGGAAAAACTTGAACACGAACTTCAATATTCAAACGAAAGGGGTTCGGAGCTCTCAAAGGTTATTGGAAGAGCTGAGGTGGCAACACAGACTGAGATGACTGCAACAGAGCAGCCCTTGGATGCCAAAAGTACGCTGACTCACGTCAACGTAGAACAACAGACCGCTGAAACAGCTGCTCCGGTAGAGGGATTGAATAGTCCGATCAATCAATCTCCAAAAGAAGTTGAAGTAGTAAAATCCCAAATGAGGTCATTAGTAAACGACTTGCTGAAAGCCCAGAAAAAGCTGGATGAAGAGGTACGCATGAAGAAGTCTCTTCAGGAAAGATGTCTGGACTTGGAACAAAAGCTGGCTAACGCCCAGCTGGGTATGGAGGAAATAGAAGACCCTCTCGCTGGCCTAGATCAGGACGACACCGAATATTACTATGTCCTGTCCTGCCCAACTTGTAACTTCGACTCCCACCATACAGAAATCATGGAGGAGCACCGAAAGTCTACGGAACATCGGGAGAAGGTGGCTCTACTACGGAAAAAGGAGGGAGAGAAGGAGGAACTGCGCATGCAGCTGGCAGCTGACAGTGGAGCCCAGAGAGTCTCCAAGAAGCAGAAAAGGAAAAGTCGAAACAGAAGATGACCCATCTGAACCATTATTACCTCTACCAGATCACACACGTGGTCCCTCCGAACGGAGCCAATTCAGTTCGGAAGTTCAAACTGTTAAATCCATGGAAGGACTATTGAATGAGTCACTCCAGCAACGTGAACCGACTCCACCACAGAGATTGAATCTGTGAACTGTTTTCCGCAGAGACTGAATCTGTGATCTGTTTTGACATGAAGTTATCTATGTATCTATGTTATTCTGTTATGTAAACCTGAAGTTATATATGTATATATGTTATTACGTTATGTTAAATGGGGAGATGACTGTAAAGCTAGGAAGGGAGGAATGTTGTGTATGTAATATGTGTGCTACTTTGAACCTATGGACAGGACTGCACTACTTGTTGGGCGTAGTGATACGCAGTACCACTCCTGGCCATAGGGGTATAAATAGTACTGTGGGTACTGATCCCCCTCAGTTCCCGCCTGTGGGCATGAAGTAAAGACCTATGTGTAGTCCCTACCTCCAACCAGTAAAGACCTGTTTGAGTTATACGTTTAAGTCTTTGTGTTAATTGTTCAATACAATACACATACTTAACACTGGCGACGAGTCAGGTTCTTACCCTGCGGCAGTTATTCCACGGCGGCTTCGTCCACAGACAGGACATTGAAGAGAGGTTTCAAATCTCACCACCCCACTGGAAGCGACAGGCATTAGGACCCTGAAGCCTCCATCAGCGACTGAAAACGGGAGGACAGAAGACATCCTGCAGCTTTTTCAACCTCGGTGGTGGGTAAGCCAAGCAGCGTTGGCTGCAAAGACAGGGCTGGGGGAAGTCGGAGGTAGAAGGGCGATCGATCGAAATCCCTGATAAGGGCCGCACTCGGGCTGGAAGGCGCAGCGTCGGCAGACACTGAAGGCGCGAGAGCCGCGGTGAAAAGCGCGGGCCATCGATCACGGCGGAGATAAGGGCCGCACTCGGGGCTGAAGGGAGACGGCATCGGGGGACGGGTGAAGACCGCCAAGCGCGGGAAAACCGCCATTTTGTGGGCGGAGGACGACGGCAAGAGCGGGAAGCCACCATCTTGGATAGCAGCAAAAAAAAAAAAAAAATCTGAGAAATTGCAAATCTGATAAAGTACTACAATGCCTAAACATGGGAATATTAGCAACTTTGATAGTGACATCGAAGATTGGGCCATATATGTTGAACGAGTTAAAAATTATTGTAATGCCAATAAAATTCATGAGGCTGATAAAGCACTAACATTATTAAATTTAATGGGTGCGAAGACATACGGGCAATTGAAACACCTGTTATCAACAGATGAACCGGCGGATAAGACGTTCGATGAGATTGTTACTGTCCTGAAAGATCATCTAAACCCCACGCCGCTGATGCTAGCGGAACGATTTAAATTTTACGACAGAAGGCAGCTACAGCATGAAAGCAATGCTGATTATTTGCTGGAATTGCGTAAATTAGCGAAATATTGCCAGTTTGGAACGGGACTGACAGAGGCACTTCGAGACAAATTTGTGTGTGGTTTATTTAAACAGGATACACAAAAGCGACTGCTCGAGGAGAATGAGCTGACGCTTGAGAAGGCGGTCACTATGGCAGCAGCACACGAAGCCGCAGCGAGAGGCACGGCAGTAATGCAGCTACGGTCACCGGAGCTCAGTGCACACAAATTGGGTATGAGTTCTGGCAAATGTTATCGTTGTGGAAAGACAACGCATGATCAGAACCAGTGTTGGTTTAAAAACCAAGAATGTAGAACTTGTGGTAGGCTTGGACATATAGCTAGAGTATGCAGGTCAGGGAAGAAGACCAGCAACAAGAAGTCGCCGCAAGGAAAATACGCAAAGGTACACAAGGTGACCGAACAGGAGTCCGATTCAGACGCTAGCAGTAATGAACTGGCTAGCTTAAGCTGTAATGAACTGGCTAGCTTAAGAGTACTCAACGCTGGTAAGGGTGCAGACCTCCAGACAATTTGGGTCACTCTTCAGATAGAAGGAGTCCAAGTAAAACTGGAATTGGACACTCGATCGGCATTGACGGTCATAAATAAGAAAGATTACGGAAAGTTATTCCAACATATTCCCCTACAGGATACGGGGATTATATTGAAAACATACACGGGGCAAAGAGTGTACCCCATCGGGAAAATAGAGGTTGCAGTGGTCCACAAGGGCGAAGACAGTCAAATAATGGACTTATATGTGATATCTGAAGGAGGTTCTCCACTACTAGGACGGGAGTGGATTAGGAAAATGAATATGGACTGGCATTTCCTACAAACAATAACGAGTGAGAACTCGGTGAAGATAGTCGGCCCAGACTCTGGAACGGATGATGGTAAGCCCAACTCAGGTGCAAAAGACAAAGTTTCAGCACAGAATTCCACTGAGCAACAACAACATAGTTTAACTGTGGATTCTGAGTCTGGCAAGTCTACTGATGTGCCCATTTCTGAGGGACACCGGGCTCGAACTCAACTCCATTTCAAACTACAACAGCAATTAGAACAAATGCTTCGCCGTTGTGAGCAAGAGTTGAATGCAACGAAAGAGTTCTTTGATATAGAGTTGGAGAATCTGGAAAGACAACAGAAGCAGCTGATGGAGAAAATGGAGCAGGAGCACACAAAACGTCTGATGTCAGAGGAGTTAACGGTCAGCCAACTCCTGCATATGCTGAAGGACAGGACTCTGAAATGGGAAAAACTTGAACACGAACTTCAATATTCAAACGAAAGGGGTTCGGAGCTCTCAAAGGTTATTGGAAGAGCTGAGGTGGCAACACAGACTGAGATGACTGCAACAGAGCAGCCCTTGGATGCCAAAAGTACGCTGACTCACGTCAACGTAGAACAACAGACCGCTGAAACAGCTGCTCCGGTAGAGGGATTGAATAGTCCGATCAATCAATCTCCAAAAGAAGTTGAAGTAGTAAAATCCCAAATGAGGTCATTAGTAAACGACTTGCTGAAAGCCCAGAAAAAGCTGGATGAAGAGGTACGCATGAAGAAGTCTCTTCAGGAAAGATGTCTGGACTTGGAACAAAAGCTGGCTAACGCCCAGCTGGGTATGGAGGAAATAGAAGACCCTCTCGCTGGCCTAGATCAGGACGACACCGAATATTACTATGTCCTGTCCTGCCCAACTTGTAACTTCGACTCCCACCATACAGAAATCATGGAGGAGCACCGAAAGTCTACGGAACATCGGGAGAAGGTGGCTCTACTACGGAAAAAGGAGGGAGAGAAGGAGGAACTGCGCATGCAGCTGGCAGCTGACAGTGGAGCCCAGAGAGTCTCCAAGAAGCAGAAAAGGAAAAGTCGAAACAGAAGATGACCCATCTGAACCATTATTACCTCTACCAGATCACACACGTGGTCCCTCCGAACGGAGCCAATTCAGTTCGGAAGTTCAAACTGTTAAATCCATGGAAGGACTATTGAATGAGTCACTCCAGCAACGTGAACCGACTCCACCACAGAGATTGAATCTGTGAACTGTTTTCCGCAGAGACTGAATCTGTGATCTGTTTTGACATGAAGTTATCTATGTATCTATGTTATTCTGTTATGTAAACCTGAAGTTATATATGTATATATGTTATTACGTTATGTTAAATGGGGAGATGACTGTAAAGCTAGGAAGGGAGGAATGTTGTGTATGTAATATGTGTGCTACTTTGAACCTATGGACAGGACTGCACTACTTGTTGGGCGTAGTGATACGCAGTACCACTCCTGGCCATAGGGGTATAAATAGTACTGTGGGTACTGATCCCCCTCAGTTCCCGCCTGTGGGCATGAAGTAAAGACCTATGTGTAGTCCCTACCTCCAACCAGTGAAGACCTGTTTGAGTTATACGTTTAAGTCTTTGTGTTAATTGTTCAATACAATACACATACTTAACACAAACTATTGATAATAATTCTGGAATTCTCTCATGAAATATTATATGAATTTCAATAACCATAAACTAATGGCCCCTGATTACAGGGAATAGCAGCCCTTTGTCTAAGATATTGAAGCATCCTACACCAGCCTACAGCAGGACCTGGACAACATCCAGGCTTGGGCTGATAAGCGGCAGCTAACATTCAAACTTATGAACAGCAAGCAGTGACCATCTCCGAAGAATTGATGATGCAGCCAGAATTAAGTTGGGAGTTTGGGAAGGGTTGTGTGGAGAAGATGATGACATAACTGAAAGGGCAAATTTGAGAAGTGGCACTGTCCCCTCGCGTGATTTGCCTGATAGTTTAGAGGGACTTTTGTTTCTGGATATGCAGGTTGAAATTCATTCAAAGAATGAGGAAGCTATAACCTATAGGAAGTAATTCAGCCTCCTTGTGCAAAATTCCCTTCCTGCCCACTCCTAACCTTATCTGATGCGGCACAGCCTGGAGATACTGTTGACAGTTTTTGCAATGCTGTTGTTAATTGTGGTCAGTACTGTCTTCTTGGAGTAAAGAACCGAAGATGTCGCCCAGAACAAGCCCTTGTATACAACAGAGTGGGGGAAGATCTGACTGGCACTGGGTGTAATTTTCAGAGAGAGAAGATGTCATAAGTGTTTTCCCCAGCTGATAGATCACAGAAATATCATACTTGTGTGTGCAGACTGAATTGCAATCAAACAATGAGGAAAATCAAATCTACGATAGGTAATCTATCCTTTCTCAGTACTAGACCCCTTCACCTTCATGAACACTGAATAATGAATTGAGATCCTGATCCATCTTTAATTTGTATTTTATGTTAGTTTGTGAAGACTGCGAGACATTTTTTATGGAAGAATGCCCTGTGCATGGTCCTCCATTGTTCATAAAGGACACGGTGGTCGAATTCAGTCAGCCAGACAGAGCACATTTAACAATTCTGGAGGGTCTCAGCATAGCGACTTCAAAAATTCGAAAAGCTGCTCTTGGTGTATGGAATGAAGCGCAGGTTATTCCCAAAGGCATTCACTTTGGACCCTATGAAGGAATAGTATCAAATGAAGAAGCAGCTGCTGTCAGTGGGTATTCATGGGCGGTAAGTGACTACTGTCGTTATCAAGTTCCTTATTTTATAAAATAAAAGTTCAGACCTTATTGGAATTTATTTTCTATAAATTATCCAAGGTTCCCATTCCTGGTTGCTAATCAGCGAGTCCTACTGGTAAGTAGGCAGCGAGTGAAGACAGAATTAGTCTTTGCTGTGAAGCCTCTTGTGTTCAACTAACCTGCCAAATGAAGATTGGATTACTGGGTGTGTTTATTGTAGGGCTGGGAGCAGCCACGGAACTACCCGAACATGACTCACCACCATCAGGAAGTGAGAAAGCAAACATGCTTCTATCTGACTGAAACCCACCAAACACCACCACAGAGGAAACAGTTGCAATTCACCCCACTGAGACCAAAGGTGTATCAAAGTTCACAGCACCTTCCCCACAGCTGATAGTGTCAGTGCTGAGAGAAAAATCACACTCTCCACACAGACAAAAATCATCTCACGCCACTGAGGCCAAATCAGTCTCTCTCCCCCACCCCCCCATCTTTATATTAAATCTCTGCCACCTCCTGCCCCCAGCTGAGGCAGCATTCTCACACCAGAACCTGTCTGAGACAAATCCCTTGCTAGAATTCCTTCCCCCGTCAACTGAGGAAAATATTGAACTCTGGCAGTCAAATGCAGAGGTCTAGCGCTGGCCGTTAAGGCTGGTTTATGCTGAAAAGGTAGCTGCAATTTTGACATCATTGACTTCTCTTGGAACAGAGAGAAGGCGGAGGAGCGCGCATGTGGCTTTGCCAGGATAGTGGGCTTCCTCATGGTGCAGGGCGCCATCGAATGCACACACATGGCTTTGCGGGCACTGCATACCAATCCTAAGATGTTCCGTAACAGCAAATGCTACCATTCACTCAATGAGCAGTTGTGTGATCACGCCCAGTGCATCATGATGGTGAATGCCCAGTAGGCTGGCAGCAGTCATGTTGCCTTCATTTTTCACCAGTCTGGTGCGCCAGCAATCTTCCAACCACCACGTCAAACCAGAGGGAGGCTGCTCGGAAAGAAGGGCTATCCGCTCTGCACCTGGCTGACAAGTCCCCTCCACAACTCCACCACTCATATAATGACAGCCATGCTGCTACGAGGAGCCTCATCGAGCAGATCATTGGGGTGCTCAAGCAACAGTTCCGCTGTCTTGACTGCTTAGCAGGCACCCTCCAGATCACACCCGAGAAGGCGTCCCATTTTGTGGTGCCCTGCTGCATGCTCCACAACTTGGCCACACAAGGCCGCAGCCCTTGCCACCATGAGGTCTGGGACCACCTCAGGAGGAGAAGGAAGGGAGAAGGCAGGCAGCACATCCCCATTCCAGATGGGTTGTCCATGAACGCCTCATCAGACTCCGGTTCCAGTGAGTAAAACCCCAGATCCCTGTTACTTAGCACTTCCCCATCTTACCATCCCTCTGTCACAGAACATCAGTGTCCTCCTGGGCACAAAGCTGAAATGAGAGCCATCACAAAACACACATTCCAAACATAATTTATAAATTCATCAAATTCAAATCAAAAGAATAAAGTCAACTAATCACCCATGTGCATTCCCTTAGTGTTTGTCTTTCATGTGGCTTTTCCTACTCTTGTGCTCCTACGGAGTGCTCCCCCAGTGGCTGCAGCATGGCTGGTGGAAGGCTGCTGACTATTGTTAGATCCGTGTGTTAATGGAGACACAGAATGCAGGAGTTGCTTTAACAAGTGTTTACTGAACAAAGTCTGGAGGTGAACTAACAACACAAGACGCTACACAGGCTTATATACCCGAGTGGTCACTACTGGTACTACAGTATACAGGGGCTTCAAAAACATAGTTCCTCTTAAAGGTACATACACTACAAATCCTCCCCTTTTAGATAAATAGTACATAACATTTTAAGTAATCATTAAATAACATTTTTACAAGAACAATAATATACACATTTGCTGAAGTTAATCAATTACAAATTCAGTCTCTCTGGAGGCTTCCTGACTCGGTCCGGATAACGCCTCGGTGGTGTAGTAGGTTCTTTTGGCAAGGTCAATTCGGCTTCAATGCAAGTGTCGGGTTCATCTGGTCCCTGTATCACCGGATCGGAGGTAGATACTATGGGTATCTCTGCTTCATCACTAGGCGTATAGAGTTGTGGTGTAGGTTGTCCTTTTTCGGATGACTCTATGATCTGGTCAGCATGGCACCTTATTATGCTTTCTCCAATGTCCACGGTATACATCAGTGGTCCTAGTCGTGTGCAAATAGTTCCAGGCTGCCATTTTTCGGTACGGTAGTCCCGGGCCAAAACTGGTTGACCTATCTGGAAGGTTCTAGTTGGCCTTTCATTCATGCTTTGAAATTACCAGTTCTCTACGTCCCTTCTGACGTTTGGCTTGACCAAATCCAGCCGGCATCTTAGTCTTCTATTGAAAAACATAATGGCGGGGGTTTGGTTTGTAACCACATGTGTTGCATGCCTGTACGCAAACAAGAAGTTATCTACCTTATGTTGTAGATTTATGTCTTCATTACCCATGGCCTTTATGGCCTTCTTGAAGGTCTGGACAAACCTTTCAGCCAATCCATTGGTGGCGGGATGGTATGGGGCGGACGTGTAGTGCTTAACCCCATTGTTTTTTAAGAACTTCCTGAATTCTTCGGATACAAATTGCGGTCCATTATCAGAACAGATCTGTTCAGGAAGCCCATTCCTGGCGAATATGATCCTTAATACTGTGATGGTTTTTTCCGTGGTGGTGGAGGACATCTTTATTACCTCCGGCCACTTGGAGTGTGCATCCACCGCAATTAAGAACATTGAGTCCATAAATGGACCAGCAAAGTCGATATGTACCCTTTGCCATGGAGATGAGGGCCACTCCCATGGATGTAGAGGGGCTTGTGGTGGGGTGTTTTGGACCTTCTGGCATCCTAGACAGCTCTTGGTAATTTCTTCGATTTCTCCATTGATACCTGGCCACCACACAAACGCTCTGGCTAAGTTCTTCATTTTCACTCCACCCAGATGCCCCTCGTGAAGCTCCTTTAGCACTCTATCCTTGAGTTTGGGTGGAATCACCACTCTGGATCCACACATCAAGGTTCCTTGGCACACTGACAGCTGTTCTCTTCTTTGCGAGAATGCTGGCAACAGTGGTTCGCCATGTGCTGGCCATCCCTTCACCGTTAACTCGTAGACTCGTGAGAGAGTCGGGTCATTTCGCGTTTCCTTTTCAATGGTAGAATTTGTCACCGGTAGACATTCCACTATGATCGAGTGGAATATCTCCACTGGGTCCACTGTAGGCGCCTCTTCCACCGTTGGCAACGGTAGGCGCGATAACCCGTCAGCATTCCCATGCTGTTTTGTTCCTTTGTACTCTATGTCATATTGGTGTGCCCCTAGGAAAAGGGACCACCTCTGTAGCCTTTGCGCTGTCATAATGGGAATGCCCTTTTTAGGGTTGAATATGGAGACGAGGGGTTGATGGTCAGTCAACAAGGTAAACTTTTGTCCGTGTAGGTAATGGTTGAATTTTTTCACCCCCCACACCAGGCTGAGTGCCTCCCTGTCGATCTGGGCATAGTTACACTCAGCTGAGTTCAATGAGCGTGACGCAAAAGCTATCGGCCGCTCCGAGCCATCAGGGAATCTATGCGATAATATTGCTCCCACGCCGTAAGGGGATGCATCGCACGCCAGTCTGATTGGCAGTGATGGGTTGTAATGAGCCAACACTTCCCTGGACGTGATCAAGCCTTTGCATTTATGGAAGGCACGTTTACAGTCTTCGCTCCATTTCCAAACTACTCCCGTTTGTAGCAGTGCGTTAAGCGGGTGCAGAACCGTCGACAAGTTTGGTAAAAATTTATGATAGTAATTTAGTAATCCCAGGAATGACCTTAATTGTGAGACATTTTCAGGCGCTGGGGCCTTTACGACCGCTTCAATTTTTTCAGGTGACTTATGCAACCCTTCTTCGTTAATGACATGGCCACAATATGATATTTGTTTCTGGAAAAATTCGCATTTGGGGCGATTTGCTCGTAGGCCCCGTTCTCTCAGCCTCGTGAGCAGCTGCTCCAAGTTGGCAAGGTGCTCGTTGTCGTTTTCTCCTGTTACAAGGATGTCGTCTAGGTAGCATTGAGTCCCCGGAATCCCTTGCAGGACTTGCTCCATAGCTCTTTGCCAGATAGCCGGAGCTGATGCCACTCCGAAAACCAGTCGATTGTACTGGTACAGGCCTTTGTGTGTGTTTATCGTGAGATACTTTTTAGAGGCCTCCTCAACCTCCATCTGTAGATATGCCTGTGCTAAGTCAATTTTGGTGAAACGTTTCCCTCCGGACAGTGAGGCGAAAATATCTTCTATCCTCGGAAGAGGATACTGTACCGTGTGAATAATCGGGTTTACAGTTACCTTGAAGTCCCCACAGATGCGAACTTTTCTCTGTTTTTCAGATTTATCATTATTCAACGTTTACTTCATGACCAGGACGATGGGTGTTGCCCACTCACTCCAATCTACCTTGGATAACACGCCTGTTTTTTGCAAATTTTGGCGGCTGGACGAATTGCGTATGGCACCGGCCTTGCCTTAAAAAACTTGGGAATTGCCGCATCTTCCACTTTTATTGAGGCGGTGGCGCCTTTCAGGGTTCCTAGTTCCTGTTGAAACACTTATTTGGCGTTAGCCAAGATTTCTTTTAATCGTCCAGGTATGACGTCATCATCGTTTTTTTTCTTACTGGTCACCGTCAGTGCCTGAATGGAGTGCCAGTCTAAACTTATCTTTCTGATCCATTCACGTCCCAACAACGGCGGACCACCATCTTGCAGAACATATAAATACAACTTCTGTATTTCCTTGCCGTTGTATACAACAGGCACCCTTATTATCCCTCTGGGGTATACTTTCTGCCCCGTATATGTCTTCAAGACAATGGATGTGTCTTTCAAAGGTATATGCGGAAATAGCCGCTCGTAATCCCGTCGACTCATGATGGTCAGAGCTGATCCTGTATCTAGCTCCATTTTGGCTGGGGACCCCGCTATCGTGAAGGTAATCCAAATGGTCTGGTAATCTTCTTTGGCAATTACATTATGTAATTTGAGACAGCTTAGTCTCTTGCTTCCGGAGTCGCTATCGCTCTTCTGGTCTTTGGAGCTACTGTCCGTCATCATTTGTACCTTTCTGTACTTTTCCTTATTGACCTTTTTACTGTCAGCGGATTTCTTTCCAGATCTGCATACACGTGCAATGTGCCCCATCTTTCCGCATTGCCTGCATGCTTTGTCCTTGAGCCAGCAGTCCTTCTGGTCATGGGTGGATCTGCCGCAGTGATAACATCTCTCGAAACCCCGTGTCATTTCATGGGTGCCGAAGTCCTGTGGCTTTTGCTGTATCTCTGCAGCTCCTCTTGCTGCTGCTTCGTATGATACAGCCACACTGAAAGCCTTGTCCAGTGTCAAATCTTTCTCAGAAAGTAGTCTTTTCTGTGTTCCTTCGCTTAGGAGACCGCAGACGAATTTGTCTCATAGAGAATCTGCCAGTCCTGCCCCGAATTGGCAGTGCTTTGACAGCTTTCGTAATTCGGTAAGGTAATCAGCGTTACTTTCATTCTTGTGCTGATTCCTCCTGAAGAATTTGAATCATTCCGCTATCAGCAGCAGTGTTGGGTTTAAGTGCTCCTGTAAGGTATCAACAATCTCCTTAAAATTCTTGTCCATCGGTTTGGCTGGAGTGATCAAGTTTCGTAACAGCCCGTATGTCCTTGCGCCCATCAGATTTAGAAGTACCGATGCCTTTTTATCATCTGCTACTTCATTCGCCTTGCAATATACCTCCACTCTTTCCACATATGTGGTCCAATCTTCTATATCACTATCGAAAGCAGTAATATTGCCAGTCTTCGGC
This sequence comes from Somniosus microcephalus, assembly GCF_052327205.1. Taxonomy (NCBI): domain Eukaryota; kingdom Metazoa; phylum Chordata; class Chondrichthyes; order Squaliformes; family Somniosidae; genus Somniosus; species Somniosus microcephalus. The sequence goes on from NC_140998.1 coordinate 184,668,467, forward strand.
ATCTTCCCCTCCGAGTTAAGATGGCGCCTCCCGCGCTTTCCCGCCGCTGCCGCTGCTGCCAACGCTGTTCTCCACGGTTCCCGTCGCGACCTGCAGCTTTTCGCGGTATTCTATTGTTTTTATATATCACTTCAATAGTTTCTCCGTTACTTGGAGAACTGTTCCCATCGTGGAGCGGACCCTCTGGGACTTTCCCCTCCCTCTGCTCGGTCCGAACGCCGACCTGCTTTGCAGCACCGGCCGCGCCCTGAGTGCTCCACCCTCTCCCTCTCTTTGCTTCTGCTTCCCGACTCGCTGCCCAGCCCCGTTGCAGAGCCACCCGATCGAGCTCTAGCCCGCTGCAGCCCAGGAAGGATCAGTGCACTACTTGCCACCAGCCCGTTTAGCTGGGGAAACCACAGACTGGAGACCAAGCCTGGCCCTCGTTTTCGAGTTTCTTCGAGTTATTTATTTATTTATTTATTTCTTCTGGCTTCGACCTTCGTCTGAGGAATCGATCCCCTTGAGGTGCTGCCGAATTGCAGGTAAGTTCGTTTCTAACTCGTCGCCACTGTTAGATCCGTGTGTTAATGGAGACAAGGAATGCAGGAGTTGATTTAACAAGTGTTTACTGAACAAAGTCTGGAGGTGAACTAACAACACAAGATGCTACACAGGCTTATATACCCGAGTGGTCACTACTGGTACTACAGTATACAGGGGCTTCAAAAACATAGTTCCTCTTAAAGGTACATACACTACAACTATCAGTGGTGGAGATGACAGATGGGCCTGCAGGATGACCTCGATCAGCTCTTGCCCTAGAAGACCCGGCTGTAGACTGCACCACCTTGGCATGGGCGGCAGCAGCCTGAGCTGGCTGGATGACAGGCAGCTGCAAGGGCACTGGCAGTGTGGCAGTGGTGGGAGTACGAATGCTGTCATACTGAGAGAGGACAGCAGGTTTTTGCTCCATGGATCCACTGCCACTCCCCCAGGGTGGCTCCTCAACATTCCTAGCCATCTCCTGGAGCACAGAATTTTGGACTGCTGTGACACCCTGGAAGCCCCTTTCCATACTCATAAACCCAGCTAAGATGGGACTAGTCTGAGCTAGGGTGGCAGCAAGCTGAGACTGCAGGAGAGCAACCTACGCTTCCACTGCAGCACTGAGAGGCCGAAATGCAGAAGGGTCGTGTAGTGGTGAGGGGATGGGGGTGGGAAAGCAAGATATCCATGCATACACCATCAGCAGCATGTAAGTGAGAAGAGATTATGTGATGAGGGGGAAGTGGGCTGTGAGAAGAAGGATTAGGTATGAGCATACCGTCGTCATTAGCAATGCTTTCCACTTCCCCGCTGTCCACGGAGTCTGTCACTGCCCATCCAATTACTGTGAGCACTTGTAAGGGGTTTTCCTGAGAGAGATGTCCCTGAGGTTTCTCTCTCTAGAGGCCTCTCTCTCTTCCACAGTAAAACCTTGAGTGGTTCGACCCACTCGCCCCTTAGATTCTATACTCTGGACTTAGGGGCAGGAACTGCAATGTAGAGAAAACTCTTGTAGACCAAGTTTGATGAAACAAAATGAAATTTTATTGCATAAGGAAAAATATCAAATCAAATGCAAGCAGATGAGAGAGTACATGGGAGGGAAAAACACAAAACAAATCATAACGACACAGTACTAACTAAGGCAAATACAGGCATCTTATACTCTACAAAGATCATCATGAAATAAGGAAACACACGGAACATCGAGGGACAACAACTCATGTTAATTGTACCCTTAAATCCACCCCCTTATTAAACCTATCTCGATCTGATTGTGAAGGGCAAGAAACATGCTCACCAATCCCACTAGGAACTGCAAGGTTTTCAAATTGAGTCTGTGTTTGGTCCTTTCAGGCGTTTCGTCTCCACGTGGATCGTGGAGCCCCTGCGAGCTGCGCCACACCTCTCTCCTGAGGCGGGGGTTGGGGGCGGCTGGACACCGGCGGGCCTGGATGTCGGTGGGGGCGAGGATCGCCGGCTCGACCCTGGTTAGAGGAGCCTTGGGCTGGCTCCCATCGCTTCTTCAGTTTGTTTTTATCTCTTCTCCTTCCCACCGGGGTGGCTGGAAGGTTTTTTCTCTTGGGGTTTTTATTTTATTGTCTCTTCTCCCAAGTTGGGTCGATGGCCTCTCGTTCCGGCAATGGCCCGGGGATGGTCGATGATCTCCCAATGTGTTTCCCCGTGGCGGGACGCCGGCTTCGAGACGGCCTTCTCGATGTTGGCTTGGTTCTTCTTCCTTCTCCAAGTGCCTGCTTCTTCTTCTGAGTGTCCGGATTCAAAACTGCACACAAGCTGCCGCTCTCTTCTCTCGAGTCCTTCTTCCTGAGTGTGTCTTCCGTCTGAGCTCTCCCCCACTGCCGAAAAAGTCTTCCAGATATACCTTTCTTCCAGAAGCTTCCGTCTCCCGCCCAAAATCAGGTTAGTCTTTGTTTTACTTTTGGCGGGCTGGGAGCACAGCGGGGTAGTTATTATATTTTAAAATATTTTCGATGGCCTGTAAAGGCCCATCTCTGGTCTGGAATGACCTTCATTGTTTTTAATGTCTTGCTGATCTCGTTATCTAGTCCTGGGTGCTGTTCTCATGAATATGAAATTGTCCCCTTTTGTCTGGGTCAACATTTTGATGGCCTCTGTCTCCAGGCCGATCTTGACTGGATCTGCATCTAATCCATTTGCATACGTGTGGGTCTGGTTTCGTTCTCTCAGAAACGGCTTCCAGAACTTGCTGTGGGTTGAATCCACAAAGCTGTCTGAGGTTGCGCAGGAACCATTTTAAAATGTCCCAATAAACTGGTCACATGGTATGGTGGCCATTTTGTATGCCCCTTTTTCTGGGCTTCTTTTAAAACAGTCTTTAAAATCATGGCCTCTTCTGCCATTTGACCCTTATTAATACAAAGTCCAATTTTGCGAATCCTACACACTGCTTCCTCCAGGTCCATGAGGTTCTCAATTCTGGCTCGCCCTCCACCTGTCTGCTGGTGTTCCCAGCAGTTGTGCACCAACTTGTCCTGCAAGAGAAAGGGAAGTGTGTCAGTGAGTGTGCTGCAATTTGTTTGGGTGATGTACCTGCCATGGTTGAAGAGCTGGCAGTGTGTGCTAGGTGTGAGACATGGGTGTGAATCTTGCAGCAGTGGTAAGTGTGTGAGGGTCAAGTGAAGATATGATTTTGAGGTATGAGTGGTGATAGCTAGAGATTGTTGGTAGGTGAGCGATAGGGGTGTGGTGCATTGAGCAGCGTGTGAGGCTCGGGGCATAGATGGTGGGATATGGAATTTGAAGATGCATTGACTCACCTTGACCGGTCGTGTGAGGACATTAAACTTTTTGTGGCACTGGATCCAAGTCCTGCGGACAACTCTCGTCGCACTGGCGACTTCAGCGGTCTCCTCCCACAGCCTTCTTGTGTCCACAGACCTCCAGCCCCCCTGTGGGTAGAGGACCTGAGGATGTCTTTGAATCTCCAGGACCAAGGCCTCCAGTGCCGCAGCAGAAAATCTCCTTTCCCTTTCTCTTGGCTGTTGGGCCATGGCTTTCTCCACAACTGTGTTTCTGCAACAAAGCACTTCCCTTGTATTAGTGCAGAGAGCCTTGGACAAACTTTAATGGCCAATAGACTGCACCAAATATTGGACCCCTATTCAGCACTAAGCCAATCAACAACATGTTTCACACTGAGATCAGCGGTACAATCATTATAATGAGCAGGCAGCACAAAGTTTGCCTGCTGCCTGCACTACTTTGAACGGGCAAGGGCACATCGTGCTTTGCTCTGCCTACACCCATTTTCAGGCCTTATCCAATGTCTAGACCTCTGTCTATTGCATTCTTGGCTTGATTCCATAGAAACATAGAAGATAGGAGCAGGAGTAGGCCATTCGGCCCCTCGAGCCTGCTCCACCATTCAATGAGATCATGGCTGACCATCCAAATTCAGTACCCTGTCCCTGCCTTCTCCCCATATCCCTTGATCCCTTTAGCCTTAAGAAATATATCCAACTCCTTCTTGAATACATTTAATGAATTGGCCTCTACTGCCTTCTGTGGTAGAGAATTCCACAGGTTCACCACTATCTAGGTGAAGAAATTCCTCCTCATTTCTGTCCTAAATGGCTTATCCTTAGACTGTGACCCCTGGTTCTGGACTCCCTGGCCATCGGGAACATCCTTCCTGCATCTAGTCTGTCCAGTCCTGTCAGAATTTTATAAGTTTCAATGAGATCCCCTCTCATTCTTCTAAACTCCAACGAGTACAAGCCCAATCGACCCAATCTCTCCTCATACATCATTCCTGCCATCCCAGGTATCAGCCAGGTGAATCTTCGCTGCACTCCCTCCATGGCAAGACCATCCTTCCTCAGATAAGGCGACCAAAACTGCACACAGTACTCAAGATGTGGTCTCACCAAGGCCCTATACAACTGCAGCAAGACATCCTTGTTCCTGTACTCAAACCCTCTCACTACGAAGGCCAACATACCATTTGCCTTCTTAACCGCCTGCTGCACCTGCATGCTTACCTTCAGCGACTGGTGCACAAGGACACCCAGGTCTCGTTGCACTTCCCCTTCTCCCAATCTGTTGCCATTCAGATAATAATCTGCCTTCTTGTTTTTGCCACCAACGTTGATAACCTCACATTTATCCACGTTATATTGCATCTGCCATGCTTCTGCCCAATCACCCAACCTGTCCAAATCATCCTGGAGTTTCTCGGCATCCTCCTCACAGCACACACGCCCACCCAGCTTTGTGTCATCTGCAAACTTGGAGATATTACATCTAGTTCTCTTGTCCAGATCATTAATATATATTGTGAATAGCTGGGGTCCAAGGACCAATCCCTGCAGTACCCCACTAGTCACTGCCTGCCACTCAGAAAAAGACCCATTTATTCCAACTCTTTGCCTTCTGTCTGCCAACCAGTTCTCTATCCAAGTCAATACCTTTCCCCTAATCCCATGTGCCTTAACTTTACATGCTAAGCTCTTATGCGGGACCTTATCGAAAGCCTTCTGAAAGTCCAAATATGCATCCACTGGTTCTCCCTTATCTATTTTACCAGTTACATCCTCAAAAAATTCCAATAGATTAGTCAAGCATGATTTACCTTTTGTAAATCCATGTTGACTTTGTCCGATCCTGTCACTGTTTTCCAAGGGCTCTGCTATTACATCGTTTATAATGGACTCTAGCATTTTCCCCACTACCGATGTCAGGCTTACCAGTCTAATTCCCCATTTTCTCTCTACCACCTTTTTTGAATAGTGGGGTAACATTAGCTGCCCTCCAATCCATGGGTACTGTTCCAGATTCCATCGAATGTTGGAGGATGATCAGCAATGCATCTACTATTTCTAGGGCCACTTCCTTAAGTACCTAGGATGTAGATTATCAGGCCCTGGGGATTTATCGGCCTTCAATCCCGTCAATTTCCCTAACACCATTTCCCTACAAATACTGATTTCTTTCAGTTCATCCCTTTCATCAGACCCTATGTTCCCCGACATCTCTGGGAGGTTATTTGTGTCCTTCTTTGTGAAGACAGAACCAAAATATGTAATTATAATAATTGGTCAGCCATTTCTTTGTTCCCCATTATAAATTCCCCTGATTCTGACTGCAAGGGACCTACGCTTGACTTCACCAATCTTTTTCTCTTCACATATCTATAAAAACTTTTACAGACACTTTTTATGTTCCCTGCAAGGTTACTCTCATATTCTATTTTCCCCTTCTTAATTAATCCCTTTGTCCTCCTTTGTTGAATCCTAAACTGCTCCCAATCCTCAGGTTTACTGCTTTTTCTGGCCAATTTATATATCCTCTCCTTGGACCTTATGCTACCCCTAATTTCCCTTGTTAGCCACGGTTGAGTCACCTTTTTTGTTTTATTTTTATGCCAAACAGGGATGAACAAATTCTGTAATTCATCCATGTGGTCTTTGAATGTTTGCCATTGCCTATCCACCGTCAACCCTTTGAGTGACATTCCCCAATCAATCCTACACAACTCGCGCCTCAGACCATTGTAGTTTCCTTTATTTAAATTCAGGACCCTAGTCTCTGAGTCAACTACTTCATTCTCCATCTTAATGAAGAATTCTATCATATTATGATCGCTCCGACCCAAGGGGCCTCATACAACAAGATTGCTAATTAATCCTTTCTCATTACATAATACCCAGTCTAAGATGGCCTGATCTTTGGTTGGTTCCTTGACATATTGGTCCAGGAAACCATCCCGCAAACACTCCTGGAATTCCTCCTCCACAGTATTGTTACTAATTTGGTTAGCCCAATCTATATGTAGATTAAAGTCACCTATGATGACTGCTGTGCCCTTATTACACGCTTCTCTAATTTCCCTTTTAATGCCATCCCCAACCTCCACGTTACTGTTTGGAGGCCTATATACCACACCCACTAATGTTTTCTGCCCTTTGGTATTCCTCAGTTCTACCCATACAGATTCCACATCATCAGAGCTAATATCCTTCCTTACAATTGTGTTAATCCCCTCTTTAACCAGCAATGCTACCCCACCTCCCTTTCCTTTTTGCCTATCTTTCCTGAATATTGAATACCCCTGGATGTTGAGTTCCCAGCCTTGGCCACCCTGGAGCCGTGTTTCCGTAATCCCAATCAAAACACTCCCCCTAGGACATCGGTCCCGGCCCTGCACAGGTGCAAACCGTCCAGTTTGTACTGGTCCCACCTCCCCCAAAACCGGTTCCAATGTCCCAGGAATTTGAATCCCTCCCCCTTGCACCATTCCTCTAGCCATGTATTCATTTGAAATATCCTTCTATTTCTACTCTGACTAGCATGTGATACTGGTAGCAATCCTGAGATTACTACCTTTGAGGTCCTGTTTTTTAATTTACCTCCTAACTCCCTATATTCAGCTTTTAGGACCTCATCCCATTTTTTACCTATATCGTTGGTACCTATATGCACCACGACAACTGGCTGTTCACCCTCCCCTTCCAAAATGTTCTGCAGCCGCTCTGAGACATCCTTGACCCTTGCACCAGGGAGGCAACACACCATCCTGGAGCCTCATTTGCGGCCACAGAAATGCCTATCTATACCCCTTACAATAGAATCCCCTATTACTATAGCTCTACCCCTCTTTTTCCTCCCATCCTGCGCAGCAGAGCCACCCCTGGTACCAGGAAGTTGGCTGCTGTTGCCTTCCTCTGATAAGCCATCCCCCTCAACAGTATTCAAAGTGGTATATCTGTTTGAGAGGGGGATGTCCACAGGGGACCCCTGCACTACCTGCCTGCACCTATTACTCTGTCTGTTGGCCACCCCTTCCCTTTCTGCCTGTTCAACCTTTGCCTGCGGTGTGACCAACTGCTTAAACGTGATATCCATGACGTCCGCAGCATCATGAATGGTCCAGTATGTATTCAATTGCAGCTCCAGCGCTGCAATGCGGTCTGCCAGTAGCTGCAGCTGGACACACTTCCTGCACACAATGTTGTCAGGGACACAGGAAGTGTCCCTGAGTTCCCACATAGCGCAGGATATATTTTTGAGGAATAGAGTCTGTTGGTAATGGATGTTCTCATTTTTATCTGATGGCTTTGTACTGGAGCCAAGGTCAACTAAGAATGATAGCAAAATACTGCAGATGCTGGAAATCCAAAATAACAACAGAAAATGCTGGAAAAACTCAGCAGGCCAGGCAACATCCGTGGAGAGAGAAATAGAGTCAACATTTTGGGTCAAACCCTTTGTCAAGACTGGAAAAGCACAGGAAATGAAATAGATTGAAAGGCCAGGCTGGGAGAGAACAAAAGAGAAATGAAGAGACATTAAGAGGTATTCAAAATGAGACAACATAGTGATAGGACTAGTGGAGACAAAAGACAGCTCTAGATTAGGTGTGAAATGTGCTGGCAGAGTGGGAGACAGCTGTCATGTGGGAGAGAAAAAAAGGGTGGAGGAAAGGGCCAAAAAAAAGGTGTGGATAAAATATAAGTAAAAATGTAATGGGGGCCGAGGTTATGATCTGAAATTGTTGAACTCGATATTGAGTCCGGAAGGCTGTAAAGTGCCTAATCGGAAGATGAGGTGCTGTTCCTCGAGTTTACGGTGAGCTTCCGTGGAACAATGCAAGCGCCCGAGTACAGTGAGGTCTGAGTGGGAATGGGGCGGTGAATTAAAATGACAGGTGACCGGAAGCTCGGGGTCACCCTTACAGACTAAGAATGAGCCTACATTCCAGTCCCTTGTACTTTGTTCATCTTCTGATTAATTTAGTCCTGTTGTTCTAATCAGGTATTATCCTATTAAAGCAGTTCCAGGAGATTCCCAGAGCCTGCTGTCATTGTATTTATGGACAGAGGTGAGTCAGGCATCACCTCACCCAACTCTCATCATTCCTAGATTCAGAATGCATTGAACAGTATTTGCCAAATACAAATCCTGGGCGCTCTGACAATGTAGTAATTCAGGGACCTTTCCCGACTTTACAAAGCTTCCTGAAACTGTTCAGCGCCATTATTCTATTTTTGGAGCTCCTATGTTACATAATTTCAGTCCCAGCAATTTTGCTGATCTGGGCACTAGGATGCAAAGGTATAATCATGGAAAACAGGTAAGAGGATGGTCAGTTTATACAAAAAGATGTGGGAGGCTACGGTACTAGAATCTTGCAATACATGTTAAGCTTGATTACTGGCTAAAATAAAGAAACAGCTGAAATTTTAAAATGTTTATTAATTAAGTCTTTTTTATCAAAATACTTTTATGCAGATCAGTAAAGCCAACAAGAATTTTGAACATATTAATGCAAAGGATGAACTTACATCAAATTGGATGAGGTAAGGGAAGATCACGAGATGGTATCGGATCAGGCAGATCATTCTAACTCACTCTTCTAATACGCTTTACATTCTATATTCATTTTACAATTTTAATTTATTTTTGGCCCCTTAAGTATTTGTATGTTATGCTCCAAGTTTGTTAACTGTGCCAGAAAGGAGGAGGAGCAGAACCTGGTAGCCTTTCAACACTGCAGCATAGTGGTTAGCACTGTTGCCTCACAGCGCCAGGGACCCGGGTTCGAATCCGGCCTCGGGTGACTGTCTGTGTGGAGTTTGCACATTCTCCCCGTGTTTGCGTGGGTTTCCTCCAGGTGCTCCGGTTTCCTCCCACAGTCCAAAGATGTGCGGGTTAGGTTGATTGGCTATGATAAAATTGACCCTTAGTGTTAGGGGGATTAAATACGTGGGGTTACGGGGATAGGGTGGGATATGTCTTGGTGTAGGGGTTACGGGGATCGGGTGGGATATGTGTTGGTGCAGGCTCGATGGGCCGAAATGGCCTCTATCTGCACTGTGAGGTTTCTGTGATTCTGTGATTCTGTGACCTGCAAGCCTGTTCCTCCTCGGTGCGAGCTGCTGGTCTGGTATGGTGATGAATATGCCAAGAAACTCGGTATCAAATGGACCACAATGTGGGTGGCAAAACAAGAACCAAAATGTAAGGATTCTGACCAAAATTGGGAACTTTAGCCAAAGTGTCATTTGTTTTCTGTTACAATATCAAAGGTGTTTGATAAAGTGCGATGTAATAGACTTGTTAGCAAAACTGAAGCCCATGGGATCAAAGGGGCAATTGTAGCATTGGTATGAAATTGGCTAAGAGACAGCAAGCAGAGCGTAGTGCTGAATGGTTGTTTATGAGACTGGATGGAAGTATACATTGGTATCCCCCAGGGCTCGATATTAGGACCCCTGCTCTTTCTGATACATATTTATGATCTGGACTTGGACACTGGGGGCATATTTTTAAAGTTTGCAGATGTCACAAAGCTTGGAAATGTAGTAAACAGTGAAGAGGATAGTAGAAGAGTCCAGAAAGGTGTGAAGTGATGCATTTTGGAAGGAAAACTGGAGAGGAGGCAATATAATTTAAATGGTAACATTTTAAAATGGGTGCAGTAACAGAGACTTGGGGATTCACATACTCAACTCTTTGAAGGTGGAAGGACATATTGTTAAAGACTATTAAAAAACATTAGGGAGCCTTAGTTTTATCAATAGAGGCATAGAGTACAAACACAAAGAAATTATGGTAAACCTTTATAAATCACTGTTTAGGCATCAGCTGGAGTATTGTGTCCAAATCTGTGCACTTCACTTTAGAAGGAATGCCAATGCCTTGCAGAGGTTGCAAAGTAGATTTACCAGAATCATACCTGGGATGGGAGACTTCAGTTATCTCATAGTAAAGGATCCACTGGGGCAGAGTGATCATAATATGTTAGAATATCACATTGGGCTTGAGAGTGAAATACTTAAGTCTGATCTAGAGTCTTAAACTTAAATGAAGCCAGTTACATAGGTATGAGTGGTGTGTTGGCTTTGGTACATTGGGAAATTAGATTAAAAGGTATGATGGTAGATAAGCAGTGGCAAACATTTAAAGAAATATTCCAAAATTCTCAACGAATATATATTCCATTGAGAATTAAAAACTCCTTTTGAAAAGTGATCCATCTGTGATTAACTAAAGAAGTTAAGGATAGTATTAGATTAAAAGAAGAGGCTTATAATGTTGTGAAGAATAGTAGTAAGTCTAGCCTTAGAGACCACTAAAGAATGACCAAAACATTGATAAAAAGGGACAAAATAGAATAGCAGAGCAAAGTAGCTTGAAACATGAAAACAGATTGTAAGAGTATCTACAAGTATGCAGAAAGGAAGAGATTAGCAAAAGTAAGTATTGATCCTTTAGAGGTTGTGACAGGAGAAATTATACTGGGGAATAAGAAAATGGCAGAGAATTGAAACAAATATTTTGGATCTGTCTTCACAGTAGAAGACACAAAAAACATACCAAAAATAGTGGGGAACCAAGGGGCAAATGAGAGGGAGGGAATTGATTAAGATCAGTAGAGAAAAAGAACTTGAGAAAATAATGGGATTAAAAGCCAACACATCCCCTGGACCCCTACATCCTCGGGTTCTGCAAGAGATAACTGCAGAGATAGTGGGTGCATTGGTTGTGATCTTCCACAATTCCCGAGATTCTAGAACAGTCCCAGCGGATTGGAAGGTAGCAAATGTAACACCGCTATTCAAGAAAGGAGGGAGAGAGAAAACATAGAACTACCGTCCAATTAGCTGACATCAATTGTCAAGAAAATGCTGGAATCCATTATTAAAGAAGTGGTAACAGGGCATTTAGAAAATTGTAATATCATTAGGCAGAGTCAACATGGTTTTATGAAAGAGAAATCGTGTTTAACAGATTTATTAGAGTTTTTGAGGATGTAACTCACAGGGTAGATAAAGGGGAACCAGTGGATGAAGTTTTTTGGATTTCCAAAAGGCATTCGATAAGGTGCTACATAAAAGTTTGTTACACAAGATAAGGGCTCATGCGGTTGAGGGTAATTTATCAGCATGGAGAGAGGATTGGTTGACGGACAGAAAACAGAGAGTAGGGATAAACGCATCATTTTCAGGTTGGCAGGCTGTAACTAGTGGGGTGCCGCAAGGATCAGTATTTGGGCCTCAGTTATTTACAATTCATATTAATGACTTAGATGAAGGGACTGAGTGAATTTTTTCCAAGTTTGCTGTCATTACAAAGCTAGGTGGGAAAGTAAGCTGTGAGGAGGACTCGAAGAGCCTTGAAAGGGGTATAGACAGGTTAAGTGAGTGGGCAATAAGGTGGCAGATGGAGTATAATGTGAGGAAATCTGAGGTTATTCAGTTTGGTAGGAAGAATAGAAAAACAGAATATTTTTAAATGGTGAGAAACTATTAAATGTTGGTGTTCAGAGAGGTTTAGGTGTCCTCATACAGGAAGCACAGAGTTAGCAAGCAGGTACAGCAAGCAATTAGGATGGCAAATGGCAAGATGGTCTTTATTGCAAGGGGGCTGTAGGACAAGATTAAGGAAGTCTCTCTACAATTGTGCAGGGCTTTGGTGAGACCACACCTGGAGTACTGTGCACAGTTTTGGTCACCTTATCTGAGGAAGGATATACTTGCCTTAGAGGCGGTGCAACAAAGGTTCACTGGATTGATTCCTGGGATGAGCGGGTTATCCTATGAGGAGAGATTGAGTAGATTGAGCCTATACACTGGAGTTTAGAAGAATGAGGGGTGATCTCATTGAAACATATAAGATTCTGAGGGTGATTGTAGGGTAGACTGAGAGGGTGCTTCCCCTGGCTGGACAGTCGAGAACCAGGGGGCATAGTCTCAGGATAAGGGGTCGGCCATTTAAGACTGAGATGAGGAGGAATTTCTTCACTCAGGGAGTTGTGAATCTTTAGAATTCTCTGCCCCAAAGGGCTATGGATGCTGAGTCATTGAGTATATTCAATGCTGAGATAGATAGATTTTTGGAATCTAGGGGAATCAAGGGATATGGAGATTGGGCAGGAAAGTGGAGTTGAGGTCGAAGATCAGTCATGATCTTATTGAATGGTGGAGAAGGATCGAGGGGCCGTATGGCCGACTCCTGCTCCTAATTCTTATGTTCTTATATAATATAACATAAAAACAGAAAATGCTGGCAATACTCAGCAGGTCAGACAGCATCTGTGGAGAGAGAAACAGAGTTAACGTTTCAGGTCGATGACCCTTCGTCAGAACTCTTCTGTTCTTATGTTATGTATAGAGTCTAAAGAAGCTGGGGTTGTTCTCCTTAGAGCAGAGCAGGTTAAGGGCATTTTTAATAGAGGTGTTCAAAATGATGTGGGGTTTTGATAAGAGTAGATAGAGAGAAACTGTTTCCACTGGCAGGATGGTCAGTAACCAGAGGCCAAAGATAAAAAGTCAGGGCAGATGAGGTAAAATCTTTTTACGCAGCGAGTTGTTATGATCTACAACGGACTGCCTGAAAGGGTGCTGGCAGCAGCTTCAATAATAATTTTCAGAAGAGAATTGGACATATACTTGAAAAGGAAAACATTGCAGGCTATGGGGAAAGAGCAGGGAAGTGGTACTAATCGGATAACTCTGCAAAGAGCCGGCACAGACATGATGGCCCAAATGGCCTCCTACGGTTCTATGATAATTGACTGACTTGTGACTTTTATGTTCTAATAGAGGATAGAGAGCAGATGGAAGCTTGAGGTGTAACTAAGTTTTGTATCTGCTTTAACGGTTCCCAGTTTCCCTACCTGGACAGTAGGTGAGGTGGTATAGTTGCCCTCAGTACTCTTGGACTGGGAAGGGATGAATTCAGCAAGTGCCTCCCCTCCTGATCCCTACACAGTGACTCTTTGGTGTGTCAATGATCCTCAGTTGGTCTCACTGTTGTCTCTCAGACAATGGCTGTTATCCACAGTAGAATAGGCTCTGAGGTCAGGAACTGCCCCCTTAAAACTCATCGTCCTACTTTCCAGCTGAAGAAAGAATTGCTCTCATATCGAGCGTTGGATGTACTTGGGATGGCCCAAAGTCCTTTACACCATTGAGTCACTTTGAGAAGCGCGATCACTGTTGTTCTGTTCGCAAAGTCAGCAGCACAGGTTCCACACACAGCAAGATCCCACAAACAGCAATGAGATAAATGGTCTGGTAATGAGATTGTTCTTGTCCAACTTACCAGGCTGACAAGGACACAGTTTAGCCGGGTTTGAAAGATGACACCTCTGACAGTGCAGCACTCGCTCAGTACAGCACTGCAGTGTCAGCCTGGATTATGTTCTCAAGTCTCTGGAGTGGGACATGAACCCACAACCTCTGACTCCGAGGTGAGAGTGCGAAATACTGAGCTGAGGCTGATAGAGGTTATCAGATTATTGGACACGGAAATACTGCCCACCCCCCTACATTTAGTAAGGTTTTCACATATTGCCTCCAACGTGATATTTTCTATTTTCTGCCGAGGCAATGTGACACCCCCACCCCACTGAGACATTGTCCCCCACACCTCCATTGAGACAGTGTTACACCCCCACCCCACTGAGACATTGTCCCCCACACCTCCATTGAGACAGTGTTACACCCACACCACACTGAGACATTGTTCCCCACACACCTCCATTGAGACAGTGTTACACACCCACCCCACTGAGATATTGTCCCCCACACCTCCATTGAGACAGTGTTACACCCCCACCCCGACTGAGACATTGTCCCCCACACCTCCATTGAGACAGTGTTACACCCCCACCCCACTGAGTCATTGTCCCCCACACATCCATTGAGACAGTGTTACACCCCCACCCCCACTGAGACATTGTCCCCCACACATCCATTGAGACAGTGTTACACCCCCACACCTACTAAGACATTGTCCCCCACACCTCCATTGAGACAGTGTTACACACCCACCCACTGAGACATTGTCCCCAAACCTCCATTGAGACAGTGTTAAACCCCCACCCCACTGAGACATTGTTCCCCACAACTACATTGTGACAGTGTTACACCCCCACCCCTACTGAGACATTGTTCCCCACACCTCCATTGAGACAGTGTTACACCCCCCATCCCACTGAGACATTGTCCCCACACCTCCATTGAGACAGTGTTACACCCCCACCCCTATTGAGACATTGTCCCCACACCTCCATTAAGACATTGTTACACCCCCACCCCACTGAGACATTGTGCCCCACACCTCCATTGAGACAGTGTTACACCCCCACCCCCACTGAGACATTGTCCCCACACCTCCATTGAGACAGTGTTACAACCCACCCTACTGAGACATTGTTCCCCCACACCTCCATTGAGACAGTGTTACACCCCCACCCCTACTGAGACATTGTCCCCACACCTCCATTGAGACAGTGTTACACCCACACCCCACTGAGACATTGTTCCCCACACCTCCACTGAGACAGTGTTACACCCCCACCCCTACTGAGACATTGTTCCCCACACCTCCATTGAGACAGTGGTACACCCCCACCCCCACTGGGACATTGTTCCCAACACCTCCATTGAGACAGTGTTACACCCCCACCGCACTGAGACATTGTTCCCCACACCTCCACTGAGACAGTGTTACACCCCCACCCTACTGAGACATTGTCCCCCACACCTCCATTGAGGCAGTGTTACAACCCCACCCCTACTGAGCCATTGTTCCCCACACCTCCATTGAGACAGTGTTACACCCCCACCCCACTGAGACATTGTCCCCCCACACCTCCATTTAGACATTGATACATCCCCACCCCTACTGAGGCATTGTCCCCCACACCTCCATTGAGGCAGTGTTACAACCCCACCCCTACTGAGACATTGTTCCCCACACCTCCATTGAGACAGTGTTACACCCCCACCACTACTGAGACATTGTTCCCCACACCTCCATTGAGACAGTGTTACAGCCCCACCCCCACTGAGACATTGTTCCCCACACCTCCATTGAGAAAGTTTTACACACCCACCCCACTGAGACATTGTCCCCCACACCTCCATTGAGACAGAGTTACACCCCCACCCCACTGAGACATTGTCCCCCACACCTCCATTGAGACAGTTTTACACCCCCACCCCACTGAGACATTGTCCTCACACCTCCATTGAGACAGTGTTACATCCCACCCCACTGAGACATTGTTCCCCACACCTCCATTGAGACAGTGTTACACCCCCACCCCACTGAGACATTGTCCCCCACACCTCCATTGAGACAGTGTTACATCCCACCCCACTGAGACATTGTTCCCCACACCTCCATTGAGACAGTGTTACACCCCCACCCCACTGAGACATTGTCCTCACACCTCCATTGAGACAGTGTTACACGCCACCCCACTGAGACATTGTTCCCCACACCTCCATTGAGGCAGTGTTACACCCCCACCCCCACTGAGACATTGTTCCCCACACCTCCATTGAGACAGTGTTACACCCCCAGCCCTACTGAGACATTGTTCCCCACACCTCCATTGAGGCAATGTTACACCCCTAACCCTACTGAGACATTGTACCCCACACCTCCATTGAGACAATGTTACACCCCGACCCCCACTGAGACATTGTCCCCACACCTCCATTGAGACAGTGTTACACCCCCACCCCACTGAGACATTGTTCCCCACACCTCCATTGAGGCAGTGTTACACCCCTACTCCACTGAGACATTGTTCCCCACACCTCCATTGAGACAGTGTTACACCCCACCCCACTGAGACATTGTCCCCCACAACTCCATTGTGACAGTGTTACACCCCCACCCCACTGAGACATTGTTCCCCCACACCTCCATTGAGACAGTGTTACACCCCAACCCCACTGAGACATTGTTCCCCATACCTCCATTGAGACAGTGTTACACCCCCACCCCACTGAGACATTGTCCCCCACACCTCCATTGAGACAGTGTTACACCCCCACCCCTACTGAGACATTGTTCCCCACACTTCCATTGAGACAGTGTTACACGCCCACCCCACTGAGACATTGTTCCTCACACCTCCATTGAGACAGTGTTACACCCCCACCCCACTGAGACATTGTCCCCTCAGCTCCATTGAGACAGTGTTACACCCCCACCCCACTGAGACATTGTCCCCCACACCTCCATTGAGAGAGTGTTACACCCACACCCCACTGAGACATTGTTCCCCCTCACCTTCATTGAGACAGTGTTACACCCCCACCCCACTGAGACATTGTCCACCACACCTCCATTGAGAGAGTGTTATACACCGCCCCCAATGAGATATTGTTTCCCACACCTCCATTGAGACAGTGTGACACCCCCACCCCACTGAGACGTTGACCCCACAACTCCATTGAGACCGTGTTAAACTCGCACTCCTACTGGGACATTGTTCCCCCCACTTCCATTGAGAAAGTGTTACACACCCACCCCCACTGTGACATTGTCCCCCACACCTCCATTGAGACAGTGTTACACCCCCACCCCCACTGAGACATTGTTCCCCACACCTCCATTGAGACAGTTTTACACCCCCACCCCCACTGAGACATTGTTCCCCACACCTCCATTGAGACAGTGTTACAGCCCCACCCCTACTGAGACATTATCCCCCACACCTCCATTGAGACAGTGTTACACCCCCACCCCCACTGAGACATTGTCCCCCACATCTCCATTGAGACAGTGTTACACCCCCACCCCCACTGAGACATTGTCCCCCACATCTCCATTGAGACAGTGTTACACCCCCACCGGACTGAGACTTTGTTCCCCACACCTCCATTGAGACAGTGTTACACCCCACCCCCACTGAGACATTGTTCCCCACACCTCCAATGAGACAGTGTTACACCCCCACCGCACTGAGACATTTTCCCCCCACACCACCATTCAGACAGTGTTAAACTCCCACTCCTGCTGAGACATTGTTCCCCCCACTTCCATTGAGAAAGTGTTACACACCCACCCCCACTGTGACATTGTCCCCCACACCTCCATTGAGACAGTGTTACACCACCACCACTACGGAGACATTGTTCCCCCCACCTCCATTGAGAAAGTGTTACACCCCCATCCCACTGAGACATTGTTCCCCACACCTCCATTGAGACAGTGTTACACCCCCACCCCTGCTGAGACATTGTCCCCCCACACCTCCATTGAGATATTGTTACACCCCCACCCCACTGAGACATTGTCCCCCACACATCCATTGAGACAGTGTTACACCCCCACCCCACTGAGACATTGTTCACCACACCTCCATTGAGACAGTGTTACACCCCCACCCCTACTGAGATATTGTTCCCCAGACCTCCATTGAGACAATGTTATACCCCCACCCCACTGAGACATTTTCCACCACACCTCCATTGAGGCAGTGTTACACCCCACCCCTACTGAGACATTGTTCCCCACACCTCCATTGAGACAGTGTTACTCCCCCACCCCTACTGAGACATTGTTCCCCACACCTCCATTGAGACAGTGTTACTCCCCCACCCCTACTGAAACATTGTTCCCCACACCTCCATTGAGGCTACACCTCCACCCCTACAGAGACATTGATCCCCACACCTCCATTGAGACAGTGTTACACCCCCACCCCTACTGAGGCACTGTTCCCCACACCTCCAATGAGACAGTGTTACACCACCACCCCTACGGAGACACTGCTCCCCACACCTCCATTGAGTCAGTGTTACACCCACACCCCACTGAGACATTGTTCCCCACACCTCCAATGAGACAATGTTAGACCCCCACCCAACTGAGACATTGTTCCCCACACCTCCATTGAGACAGTGTTACACCCACACACCACTGAGACATTGTTCCCCACACCTCCAATGAGACAGTGTTAGACCCCCACCCAACTGAGACATTGTTCCCCACACCTCCATTGAGACAGTGTTACACCCCCACCCAACTGAGACATTGTTCCCCACACCTCCATTGAGACAGTGTTACACCCACACCCCACTGAGACATTGTTCCCCACACCTCCAATGAGACAGTGTTAGACCCCCACCCCGACGGAGACATTTTCTCCCACACCTCCATTGAGACAGTGTTACACCCACACCCCACTGAGATATTGTCCACCCACACCTCAATTGAGACAGTATTACACCCCCACCCCACTGAGACATTGTCCCCTACAGCTCCATTGAGACAGTGTTACACATCCACCCCACTGAGAGATTGTTCCCCACACCTCCATCGAGACAGCGTTACACCCCCACCCCTACTGAGACATTGTCCCCCCACACCTCCATTGAGACAGTGTTACACCCCCACCCCTACTGCGACATTGTTCCCCACACCTCCATCGAGACAGTGTTAAACCCCCACCTCTACTGAGACAATGTTCCCGTCACCTCCATTGAGAAAGTGTTACACCCCCACCCCACTGAGACATTGTACCCCACACCTCCATTGAGGCAGTGTTACACCCCACCCCACTGAGTCATTGTCCCCCACACCTCCATTTAGACAGTGTTACACCCCACCCCTGCTTAGACATTGTTCCCCACACCTCCATTGAGAAAGTGTTACACCCCCACCCCTACTGAAACATTGTTCCCCACACCTCCATTTAGACAGTGTTACACACCCACCCCTACTTAAACATTGTCCCCCACACTTCCAGTGAGACAGTGTTACACCCCCACCCCTACTGAGACATTGTTCCCCACACCTCAATTGAGGCAGTGTTATACCCCACCCCTACTGAGACGTTGTTCACCACACCTGCACTGAGACAGTGTTACACCCCAACCCCAACTGAGACATTGTTCCCCACACCTCCATTGAGGCAGTGTTACACCCACACCCCACTGAGACATTGTTCCCCACACCTCCATTGAGGCAGTGTTACACCCCCACCGCTACTGAGACATTGTTCCCCAGGCCGCCATTGAGGCAGAGATATACCCCACCCCTACTGAGACATTGTTTCCCAAACCTCGATTGAGACAGTGTAACACCCCCACCCCACTGAGACATTGTCCCCCACACCTCCATTGAGGCAGTGTTACACCCCCACCCCACTGAGACATTGTTCACCACACCTCCATTGAGACAGTGTTACACCCCTACCCCTACTGAGACATTGTACCCCACACCTCCATTGAGACAATGTTACACCCCGACCCCCACTGAGACATTGTCCCCACACCTCCATTGAGACACTGTTACACCCCCACCCCACTGAGACATTGTTCCCCACACCTCCATTGAGGCAGTGTTACACACCTACTCCACTGAGACATTGTCGCCCACACCTCCATTGTGACAGTGTTACACCCCCACCCCACTGAGACATTGTTCCCCCACACCTCCATTGAGACAGTGTTACACACCAACCTCACTGAGACATTGTTCCCCACACCTCCATTGAGACAGTGTTACACCCCCACCCCACTGAGACATTGTCCCCCACACCTCCATTGAGACAGTGTTACACCCCCACCCCTACTGAGACATTGTTCCCCACACTTCCATTGAGAAAGTGTTACACGCCCACCCCACTGAGACATTGTTCCTCACACCTCCATTGAGACAGTGTTACACCCCCACCCCACTGAGACATTGTCCCCTCAGCTCCATTGAGACAGTGTTACACCCCCACCCCACTGAGACATTGTCCCCCACACCTCCATTGAGAGAGTGTTACACCCACACCCCACTGAGACATTGTTCCCCCTCACCTTCATTGAGACAGTGTTACACCCCCACCCCACTGAGACATTGTCCACCACACCTCCATTGAGAGAGTGTTATACCCCGCCCCCAATGAGATATTGTTCCCCACACCTCCATTGAGACAGTGTGACACCCCCACCCCACTGAGACGTTGACCCCACAACTCCACTGAGACAGTGTTAAACTCCCACTCCTGCTGAGACATTGTTCCCCCCACTTCCATTGAGAAAGTGTTACACACCCACCCCCACTGTGACATTGTCCCCCACACCTCCATTGAGACAGTGTTACACCACCACCACTACGGAGACATTGTTCCCCCCACCTCCATTGAGAAAGTGTTACACCCCCATCCCACTGAGACATTGTTCCCCACACCTCCATTGAGACAGTGTTACACCCCCACCCCTGCTGAGACATTGTCCCCCCACACCTCCATTGAGATATTGTTACACCCCCACCCCACTGAGACATTGTCCCCCACACCTCCATTGAGACAGTGTTACACCCCCACCCCACTGAGACATTGTTCACCACACCTCCATTGAGACAGTGTTACACCCCCACCCCTACTGAGATATTGTTCCCCAGACCTCCATTGAGACAATGTTATACCCCCACCCCACTGAGACATTTTCCACCACACCTCCACTGAGGCAGTGTTACACCCCCACCCCTACTGAGACATTGTTCCCCACACCTCCATTGAGACAGTGTTACTCCCCCACCCCTACTGAGACATTGTCCCCCACACCTCCATTGAGACAGTGTTACACCCCAACCCCTACTGAAACATTGTTCCCCACACCTCCATTGAGGCTACACCTCCACCCCTACAGAGACATTGATCCCCACACCTCCATTGAGACAGTGTTACACCCCCACCCCTACTGAGGCACTGTTCCCCACACCTCCAATGAGACAGTGTTACACCACCACCCCTACGGAGACACTGCTCCCCACACCTCCATTGAGTCAGTGTTACACCCACACCCCACTGAGACATTGTTCCCCACACCTCCAATGAGACAGTGTTAGACCCCCACCCAACTGAGACATTGTTCCCCACACCTCCATTGAGATAGTGTTACACCCACACCCCACTGAGACATTGTTCCCCACACCTCCAATGAGACAGTGTTAGACCCCCACCCAACTGAGACATTGTTCCCCACACCTCCATTGAGACAGTGTTACACCCCCACCCAACTGAGATATTGTTCCCCACACCTCCATTGAGACAGTGTTACACCCACACCCCACTGAGACATTGTTCCCCACACCTCCAATGAGACAGTGTTAGACCCCCACCCCGACGGAGACATTTTCTCCCACACCTCCATTGAGACAGTGTTACACCCACACCCCACTGAGATATTGTCCACCCACACCTCAATTGAGACAGTATTACACCCCCACCCCACTGAGACATTGTCCCCCACAGCTCCATTGAGACAGTGTTACACACCCACCCCACTGAGAGATTGTTCCCCACACCTCCATCGAGACAGCGTTACACCCCCACCCCTACTGAGACATTGTCCCCCCACACCTCCATTG
Organism: Somniosus microcephalus; assembly: GCF_052327205.1. Lineage (NCBI taxonomy): Eukaryota > Metazoa > Chordata > Chondrichthyes > Squaliformes > Somniosidae > Somniosus > Somniosus microcephalus. The sequence continues at coordinate 184,690,151 of NC_140998.1, forward strand.
AGACAGTGTTACACCCCCACCCCTACTGCGACATTGTTCCCCACACCTCCATCGAGACAGTGTTAAACCCCCACCCCTACTGAGACAATGTTCCCGTCACCTCCATTGAGAAAGTGTTACACCCCCACCCCACTGAGACATTGTACCCCACACCTCCATTGAGGCAGTGTTACACCCCACCCCACTGAGTCATTGTCCCCCACACCTCCATTTAGACAGTGTTACACCCCACCCCTGCTTAGACATTGTTCCCCACACCTCCATTGAGAAAGTGTTACACCCCCACCCCTACTGATACATTGTTCCCCACACCTCCATTTAGACAGTGTTACACACGCACCCCTACTTAAACATTGTCCCCCACACCTCCAGTGAGACAGTGTTACACCCCCACCCCTACTGAGACATTGTTCCCCACACCTCAATTGAGGCAGTGTAACACCCCCACCCCACTGAGACATTGTCCCCCACACCTCCATTGAGGCAGTGTTACACCCCCACCCCACTGAGACATTGTTCACCACACCTCCATTGAGACAGTGTTACACCCCTACCCCTACTGAGACATTGTACCCCACACCTCCATTGAGACAATGTTACACCCCGACCCCCACTGAGACCTTGTCCCCACACCTCCATTGAGACACTGTTACACCCCCACCCCACTGAGACATTGTTCCCCACACCTCCATTGAGGCAGTGTTACACACCTACTCCACTGAGACATTGTTCCCCACACCTCCATTGAGACAGTGTTACACCCCACCCCACTGAGACATTGTCCCCCACACCTCCATTGTGACAGTGTTACACCCCCACCCCACTGAGACATTGTTCCCCCACACCTCCATTGAGACAGTGTTACACCCCAACCCCACTGAGACATTGTTCCCCACACCTCCATTGAGACAGTGTTACACCCCCACCCCACTGAGACATTGTCCCCCACACCTCCATTGAGACAGTGTTACACCCCCACCCCTACTGAGACATTGTTCCCCACACTTCCATTGAGACAGTGTTACACGCCCACCCCACTGAGACATTGTTCCTCACACCTCCATTGAGACAGTGTTACACCCCCACCCCACTGAGACATTGTCCCCTCAGCTCCATTGAGACAGTGTTACATCCCCACCCCACTGAGACATTGTCCCCCACACCTCCATTGAGAGAGTGTTACACCCACACCCCACTGAGACATTGTTCCCCCTCACCTTCATTGAGACAGTGTTACATCCCCACCCCACTGAGACATTGTCCACCACACCTCCATTGAGAGAGTGTTATACCCCGCCCCCAATGATATATTGTTCCCCACACCTCCATTGAGACAGTGTTAAACTCCCACTCCTACTGGGACATTGTTCCCCCCACTTCCATTGAGAAAGTGTTACACACCCACCCCCACTGTGACATTGTCCCCCACACCTCCATTGAGACAGTGTTACACCCCCACCCCCACTGAGACATTGTTCCCCACACCTCCATTGAGACAGTTTTACACCCCCACCCCCACTGAGACATTGTTCCCCACACCTCCATTGAGACAGTGTTACAGCCCCACCCCTACTGAGACATTATCCCCCACACCTCCATTGAGACAGTGTTACACCCCCACCCCACTGAGACATTGTCCCGCACACCTCCATTGAGACATTGTTACACCCCCACCCCCACTGAGACATTGTCCCCCACATCTCCATTGAGACAGTGTTACACCCCCACCGGACTGAGACTTTGTTCCCCACACCTCCATTGAGACAGTCTTACACCCCACCCCCACTGAGACATTGTTCCCCACACCTCCAATGAGACAGTGTTACACCCCCACCGCACTGAGACATTTTCCCCCCACACCACCATTCAGACAGTGTTACACCCCCATCCCCACTGAGACATTGTTCCCCACAGCTCCATTGAGACAGTGTTACACCCCCACCCCACTGAGACATTGTCCCCTCAGCTCCATTGAGACAGTGTTACACCCCCACCCCACTGAAACATTGTCCCCCACACCTCCATTGAGAGAGTGTTACACCCACACCCCACTGAGACATTGTTCCCCCTCACCTTCATTGAGACAGTGTTACATCCCCACCCCACTGAGACATTGTCCCCCACACCTCCATTGAGAGAGTGTTGTACCCCGACCCCAATGAGATATTGTTCCCCACACCTCCATTGAGACAGTGTGACACCCACACCCCACTGAGACATTGACCCCACAACTCCACTGAGACAGTGTTAAACTCCCACTCCTGCTGAGACATTGTTCCCCCCACTTCCATTGAGAAAGTGTTACACACCCACCCCCACTGTGACATTGTCCCCCACACCTCCATTGAGACAGTGTTACACCACCACCACTACGGAGACATTGTTCCCCCCACCTCCATTGAGAACGTGTTACACCCCCATCCCACTGAGACATTGTTCCACACACCTCCATTGAGACAGTGTTACACCCCCACCCCTGCTGAGACATTGTCCCCCCACACCTCCATTGAGATATTGTTACACCCCCACCCCACTGAGACATTGTCCCCCACACCTCCATTGAGACAGCGTTACACCCCCACCCCACTGAGACATTGTTCACCACACCTCCATTGAGACAGTGTTACACCCCCAACCCTACTGAGATATTGTTCCCCTGACCTCCATTGAGACAATGTTATACCCCCACCCCACTGAGACATTTTCCACCACACCTCCATTGAGGCAGTGTTACACCCCCACCCCTACTGAGACATTGTTCCCCACACCTCCATTGAGACAGTGTTAATCCCCCACCCCTACTGAGACATTGTCCCCCACACCTCCATTGAGACAGTGTTACACCCCAACCCCTACTGAAACATTGTTCCCCACACCTCCATTGAGGCTACACCTCCACCCCTACAGAGACATTGATCCCCACACCTCCATTGAGACAGTGTTACACCCCCACCCCTACTGAGGCACTGCTCCCCACACCTCCAATGAGACAGTGTTTCACCACCACCCCTACGGAGACACTGTTCCCCACACCTCCATTGAGTCAGAGTTACACCCACACCCCACTGAGACATTGTTCCCCACACCTCCAATGAGACAGTGTTACACCCCCACCCAACTGAGACATTGTTCCCCACACCTCCATTGAGACAGTGTTACACCCACACCCCACTGAGACATTGTTCCCCACACATCCAATGAGACAGTGTTAGACCCCCACCCAACTGAGACATTGTTCCCCACACCTCCATTGAGACAGTGTTACACCCCCACCCAACTGAGACATTGTTCCCCACACCTCCATTGAGACAGTGTTACACCCACACCCCACTGAGACATTGTTCCCCACACCTCCAATGAGACAGTGTTAGACCCCCACCCCTGCGGAGACATTTTCTCCCACACCTCCATTGAGACAGTGTTACACCCCCACCCCACTGAGATATTGTCCACCCACACCTCAATTGAGACAGTATTACACCCCCACCCCACTGAGACATTGTCCCCCACAGCTCCATTGAGACAGTGTTACAAACCCACCCCACTGAGAGATTGTTCCCCACACCTCCATCGAAACAGCGTTACACCCCCACCCCTACTGAGACATTTTCCCCCCACACCTCCATTGAGACAGTGTTACACCCCCACCCCTACTGCGACATTGTTCCCCACACCTCCATCGAGACAGTGTTAAACCCCCACCCCTACTGAGACAATGTTCCCGTCACCTCCATTGAGAAAGTGTTACACCCCCACCCCACTGAGACATTGTACCCCACACCTCCATTGAGGCAGTGTTACACCCCACCCCACTGAGTCATTGTCCCCCACACCTCCATTTAGACAGTGTTACACCCCACCCCTGCTTAGACATTGTTCCCCACACCTCCATTGAGAAAGTGTTACACCCCCACCCCTACTGATACATTGTTCCCCACACCTCCATTTAGACAGTGTTACACACCCACCCCTACTTAGACATTGTCCCCCACACCTCCAGTGAGACAGTGTTACACCCCCACCCCTACTGAGACATTGTTCCCCACACCTCAATTGAGGCAGTGTTATACCCCACCCCTACTGAGACATTGTTCACCACACCTGCATTGAGACAGTGTTACACCCCAACCCCTACTGAGACATTGTTCCCCACACCTCCATTGAGGCAGTGTTACACCCACACCCCACTGAGACATTGTTCCCCACACCTCCATTGAGGCAGTGTTACACCCCCACCGCTACTGAGACATTGTTCCCCAGACCGCCATTGAGGCAGAGATATACCCCACCACTACTGAGACATTGTTTCCCAAACCTCGATTGAGACAGTGTAACACCCCCACCCCACTGAGACATTGTCCCCCACACCTCCATTGAGGCAGTGTTACATCCCCACCCCACTGACACATTGTTCACCACACCTCCATTGAGACAGTGTTACACCCCTACCCCTACTGAGACATTGTACCCCACACCTCCATTGAGACAATGTTGCACCCTGACCCCCACTGAGACATTGTCCCCACACCTCCATTGAGACAGTGTTACACCCCCACCCCACTGAGACATTGTCCCCCACACCTCCATTGAGAGAGTGTTACACCCCCACCCCACTGAGACATTGTTCCCCCTCACCTTCATTGAGACAGTGTTACATCCCCACCCCACTGAGACATTGTCCCCCACACCTCCATTGAGAGAGTGTTGTACCCCGACCCCAATGAGATATTGTTCCCCACACCTCCATTGAGACAGTGTGACACCCACACCCCACTGAGACATTGACCCCACAACTCCACTGAGACAGTGTTAAACTCCCACTCCTGCTGAGACATTGTTCCCCCCACTTCCATTGAGAAAGTGTTACACACCCACCCCCACTGTGACATTGTCCCCCACACCTCCATTGAGACAGTGTTACACCCCCACCCCTGCTGAGACATTGTCCCCCCACACCTCCATTGAGATATTGTTACACCCCCACCCCACTGAGACATTGTCCCCCACACCTCCATTGAGACAGTGTTACACCCCCACCCCACTGAGACATTGTTCACCACACCTCCATTGAGACAGTGTTACACCCCCACCCCTACTGAGATATTGTTCCCCTGACCACCATTGAGACAATGTTATACCCCCACCCCACTGAGACATTTTCCACCACACCTCCATTGAGGCAGTGTTACACCCCCACCCCTACTGAGACATTGTTCCCCACACCTCCATTGAGACAGTGTTAATCCCCCACCCCTACTGAGACATTGTCCCCCACACCTCCATTGAGACAGTGTTACACCCCAACCCCTACTGAAACATTGTTCCCCACACCTCCATTGAGGCTACACCTCCACCCCTACAGAGACATTGATCCCCACACCTCCATTGAGACAGTGTTACACCCCCACCCCTACTGAGGCACTGTTCCCCACACCTCCAATGAGACAGTGTTACACCACCACCCCTACGGAGACACTGTTCCCCACACCTCCATTGAGTCAGAGTTACACCCACACCCCACTGAGACATTGTTCCCCACACCTCCAATGAGACAGTGTTACACCCCCACCCAACTGAGACATTGTTCCCCACACCTCCATTGAGACAGTGTTACACCCACACCCCACTGAGACATTGTTCCCCACACCTCCAATGAGACAGTGTTAGACCCCCACCCAACTGAGACATTGTTCCCCACACCTCCATTGAGACAGTGTTACACCCCCACCCAACTGAGACATTGTTCCCCACACCTCCATTGAGACAGTGTTACACCCACACCCCACTGAGACATTGTTCCCCACACCTCCAATGAGACAGTGTTAGACCCCCACCCCTACAAAGACATTTTCTCCCACACCTCCATTGAGACAGTGTTACACCCCCACCCCACTGAGATATTGTCCACCCACACCTCAATTGAGACAGTATTACACCCCCACCCCACTGAGACATTGTCCCCCACAGCTCCATTGAGACAGTGTTACACACCCACCCCACTGAGAGATTGTTCCCCACACCTCCATCGAAACAGCGTTACACCCCCACCCCTACTGAGACATTGTCCCCCCACACCTCCATTGAGACAGTGTTACACCCCCACCCCTACTGCGACATTGTTCCCCACACCTCCATCGAGACAGTGTTAAACCCCCACCCCTACTGAGACAATGTTCCCGTCACCTCCATTGAGAAAGTGTTACACCCCCACCCCACTGAGACATTGTACCCCACACCTCCATTGAGGCAGTGTTACACCCCACCCCACTGAGTCATTGTCCCCCACACCTCCATTTATACAGTGTTACAACCCACCCCTGCTTAGACATTGTTCCCCACACCTCCAGTGAGACAGTGTTACACCCCCACCCCTACTGAGACATTGTTCCCCACACCTCAATTGAGGCAGTGTTATACCCCACCCCTACTGAGACATTGTTCACCACACCTGCATTGAGACAGTGTTACACCCCAACCCCTACTGAGACATTGTTCCCCACACCTCCATTGAGGCAGTGTTACACCCACACCCCACTGAGACATTGTTCCCCACACCTCCATTGAGGCAGTGTTACACCCCCACCGCTACTGAGACATTGTTCCCCAGACCGCCATTGAGGCAGAGATATACCCCACCACTACTGAGACATTGTTTCCCAAACCTCGATTGAGACAGTGTAACACCCCCACCCCACTGAGACATTGTCCCCCACACCTCCATTGAGGCAGTGTTACATCCCCACCCCACTGACACATTGTTCACCACACCTCCATTGAGACAGTGTTACACCCCTACCCCTACTGAGACATTGTACCCCACACCTCCATTGAGACAATGTTGCACCCTGACCCCCACTGAGACATTGTCCCCACACCTCCATTGAGACAGTGTTACACCCCCACCCCACTGAGACATTGTTCCCCACACCTCCATTGAGGCAGTGTTACACCCCTACTCCACTGAGACATTGCTCCCCACACCTCCATTGAGACAGTGTTACACCCCACCCCACTGAGACATTGTCCCCCACACCTCCATTGTGACAGTGTTACACCCCCACCCCACTGAGACATTGTTCCCCCACACCTCCATTGAGACAGTGTTACACCCCAACCCCACTGAGACATTGTTCCCCACACCTCCATTGAGACAGTGTTACACCCCCACCCCACTGAGACATTGTCCCCCACACCTCCATTGAGACAGTGTTACACCCCCACCCCTACTGAGACATTGTTCCCCACACTTCCATTGAGACAGTGTTACACGCCCACCGCAATGAGACATTGTTCCTCACACCTCCATTGAGACAGTGTTACACCCCCACCCCACTGAGACATTGTCCCCTCAGCTCCATTGAGACAGTGTTACACCCCCACCCCACTGAATCATTGTCCCCCACACCTCCATTGAGAGAGTGTTACACCCACACCCCACTGAGACATTGTTCCCCCTCACTTTCATTGAGACAGTGTTACACCCCCACCCCACTGAGACATTGTCCCCCACACCTCCATTGAGAGAGTGTTAAAGCCCGCCCCCAATGAGATATTTTTCCCCACACCTCCATTGAGACAGTGTGACACCCCCACCCCACTGAGACGTTGACCCCACAACTCCATTGAGACCGTGTTAAACTCGCACTCCTACTGGGACATTGTTCCCCCCACTTCCATTGAGAAAGTGTTACACACCCACCCCCACTGTGACATTGTCCCCCACACCTCCATTGAGACAGTGTTACACCCCCAGCCCCACTGAGACATTGTTCCCCACACCTCCATTGAGACAGTTTTACACCCCCACCCCCACTGAGACATTGTTCCCCACACCTCCATTGAGACAGTGTTACAGCCCCACCCCTACTGAGACATTATCCCCCACACCTCCATTGAGATAGTGTTACACCCCCACCCCACTGAGACATTGTCCCGCACACCTCCATTGAGACATTGTTACACCCCCACCCCCACTGAGACATTGTCCCCCACATCTCCAATGAGACAGTGTTACACCCCCACCGGACTGAGACTTTGTTCCCCACACCTCCATTGAGACAGTGTTACACCCCCACCCCTACTGAGACATTGTCCCCACACCTCCATTCAGAAAGTGTTAAACCCCACCCCTACAGAGACATTGATCCCCACACCTCCATTGAGACAGTGTTACACCCCCACCCCGCTGAGACATTGTTCCCCACACCTCCATTGAGACAGTGTTACACCCCCACCCCACTGAGACATTGTTCCCCACACCTCCATTGAGACAGTGTTACACCCCACCCCCACTGAGACATTGTTCCCCACACCTCCAATGAGACAGTGTTACACCCCCACCGCACTGAGACATTTTCCCCCCACACCACCATTCAGACAGTGTTACACCCCCATCCCCACTGAGACATTGTTCCCCACACCTCCATTGAGAGTGTTACACCCCCACCCCACTGAGACATTGTGTTCCCCCTCACCTTCATTGAGACAGTGTTACATCCCCACCCCACTGAGACATTGTCCCCCACACTTCCATTGAGAGAGTGTTGTACACCGACCCCAATGAGATATTGTTCCCCACACCTCCATTGAGACAGTGTGACACCCCCACCCCACTGAGACATTGACACCACAAATCCACTGAGACAGTGTTAAACTCCCACTCCTACTGAGAAATTGTTCCCCCCACTTCCATTGAGAAAGTGTTACACACCCACCCCCACTGTGACATTGTCCCCCACACCTCCATTGAGACAGTGTTACACCACCACCACTACGGAGACATTGTTCCCCCCACCTCCATTGAGAAAGTGTTACAGCCCCATCCCACTGAGACATTGTTCCCCACACCTCCATTGAGACAGTGTTACACCCCCACCCCTGCTGAGACATTGTCCCCCCACACCTCCATTGAGATAGTGTTACACCCCCACCCCACTGAGACATTGTCCCCCACACCTCCATTGAGACAGTGTTACACCCCCACCCCACTGAGACATTGTTCACCACAACTCCATTGAGACAGTGTTACACCCCCACCCCTACTGAGATATTGTTCCCCAGACCTCCATTGAGACACTGTTATACCCCCACCCCACTGAGACATTTTCCACCACACCTCCATTGAGGCAGTGTTACACCCCCACCCCTACTGAGACATTGTTCCCCACACCTCCATTGAGACAGTGTTACACCCCCCACCCCTACTGAGACATTGATCCCCACACCTCCATTGAGACAGTGTTACACCCCAACCCCTACTGAAACATTGTTCCCCACACCTCCAATGAGACAGTGTTACACCACCACCCCTACGGAGACACTGTTCCCCACACCTCCATTGAGTCAGTGTTACACCCACACCCTACTGAGACATTGTTCCCCACACCTCCAATGAGACAGTGTTAGACCCCCACCCAACTGAGACATTGTTCCCCACACCTCCATTGAGACAGTGTTACACCCACACCCCACTGAGACATTGTTCCCCACACCTCCAATGAGACAGTGTTAGACCCCCACCCAACTGAGACATTGTTCCCCACACTTCCATTGAGACAGTGTTACACACCCACCCAACTGAGACATTGTTCCCCACACCTCCATTGAGACAGTGTTACACCCACACCCCACTGAGACATTGTTCCCCACACCTCCAATGAGACAGTGTTAGACCCCCACCCCTACGGAGACATTTTCTCCCGCACCTCCATTGAGACAGTGTTACACCCCCACCCCTACTGCGACATTGTTCCCCACACCTCCATCGAGACAGTGTTAAACCCCCACCCCTACTGAGACAATGTTCCCCACACCTCCATTGAGAAAGTGTTACACCCCCACCCCACTGAGACATTGTACCCCACACCTCCATTGAGGCAGTGTTACACCCCACCCCACTGAGTCATTGTCCCCCACACCTCCATTTAGACAGTGTTACACCCCACCCCTGCTTAGACATTGTTCCCCACACCTCCATTGAGAAAGTGTTACTCCCCCACCCCTACTGATACATTGTTCCCCACACCTCCATTTAGACAGTGTTACACACCCACCCCTACTGAGACATTGTCCCCCACACCTCCATTGAGACAGTGCTACACCCCCACCCCACTGAGACATTGTCCCCCACACTTCCGCTGAGACAGTGTTACACCCCCACCACTACTGCGACATTGTCCCCACACCTCCAATGAGGCAGAGCTACACCCCCACCCCACTGAGACATTGTCCCCCACACCTCCATTGAGACAGTGTTACACCCCCACCCCTACTGAGACATTGTCCCCCACACCTCCATTGAGACAGTGTTACACCCCACCCCTACTGAGACATTTTTCCCCACACCTCCATTGAGGCAGTGTTACACCCCCACCCCACTGAGATATTGTCCCCCACACCTCCATTGAGACAGTGTTATACACCCACCCCTACTTAGACATTGTCCCCCACACCTCCAGTGAGACAGTGTTACACCCCCACCCCTACTGAGACATTGTTCCCCACACCTCAATTGAGGCAGTGTTATACCCCACCCCTACTGAGACATTGTTCACCACACCTGCATTGAGACAGTGTTACACCCCAACCCCTACTGAGACATTGTTCCCCACACCTCCATTGAGGCAGTGTTACACCCACACCCCACTGAGACATTGTTCCCCACAACTCCATTGAGGCAGTGTTACACCCCCACCGCTACTGAGACATTGTTCCCCAGACCGCCATTGAGGCAGAGATACACCCCCACCCCTACTGAGACATTGTTTCCCAAACCTCGATTGAGACAGTGTTACACCCCCGCCCCACTGAGGCATTGTTCCCCATACCTCCATTGAGGCAGTGTTACACCCCCACCCCACTGAGACATTGTTCACCACACCTCCATTGAGACAGTGTTACATCTCCACCCCTACGGAGATACTGTATCCCACACCTCCATTAAGAGAGTGTTAAACCCCCACCCCACTGAGACATTGTTCCCCACTCCTCCATTGAGACAGTGTTACACCCCCACACCTACGGAAACATTGTCTCCCACACTTCCATTGAGACAGTGTTACACCCCCACCCCACTGAGACATTGTTCCCCACACCTCCATCGAGACAGTGTTACACCCCCACCCCTACTGAGACATTGTCCCCCCACACCTCCATTGAGACAGTGTTACACCCCCACCCCTACTGTGACATTGTACCCCACACCTCCATCGAGACAGTGTTAAAGCCCCACCCCTACTGACAAATTGTTCCCCACACCTCTATTGAGGCAGTGTTACACCCCCACCTCACTGAGACATTGCCCCCCACACCTCCACTGAGACAGTGTTACACCCCCACGCCTACTGAGACATTGTTCCCCAGACCTCCATTGAGACAGTGTTATACCCCCACCCCACTGAGACATTGTTCCCCACACCTCCATTGAGACAGTGTTGCACCTCACCCCTAATGAGACATTGTCCCCCACACCTCCATTGAGACAGTGTTACACCCCAACCCCTACTGAGACATTGTTCCCCACACCTCCATTGAGGCTACACCTCCACCGTTACAGAGACATTGATCCCCACACCTCCATTGAGACAGTGTTACACCCCCACCCCTACTGAGGCACTGTTCCTCACACCTCCATTGAGACAGTGTTACACACCCACCCCTACGGAGACATTGTTCCCCACACCTCCATTGAGACAGTGTTACACCCCCACGCCTACTGAGACATTGTTCCAGAGACCTCCATTGAGACAGTGTTATACCCCCACCCAATTGAGACATTTTCCCCCACACCTGCATTGAGGCAGTGTTACACCCCCACCCCTACTGAGACATTGTTCCCCACACCTCCATTGAGACAGTGTTACACCCCCACCCCTAATGATACATTGTCCCCCACACCTCCATTGAGACAGTGTTACACCCCAACCCCTACTGAAGCATTGTTCCCCACACCTCCATTGAGGCTACACCTCCACCCTTACAGAGACATTGATCCCCGCACCTCCATTGAGACAGTGTTACACCCCCACCCCTACTGAGGCACTGTTCCTCGCACCTCCATTGAGACAGTGTTATACCCCCACCCCTACGGAGACATTGTTCCCCACACATCCATTGAGACAGTGTTACACCCCCACCCCACTGAGACATTGTTCCCCACACCTCTAATGAGACAGTGTTACACCCCCACCCCTACGGAGACATTGTCTCCCACACCTCCATTGAGATGGTGTTACTCCTCCACCCCACTGAGATATTGTCCCCCCACACCTCAATTGAGACAGTATTACACCCCCACCCCACTGAGACATTGTCCCCCACAGCTCCATTGAGATAGTGCTACACCCCCACCCCACTGAGAGATTGTTTCCCACTCCTCCATCGAGACAGCGTTACACCCCCACCCCTACTGAGACATTGTCCCCCCACACCTCCATTGAGACAGTGTTACACCCCCACCCCTACTGCGACATTGTTCCCCACACCTCCATCGAGACAGTGTTAAACCCCCACCCCTACTGAGACAATGTTCCCCACACCTCCATTGAGAATGTGTTACACCCCCACCACACTGAGACATTGATCGCCACACCTCCTTTGAGGCAGTGTTACACCCCCACACCACTGAGTCATTGTCCCCCACACCTCCGTTTAGACAGTGTTACACCCCACCCCTGCTGAGATATTGTTCCCCACACCTCCATTTAGACAGTGTTACACACCCACCCCTACTGAGACATTGTCCCCCACACCTCCATTGATACAGTGCTACACCCCCACCCCATTGAGACATTGTCCCCCACACTTCCGCTGAGACAGTGTTACACCCCCACCACTACTGCGACATTGTCTCCACACCTCCAATGAGGCAGTGCAAGACCCCCACCCCACTGAGACATTGTCCCCCACACCTCCATTGCGACAGTGTTACACCCCCACCCCTACTGAGACATTGTCACCCACACCTCCATTGAGACAGTGTTACACCACACCCCTACTGAGGCATTCCTCCCCACACCTCCATTGAGACAGTGTTACACCTCCACCCCACTGAGACATTGTACCCCACACCTCCATTGAGACAGTGTTACATCCCACCCCTACTGAGACATTTTTCCCCATACCTCCATTGAGACAGTGTTACACCCCCACCCCACTGAGACATTGTCCCCCACACCTCCAGTGAGACAGTGTTACACCACCACCCCTACTGAGACATTGTTCCCCACACCTCCATTGAGGCAGTGTTACACCCACACCCCACTGAGACATTGTTCCCCACACCTCCATTGAGGCAGTGTTACACCCCCACCGCTACTGAGACATTGTTCCCCACACCGCCATTGAGGCAGAGATACACCCCCACCCCTACTGAGACATTCTTTCCAAAACCTCGATTGAGACAGTGTTACACCCCCACCCCACTTAGACATTGTTCCCCACACCTCCATTGAGGCAGTGTTACACCCCCACCCCACTGAGACATTGTTCCCCACACCTCCATTGAGAGAGTGTTAAACCCCCACCCAACTGAGACATTGTTCCCCACTCCTCCATTGAGACAGTGTTACACCCCCACACCACTGAGACATTGTCCCCCCACACCTCCATTGAAATAGTATTGCACTCCCACCCCACTGAGACATTGTTCCCCACACCTCCATTGAGACAGTGTTACACCCCCACTCGCACTGAGACATTGTCCCCCCACACCTCCATTGAGACAGTATTGCACCCCCACCCCACTGAGACATTGTTGCTCACACCTCCATTGAGACAGTGTTACACCCCCACCCCACTGAGACGTTGTCCCCCCACACGTCCATTGAGACAGTGTTACACCCCCACCCGACTGGGACATTGTCCCCCACACCTCCATTGAGACAGTGTTACAGACCCACCCCCACTGAGACATTGTTCCCCACACCTCCATTGAGACAGCGTTACACCCCCATCCCGCTGAGACATTGTCCCCCACACCTCCATTGAGACAGTGTTGCACCCCCACCCCCACTGAGACATTGTCCCCCACACCTCCATTGAGACAGTGTTACACCCCCACCCCCACTGAGACATTGTTCCCCACACCTCCATTGAGCCAATGTTACACCCCACCTCCAATGAGACATTGTTCCCCACACCTCCATTGAGAAAGTGTTACACCCCCACCCCCACTGAGACATTGTTCCCCACACTTCCATTGAGACAGTGTTACACCCCCACCCCCACTGAGACATTGTTCCCCACACCTCCATTGAGAAAGTGTTACACCTCCACCCCTACAGAGACATTGTCCCCCACACCTCCATTGAGACAATGTTACACCCCCACCGCCAATGAGACATTGTTCCCCACACCTCCAATGAGACAGTGTTACACCCCCACCTCACTGAGACATTTTCCCCCCACACCTCCATTGAGACAGTGTTACACCCCCACCCCCACTGAGACATTGTTCACCACACCTCCATTGAGACAGTGTTACACCCCCACCTCTACGGAGATATTGTCTCCCACACCTCCATTGAGACAGTGTTACACCCCCACCCCACTTAGACATTGTCACCCACACCTCCATTGAGACAGTGTTACACCCCCACCCCCACTGAGACATTGTCACCCACACCTCCATTGAGACAGTATTACACCCCCACCCCACTGAGACATTGTCCCCCACACCTCCATTGAGACAGTGTTACATCACCACCCCTACTGAGTCATTTTTCCCCACACCTCCATTGAGACAGTTTTACACCCCCACCCCTACTGAGACATTGTCCCCCACACCGCCATTGAGACAGTGTTACACCCCCACCCCTACTGAGACATTGTCACCCACACCTCCATTGAGACAGTATTACACCCCCACCCCACTGAGACATTGTCCCCCACACCTCCATTGAGACAGTGTTACATCACCACCCCTACTGAGTCATTTTTCCCCACACCTCCATTGAGACAGTTTTACACCCCCACCCCTACTGAGACATTGTCCCCCACACCTCCACTGAGATAGTGTTACACCCCCACCCCACTGAGACATTGTTCCCCACACCTCCATTGAGACAGTGTTACACCCCCAACCCTACTGAAACATTGTTCCCCACACCACCATTGAGACAGTGTTACACCCCCAGCCCTACTGAGACATTGTTCCCCACACCTCCATTGAGACAGTGCTCAACCCCACCCCACTGAGACATTGTCCCCCACACCTCCACTGAGATAGTGTTACACCCCCACCTCACTAAGACATTGTGCCCCACACCTCCATTGAGACAGTGTTACACCCCCACCCTACAGAGACATTGTTCCCCACATCTCCATTGAGGCTACACCCCCACCCCTACTGAGACATTGTTCCCCGCACCTCGATTGAGAGAGTGTTACACCCCCACCCAACTGAGACATTGTTCCCTAAACCTCCATTGAGGCAGTGTTACACCCCCACCCCACAGATTCAGTGTTCCCCACACCTCCATTCAGACTGTGTTACACCCCTACGGAGATATTGTCTCCCACACCTCCATTGAGACAGTGTTACACCCCCACCCCCACTGAGACATTGTTCCCCACACCTCCATTGAGACAGTGTTACACCCCCACCCCCACTGAGACATTGTCACCCACACCTCCATTGAGACAGTATTACACCCCCACCCCACTGAGACATTGTCCCCCACACCTCCATTGAGACAGTGTTACATCCCCACCCCTACTGAGACATTGTTCCCCACACCTCCATTGAGACAGTGTTACACCCCCACCCCTACTGAGACATTGTCCCCCACACCTCCACTGAGATAGTGTTAGACGTCACCCCACTGAGACATTGTTCCCCACACCTCCATTGAGACAGTGTTACACCCCCACCCCACTGAGACATTGTCCCCCACACCTCCATTGAGAGAGTGTTACACCCCCACCCCACTGAGACATTGTTCCCCGTCACCTTCATTGAGACAGTGTTACACCCCCACCCCACTGAGACATTGTTCCCCACACCTCCATTGAGACAGTGTTACACCCCCACCCCCACTGAGACATTGTTCCCCACACCTCCATTGAGCCAATGTTACACCCCACCTCCAATGAGACATTGTTCCCCACACCTCCATTGAGACAGTGTTACACCCCCACCCCACTGAGACATTGTTCCCCACACCTCCATTGAGACAGTGTTACACCCCCACCCCCACTGAGACATTGTTCCCCACACCTCCATTGAGACAGTGTTACACCCCCACCCCTGCAGAGACATTGTCCCCCACACCTCCATTGAGACAATGTTACACCCCCACCCCCAATGAGACATTGTTCCCCACACCTCCAATGGGACAGTGTTACACCCCCACCCCACTGAGACATTTTCCCCCCACACCACCATTGAGACAGTGTTACACCCCCACCCCACTGAGACATTTTCCCCCCACACCACCATTGAGACAGTGTTACACCCCCACCCCCACTGAGACATTGTTCCCCACACCTCCATTGAAATAGTGTTACACCCCCACCCCGCTGAGACATTGTTCCCCACACCTCCATTGAGACAGTGTTACACCCCCACCCCTTCTGAGACTTTGTCCCCCACACCTCCATTGAGATAGTGTTACACCCCCACCTCACTAAGACATTGTGCCCCACACCTCCATTGAGACAGTGTTACACCCCCACCCTACTGAGACATTGTTCCCCACACCTCCATTGAGACAGTGTTACACCCCCACCCCTACTGAGACATTGTTCCCCGCACCTCGATTGAGACAGTGTTACACCCCCACCCCACTGAGACATTGTACCCCACACCTCCATTGAGGCAGTGTTACACCACCACCTCACAGATTCAGTGTTCCCCACACCTCCATTCAGACTGTGTTACACCCCTACGGAGATATTGTCTCCCACACCTCCATTGAGACAGTGTTACACCCCCACCCCATTAGACAATTTCACCCACACCTCCATTGAGACAGTGTTACACCCCCACTCCCACTGAGACATTATCACCCACACCTCCATTGAGACAGTGCTACACCCCCACCCCTACTGAGACATTGTCCCCCACACCTCCATTGAGACAGTATTACACCCCCACCCCACTGAGACATTGTCCCCCACACCTCCATTGAGACAGTGTAACACCCACACCCCTACTGAGACATTGATCCCCACACCTCCATTGAGACAGTGTTACACCCCCACCCCTACTGAGACATTGTCCCCCACACCTCAATTGATACAGTGTTACACCCCACCCCTACTGAGACATTGCCCCCACACCTCCATTGAGACAGTGTTTCACCCCCACCCCACTGAGACATTGTCCCCCACACCTCCACTGAGATAGTGTTTCACCCCCACCCCACTGAGACATTGTCCCCCACACCTCCACTGAGATAGTGTTACACCCCCAGCCCTACTGAGACATTGTTCCCCACACCTCCATTGAGACAGTGTTACACCCCCAGCCCTACTGAGACATTGTTCCCCACTCCTCCATTGAGACAGTGTTACACCCCCACAACTACTGAGACATTGTCCCCCACACCTCCATTGAGAGAGTGTTACACTCCCACCCCACTGAGGCATTGTCCCCCACACCTCCACTGAGATAGTGTTACACCCCCACCTCACTGAGACATTGTGCCCCACACCTCCATTGAGAAAGTGTTACACCACCACCCTACTGAGACATTGTTCCCCACATCTCCATTGAGGCTACACGCCCACCCCTACTGAGACATTGTTCCCCGCACCTCGATTGAGACTGTGTTACACCCCCACCCCACTGAGACATTGTTCCCCACACCTCCATTGAGGCAGTGTTGCACCCCCACCCCACAGATTCAGTGTTCCCCACACCTCCATTCAGACTGTGTTACACCCCTACGGAGATATTGTCTCCCACACCTCCATTGAGACAGTGTTACACCCCCACCCCACTTAGACATTGTTCCCCACACCTCCATTGAGACAGTGTTACACCCCCACCCCATTGAGACATTGTTCCCCAGACCTCCATTGAGACAGTGTTACACCCCCACCACACTGAGACATTGTCTCCCACACCTCCATTGAGACAGTGTTACACCCCCACTCCTACAGAGACATTGTCTCCCACACATCCATTGAGACAGTGTTACACCCTCACACCACTGATACGTTGTTGCCCACACCTCCATTTAGACAGTATTGCACCCCCACCCCACTGATACATTGTTCCCCACACCTCCATTGAGACAGTGTTACACCACCACCCGCACTGAGACATTGTCCCCCCACACCTCCATTGAGACAGTGTTACACCCCCACCCGCACTGAGACATTGTCTCCCACATATCCATTGAGACAGTGTTACACCCCCACACCGCTGATACATTGTTCCCCACACCTCCATTGAGACAGTATTGCACCCCCACCCCACTGAGACATTGTCCCCCCACACCTCCATTGAGACACCGTTACACCCACACCCCTACTGAGACATTGTCCCCCGCTCCTACATTGAGACAGTGTTACACCCCCACCCCTACTGAGACATTGATCACCACACTTCCATTGAGACAGTGTTGCACCCCAACCCCGCTGAGACATTGTTCCCCACACCTCCATTGAGACAGTGTTACACACCCACCCCTACCGAGAC
Source organism: Somniosus microcephalus (assembly GCF_052327205.1). NCBI lineage: Eukaryota > Metazoa > Chordata > Chondrichthyes > Squaliformes > Somniosidae > Somniosus > Somniosus microcephalus. Next base: position 184,708,797 of record NC_140998.1, read on the forward strand.
ATTGTTCCCCACACCTCCACTGAGGCAGTGTTACACCCCCACCCCACTGAGACATTGTCCCCCACACCTCCACTGAGACACTGTTAAACCCCCACCCCTACTGAGACATTGTTCCCCAGACTTCCATTGAGACAGTGTTAAACCCCCACCCCTACTGACACATTTTCCCCCAAAACTCCATTGAGGCAGTGTGACACCCCCCCCCCCCTACTGAGACATTGTTCCCCACACCTCCATTTAGGCCACACCTCCACCCCTACAGAGACATTGCTCCCCACATCACAATTGAGACAGTGTTACAACCCCACCCCTACTGAGGCAATGTTCCCCACACCTCCATTGAGACAGTGTTACACCCCCACCCCACTGAGGCATTGTTCCCCACACCTCCATTGAGACAGTGTTACACCCCCACACCTACTGAGACATTGTCCCCCACACCTACATTGAGACAGTGTTACACCCCCACCCCTACTGAGACATTGATCACCACACTTCCATTGAGACAGTGTTGAACCCCAACCCCGCTGAGACATTGCTCCCCACACCTCCATTGAGGCAGTGTTACACCCCCACCCCACTGAGACATTGTCCCCCACACCTCCACTGAGACACTGTTAAACCCCCACCCCGACTCAGACATTGTCCCCCACACATTCATTGAGACAGTATTATACCCCCGCCACTACTGAGACATTGTTCCCCACCCCTCCGTTGAGGCAGTGTTACATCCCCAGCCCACTGAGACATTGATCCCCACACCTCCATTGAGGCAGTGTTACACCACCACCCCTACTGAGACATTGTTCCCCACACCTCCATTGAGGCAGTGTTACACCCCCACCCCACTGAGACATTGTTCCCCACACCTCCATTGAGACAGTGTTACACCCCCACCCCCACTGAGACATTGTCACCCACACCTGCATTGAGACAGCGTTACACCCCCACCCCTACTGAGACATTGTCCCCCACACCTCCATTGAGACAGTATTACACCCCCACCCCACTGATACATTGTCCCCCACACCTCCATTGAGACAGTGTTACACCCCCACCCCTACTGAGACATTGTCCCCCACACTTCCATTGAGACAGTGTTACACCCCCACCCCTACTGAGACATTGTCCCCCACACCTCCATTGAGACAGTGTTTCTCCCCCACCCCACTGAGACATTGTCCCCCACACCTCCACTGAGATAGTGTTACACCCCCACCCCACTGAGACATTGTTCCCCACACCTCCATTGAGACAGTGTTACACCCCCAACCCTACTGAGACATTGTTCCCCACACCACCATTGAGACAGTGTTACACCCCCAGCCCTACTGAGACATTGTTCCCCACACCTCCATTGAGACAGTGCTCAACCCCACAACTACTGAGACATTGTCCCCCACACCTCCATTGAGAGAGTGTTACACTCCCACCCCACTGAGACATTGTCCCCCACACCTCCACTGAGATAGTGTTACACCCCCACCTCACTAAGACATTGTGCCCCACACCTCCATTGAGACAGTGTTACACCCCCACCCTACTGAGACATTGTTCCCCACATCTCCATTGAGGCTACACCCCCACCCCTACTGAGACATTGTTCCCCGCACCTCGCTTGAGACAGTGTTATACCCCCACCCCACTGAGACATTGTTCCCCACACCTCCATTGAGGCAGTGTTACACCCCCACCCCACAGATTCAGTGTTCCCCACACCTCCATTCAGACTGTGTTACACCCCTACGGAGATATTGTCTCCCACACCTCCATTGAGACAGTGTTACACCATCACCCCACTTACACATTGTTCCCCACACCTCCATTGAGACAGTGTTACACCCCCGCCCCATTGAGACATTGTTCCCCAGACCTCCATTGAGACAGTGTTACACCCCCACCCCACTGAGACATTGTCCCCCACACCTCCATTGAGAGAGTGTTACACCCCCACCCCACTGAGACATTGTTCCCCCTCACCTCCATTGAGACATTGTTACACCCCCACCCCCACTGAGACATTGTTCCCCACACCTCCATTGAGACAGTGTTACACCCCCACCCGCACTGAGACATTGTCCCCCCACACCTCCATTGAGAGAGTGTTGCACCCCCAGCCCACTGAGACATTGTTCCCCACACCTCCATTGAGACAGTGTTACACCCCCACTCCTACGGAGACATTGTCTCCCACACATCCATTGAGACAGTGTTACACCCCCACCCGCACTGAGACATTGTCCCCCCACACCTCCATTGAGGCAGTGTTACACCCCCACCCCACTGAGACATTGTCCCCCCACACCTCCATTGAGACACCGTTACACCCACACCCCTACTGAGACATTGTCCCCCGCTCCTAAATTGAGACAGTGTTACACCCCCACCCCTACTGAGACATTGATCACCACACTTCCATTGAGACAGTGTTGCACCCCAACCCCGCTGAGACATTGTTCCCCACACCTCCATTGAGACAGTGTTACACACCCACCCCTACCGAGACATTGTTCCCCACACCTCCACTGAGGCAGTGTTACACCCCCACCCCACTGAGACATTGTCCCCCACACCTCCACTGAGACACTGTTAAACCCCCACCCCTACTGAGACATTGTTCCCCAGACTTCCATTGAGACAGTGTTAAACCTCCACCCCTACTGACACATTTTCCCCCACAACTCCATTGAGGCAGTGTTACACCCCCACCCCTACTGAGACATTGTCACTCCACACCTCCATTGAGACAGTGTTACACCCCCACCTCTACTGAGACATTGTTCCCCACACCTCCATTTAGGCCACACCTCCACCCCTACAGAGACATTGCTCCCCACATCACAATTGAGACAGTGTTACAACCCCACCCCTACTGAGGCAATGTTCCCCACACCTCCATTGAGACAGTGTTACACCCCCACCCCACTGAGGCATTGTTCCCCACACCTCCATTGAGACAGTGTTACACCCCCACACCTACTGAGACATTGTCCCCCACACCTACATTGAGACAGTGTTACACCCCCACCCCTACTGAGACATTGATCACCACACTTCCATTGAGACAGTGTTGAACCCCAACCCCGCTGAGACATTGTTCCCCACACCTCCATTGAGGCAGTGTTACACCCCCACCCCACTGAGACATTGTCCCCCACACCTCCACTGAGACACTGTTAAACCCCCACCCCGACTCAGACATTGTCCCCCACACATTCATTGAGACAGTGTTATACCCCCGCCACTACTGAGACATTGTTCCCCACCCCTCCGTTGAGGCAGTGTTACATCCCCAGCCCACTGAGACATTGATCCCCACACCTCCATTGAGGCAGTGTTACACCACCACCCCTACTGAGACATTGTTCCCCACACCTCCATTGAGGCAGTGTTACACCCCCACCCCACTGAGACATTGTTCCCCACACCTCCATTGAGACAGTGTTACACCTCCACCCCCACTGAGACATTGTCACCCACACCTGCATTGAGACAGCGTTACACCCCCACCCCTACTGAGACATTGTCCCCCACACCTCCATTGAGACAGTATTACACCCCCACCCCACTGAGACATTGTCCCCCACACCTCCATTGAGACAGTGTTTCTCCCCCACCCCACTGAGACATTGTCCCCCGCACCTCCATTGAGACAGTGTTACACCCCCACCCCACTGAGACATTGTTCCCCACACCTCCATTGAGACAGTGTTACACCCCCAACCCTACTGAGACATTGTTCACCACACCACCATTGAGACAGTGTTACACCCCCAGCCCTACTGAGACATTGTTCCCCACACGTCCATTGAGACAGTGCTCAACCCCACAACTACTGAGACATTGTCCCCCACACCTCCATTGAGAGAGTGTTACACTCCCACCCCACTGAGACATTGTCCCCCACACCTCCACTGAGATAGTGTTACACCCCCACCTCACTAAGACATTGTGCCCCACACCTCCATTGAGACAGTGTTACACCCCCACCCTACTGAGACATTGTTCCCCACATCTCCATTGAGGCTACACCCCCACCCCTACTGAGACATTGTTCCCCGCACCTCGCTTGAGACAGTTTTATACCCCCACCCCACTGAGACATTGTTCCCCACACCTCCATTGAGGCAGTGTTACACCCCCACCCCACAGATTCAGTGTTCCCCACACCTCCATTCAGACTGTGTTACACCCCTACGGAGATATTGTCTCCCACACCTCCATTGAGACAGTGTTACACCATCACCCCACTTACACATTGTTCCCCACACCTCCATTGAGACAGTGTTACACCCCCGCCCCATTGAGACATTGTTCCCCAGACCTCCATTGAGACAGTGTTACACCCCCACCCCACTGAGACATTGTCCCCCACACCTCCATTGAGAGAGTGTTACACCCCCACCCCACTGAGACATTGTTCCCCCTCACCTCCATTGAGACAGTGTTACACCCCCACCCCCACTGAGACATTGTTCCCCACACCTCCATTGAGACAGTGTTACACCCCCACCCCTACAGAGACATTGTCCCCCACACCTCCATTGAGACAATGTTACACCCCCACCCCCAATGAGAAATTGTTCCCCACACCTCCAATGAGACAGTATTACACACCCACCCCACTGAGACATTTTCCCCCCACACCACCATTGAGACAGAGTTACACCCCCACCCCACTGAGACATTTTCCCCCCACACCACCATTGAGACAGTGTTACACCCCCACCCCCACTGAGACATTGTTCCCCACACCTCCATTGAAATAGTGTAACACCCCCACCCCGCTGAGACATTGTCCCCCACACCTCCATTGAGACAGTGTTACACCCCCACTCCCACTGAGACATTGTTCCCCACACCTGCATTGAGACAGTGTTACACCCCCACCCCTACTGAGACATTGTCCCCCACACCTCCATTGAGATAGTGTTACACCCCCACCTCACTAAGACATTGTGCCCCACACCTCCATTGAGACAGTGTTACACCCCTACCCTACTGAGACATTGTTCCCCACATCTCCATTGAGGCTGCACCCCCACCCCTACTGAGACATTGTTCCCCGCACCTCGATTGAGACAGTGTTACACCCCCACCCCACTGAGACATTGAACCACACACCTCCATTGAGGCAGTGTTACACCACCACCCCACAGATTCAGTGTTCCCCACACCTCCATTCAGACTGTATTACACCCCTACGGAGATATTGTCTCCCACACCTCCATTGAGACAGTGTTACACCCCCACCCCATTAGACATTGTCACCCACACCTCCATTGAGACAGTGTTACACCCCCACACCCACTGAGACATTGTCACCCACACCTCCATTGAGACAGTGCTACACCCCCACCCCTACTGAGACATTGTCCCCCACACCTCCATTGAGAGAGTATTACACCCCCACCCCACTGAGTCATTGTCCCCCACACCTCCATTGAGACAATGTTACACCCACACCCCTACTGAGACATTGATCCCCACACCTCCATTGAGATCGTGTTACACCCCCACCCCTACTGAGACATTGTCCCCCACAACTCCATTGAGACAGTGTTACATCCCCACCCCTACTGAGACATTGCCCCCACACCTCCATTGAGACAGTGTTTCACCCCCACCCCACTGAGACATTGTCCCCCACACCTCCACTGAGATAGTGTTACACCCCCACCCCACTGAGACATTGTACCCCACACCTCCATTGAGACAGTGTTACACCCCCAACCCTACTGAGACATTGTTCCCCACACCACCATTGAGACAGTGTTACACCCCCAGCCCTACTGAGACATTGTTCCCCACTCCTCCATTGAGACAGTGTTACACCCCCACAACTACTGAGACATTGTCCCCCACACCTCCATTGAGAGAGTGTTACACTCCCACCCCACTGAGACATTGTCCCCCACACCTCCACTGAGATAGTGTTACACCCCCACCTCACTAAGACATTGTGCCCCACACCTCCATTGAGAAAGTGTTACACCCCCACCCTACTGAGACATTGTTCCCCACATCTCCATTGAGGCTACACGCCCACCCCTACTGAGACATTGTTCCCCGCACCTCGATTGAGACTGTGTTACACCCCCACCCCACTGAGATATTGTTCCCCACACCTCCATTGAAGCAGTGTTACACCCCCACCCCACAGATTCAGTGTTCCCCACACCTCCATTCAGACTGTGTTACACCCCGACGGAGATATTGTCTCCCACACCTCCATTGAGACAGTGTTACACCCCCACCCCACTTAGACATTGTTCCCCACACCTCCATTGAGACAGTGTTACACCCACACCCCATTGAGACATTGTTCCCCAGACCTCCATTGAGACAGTGTTACACCCCCACCCCACTGAGACATTGTCTCCCACACCTCCATTGAGACAGTGTTACACCCCCACCCCACTGAGACATTGTTCCCCACACCTCCATTGAGACAGTGTTACACCCCCACTCCTACGGAGACATTGTCTCCCACACATCCATTGAGACAGTGTTACACCCCCACACCACTGATACATTGTTGCCCACACCTCCATTGAGACAGTATTGCACCCCCACCCCACTGATACATTGTTCCCCACACCTCCATTGAGACAGTGTTACACCACCACCCGCACTGAGACATTGTCCCCCCACACCTCCATTGAGACAGTGTTACAGCCCCACCCGCACTGAGACATTGTCCCCCCACACCTCCATTGAGAGAGTGTTGCACCCCCAGCCCACTGAGACATTGTTCCCCACACCTCCATTGAGACAGTGTTACACCCCCACTCCTACGGAGACATTGTCTCCCACACATCCATTGAGACAGTGTTACACCCCCACACCGCTGATACATTGTTCCCCAGACCTCCATTGAGACAGTGTTACACCCCCACCCCACTGAGACATTGTCTCCCACACCTCCATTGAGACAGTGTTACACCCCCACCCCACTGAGACATTGTTCCCCACACCTCCATTGAGACAGTGTTACACCCCCACTCCTACGGAGACATTGTCTCCCACACATCCATTGAGACAGTGTTACACCCCCAAACCACTGATACATTGTTGCCCACACCTCCATTGAGACAGTATTGCACCCCCACCCCACTGATACATTGTTCCCCACACCTCCATTGAGACAGTGTTACACCACCACCCGCACTGAGACATTGTCCCCCCACACCTCCATTGAGACAGTGTTACAGCCCCACCCGCACTGAGACATTGTCCCCCCACACCTCCATTGAGAGAGTGTTGCACCCCCAGCCCACTGAGACATTGTTCCCCACACCTCCATTGAGACAGTGTTACACACCCACTCCTACGGAGACATTGTCTCCCACACATCCATTGAGACAGTGTTACACCCCCACACCGCTGATACATTGTTCCCCACACCTCCATTGAGACAGTGTTACACCCCCACCCGCACTGAGACATTGTCCCCCCACACCTCCATTGAGGCAGTGTTACACCCCCACCCCTACTGAGACATTGCCCCCACACCTCCATTGAGACAGTGTTTCACCCTCACCCCACTGAGACATTGTCCCCCACACCTCCACTGAGATAGTGTTACACCCCCACCCCACTGAGACATTGTACCCCACACCTCCATTGAGACAGTGTTACACCCCCAACCCTACTGAGACATTGTTCCCCACACCACCATTGAGACAGTGTTACACCCCCAGCCCTACTGAGACATTGTTCCCCACTCCTCCATTGAGACAGTGTTACACCCCCACAACTACTGAGACATTGTCCCCCACACCTCCATTGAGAGAGTGTTACACTCCCACCCCACTGAGACATTGTCCCCCACACCTCCACTGAGATAGTGTTACACCCCCACCTCACTAAGACATTGTGCCCCACACCTCCATTGAGAAAGTGTTACACCCCCACCCTACTGAGACATTGTTCCCCACATCTCCATTGAGGCTACACGCCCACCCCTACTGAGACATTGTTCCCCGCACCTCGATTGAGACTGTGTTACACCCCCACCCCACTGAGACATTGTTCCCCACACCTCCATTGAGGCAGTGTTACACCCCCACCCCACAGATTCAGTGTTCCCCACACCTCCATTCAGACTGTGTTACACCCCGACGGAGATATTGTCTCCCACACCTCCATTGAGACAGTGTTACACCCCCACCCCACTTAGACATTGTTCCCCACACCTCCATTGAGACAGTGTTACACCCACACCCCATTGAGACATTGTTCCCCAGACCTCCATTGAGACAGTGTTACACCCCCACCCCACTGAGACATTGTCTCCCACACCTCCATTGAGACAGTGTTACACCCCCACCCCACTGAGACATTGTTCCCCACACCTCCATTGAGACAGTGTTACACCCCCACTCCTACGGAGACATTGTCTCCCACACATCCATTGAGACAGTGTTACACCCCCACACCACTGATACATTGTTGCCCACACCTCCATTGAGACAGTATTGCACCCCCACCCCACTGATACATTGTTCCCCACACCTCCATTGAGACAGTGTTACACCACCACCCGCACTGAGACATTGTCCCCCCACACCTCCATTGAGACAGTGTTACACCCCCACCCGCACTGAGACATTGTCCCCCCACACCTCCATTGAGAGAGTGTTGCACCCCCAGCCCACTGAGACATTGTTCCCCACACCTCCATTGAGACAGTGTTACACACCCACTCCTACGGAGACATTGTCTCCCACACATCAATTGAGACAGTGTTACACCCCCACACTGCTGATACATTGTTCCCCACACCTCCATTGAGACAGTATTGCACCCCCACCCCACTGATACATTGTTCCCCACACCTCCATTGAGACAGTGTTGCACCCCCACCCGCACTGAGACATTGTCCCCCCACACCTCCATTGAGGCAGTGTTACACCCCCACCCCACTGAGACATTGTCCCCCCACACCTCCATTGAGACACCGTGACACCCCCACCCCTACTGAGACATTGTCCCCCGCTCCTACATTGAGACAGTGTTACACCCCCACCCCTACTGAGACATTGATCACCACACTTCCATTGAGACAGTGTTGCACCCCAACCCCGCTGAGACATTGTTCCCCACACCTCCATTGAGACAGTGTTACACACCCACCCCTACCGAGACATTGTTCCCCACACCTCCACTGAGGCAGTGTTACACCCCCACCCCACTGAGACATTGTCCCCCACACCTCCACTGAGACACTGTTAAACCCCCACCCCTACTGAGACATTGTTCCCCAGACCTCCATTGAGACAGTGTTAAACCCCCACCCCTACTGAGACATTGTCACCCCACACCTCCATTGAGACAGTGTTACACCCCCACCTCTACTGAGACATTGTTCCCCACACCTCCATTTAGGCCACACCTCCACCCCTACAGAGACATTGCTCCCCACATCACAATTAAGACAGTGTTACAACCCCACCCCTACTGAGGCAATGTTCCCCACACCTCCATTGAGACAGTGTTACACCCCCACCCCACTGAGGCATTGTTCCCCACACCTCCATTGAGACAGTGGTACACCCGCACCCCACTGAGGCATTGTTCCCCACACCTCCATTGAGACAGTGTTACACCCCCACCCCTACTGAGACATTGTCCCCCGCACCTACATTGAGACAGTGTTACACCCCCACCCCTACTGAGACATTGATCACCACACTTCCATTGAGACAGTGTTGCACCCCAACCCCGCTGAGACATTGTTCCCCACACCTCCATTGAGACAGTGTTACACACCCACCCCTGCCGAGACATTGTTCCCCACACCTCCACTGAGGCAGTGTTACACCCCCACCCCACTGAGACATTGTCCCCCACACCTCCACTGAGACATTGTTAATCCCCCACCCCTACTGAGACATTGTTCCCCAGACCTCCATTGAAACAGTGTTAAACCCCCACCCCGACTGACTCATTTTCCCCCACACCTCCATTGAGGCAGTGTTACACCCCCACCGCTACTGAGACATTGTTCCCCACACCTCCATTTAGGATACACCTCCACCCCTACAGAGACATTGCTCCCCACACCACAATTGAGACAGTGTTACAACCCCACCCCAACTGAGGCAATGTTCCCAACACCTCCATTGAGACAGTGTTACACCCCCACCCCACTGAGGCATTGTTCCCCACACCTCCATTGAGACAGTGGTACACCCGCACCCCACTGAGACATTGTTCCCCACACCTCCATTGAGACAGTGTTACACCCCCGCCCCTACGGAGACATTGTCTTCCACACCTCCTTTGAGACAGTGTTACACCTCCACCCCACTGAGATATTGTCCCCCCACACCTCCATTGAGACAGTATTACACCCCCACCCCACTGAGACATTTTCCCCCACAGCTCCATTGAGACAGTGTTACACCCCCACCCCACTGAGAGATTGTTCCCCACACCACCATCGAGACAGCGTTACACCCCCACCCCTACTGAGACATTGTCCCCCCACACCTCCATTGAGAAAGTGTTACACCACCACCCCTACTGCGACATTGTTGCCCACACCTCCATCGAGACAGTGTTAAACCCCCATCCCTACTGAGACAATGTTCCCTACACCTCCATTGAGAAAGTTTTACACCCCCACCCCACTGAGACATTGTTCCCCACACCTCCACTGAGATAGTGTTACACCCCCACCCCACTGAGACATTGTACCCCACACCTCCATTGAGACAGTGTTACACCCCCAACCCTACTGAGACATTGTTCCCCACACCACCATTGAGACAGTGTTACACCCCCAGCCCTACTGAGACATTGTTCCCCACTCCTCCATTGAGACAGTGTTACACCCCCACAACTACTGAGACATTGTCCCCCACACCTCCATTGAGAGAGTGTTACACTCCCACCCCACTTAGACATTGTCCCCCACACCTCCACTGAGATAGTGTTACACCCCCACCTCACTAAGACATTGTGCCCCACACCTCCATTGAGAAAGTGTTACACCCCCACCCTACTGAGACATTGTTCCCCACATCTCCATTGAGGCTACACGCCCACCCCTACTGAGACATTGTTCCCCGCACCTCGATTGAGACTGTGTTACACCCCCACTCCACTGAGACATTGTTCCCCACACCTCCATTGAGGCAGTGTTACACCCCCACCCCACAGATTCAGTGTTCCCCACACCTCCATTCAGACTGTGTTACACCCCGACGGAGATATTGTCTCCCACACCTCCATTGAGACAGTGTTACACCCCCACCCCACTTAGACATTGTTCCCCACACCTCCATTGAGACAGTGTTACACCCACACCCCATTGAGACATTGTTCCCCAGACCTCCATTGAGACAGTATTGCACCCCCACCCCACTGATACATTGTTCCCCACACCTCCATTGAGACAGTGTTGCACCCCCACCCGCACTGAGACATTGTCCCCCCACACCTCCATTGAGGCAGTGTTACACCCCCACCCCACTGAGACATTGTCCCCCCACACCTCCATTGAGACACCGTGACACCCCCACCCCTACTGAGACATTGTCCCCCGCTCCTACATTGAGACAGTGTTACACCCCCACCCCTACTGAGACATTGATCACCACACTTCCATTGAGACAGTGTTGCACCCCAACCCCGCTGAGACATTGTTCCCCACACCTCCATTGAGACAGTGTTACACACCCACCCCTACCGAGACATTGTTCCCCACACCTCCACTGAGGCAGTGTTACACCCCCACCCCACTGAGACATTGTCCCCCACACCTCCACTGAGACACTGTTAAACCCCCACCCCTACTGAGACATTGTTCCCCAGACCTCCATTGAGACAGTGTTAAACCCCCACCCCTACTGAGACATTGTTCCCCACACCTCCATTTAGGCCACACCTCCACCCCTACAGAGACATTGCTCCCCACATCACAATTAAGACAGTGTTACAACCCCACCCCTACTGAGGCAATGTTCCCCACACCTCCATTGAGACAGTGTTACACCCCCACCCCACTGAGGCATTGTTCCCCACACCTCCATTGAGACAGTGGTACACCCGCACCCCACTGAGGCATTGTTCCCCACACCTCCATTGAGACAGTGTTACACCCCCACCCCTACTGAGACATTGTCCCCCGCACCTACATTCAGACAGTGTTACACCCCCACCCCTACTGAGACATTGATCACCACACTTCCATTGAGACAGTGTTGCACCCCAACCCCGCTGAGACATTGTTCCCCACACCTCCATTGAGACAGTGTTACACCCCCACTCCTACGGAGACATTGTCTCCCACACATCCATTGAGACAGTGTTACACCCCCACACCACTGATACATTGTTGCCCACACCTCCATTGAGACAGTGTTACACCACCACCCGCACTGAGACATTGTCCCCCCACACCTCCATTGAGACAGTGTTACAGCCCCACCCGCACTGAGACATTGTCCCCCCACACCTCCATTGAGAGAGTGTTGCACCCCCAGCCCACTGAGACATTGTTCCCCACACCTCCATTGAGACAGTGTTAAACACCCACTCCTACGGAGACATTGTCTCCCACACATCCATTGAGACAGTGTTACACCCCCACACCGCTGATACATTGTTCCCCACACCTCCATTGAGACAGTGTTACACCCCCACCCGCACTGAGACATTGTCCCCCCACACCTCCATTGAGGCAGTGTTACACCCCCACCCCTACTGAGACATTGCCCCCACACCTCCATTGAGACAGTGTTTCACCCCCACCCCACTGAGACATTGTCCCCCACACCTCCACTGAGATAGTGTTACACCCCCACCCCACTGAGACATTGTACCCCACACCTCCATTGAGACAGTGTTACACCCCCAACCCTACTGAGACATTGTTCCCCACACCACCATTGAGACAGTGTTACACCCCCAGCCCTACTGAGACATTGTTCCCCACTCCTCCATTGAGACAGTGTTACACCCCCGCAACTACTGAGACATTGTCCCCCACACCTCCATTGAGAGAGTGTTACACTCCCACCCCACTGAGACATTGTCCGCCACACCTCCACTGAGATAGTGTTACACCCCCACCTCACTAAGACATTGTGCCCCACACCTCCATTGAGAAAGTGTTACACCCCCACCCTACTGGGACATTGTTCCCCACATCTCCATTGAGGCTACACGCCCACCCCTACTGAGACATTGTTCCCCGCACCTCGATTGAGACTGTGTTACACCCCCACCCCACTGAGACATTGTTCCCCACACCTCCATTGAGGCAGTGTTACACCCCCACCCCACAGATTCAGTGTTCCCCACACCTCCATTCAGACTGTGTTACACCCCGACGGAGATATTGTCTCCCACACCTCCATTGAGACAGTGTTACACCCCCACCCCACTTAGACATTGTTCCCCACACCTCCATTGAGACAGTGTTACACCCACACCCCATTGAGACATTGTTCCCCAGACCTCCATTGAGACAGTGTTACACCCCCACCCCACTGAGACATTGTCTCCCACACCTCCATTGAGACAGTGTTACACCCCCACCCCACTGAGACATTGTTCCCCACACCTCCATTGAGACAGTGTTACACCCCCACTCCTACGGAGACATTGTCTCCCACACATCCATTGAGACAGTGTTACACCCCCACACCACTGATACATTGTTGCCCACACCTCCATTGAGACAGTATTGCACCCCCACCCCACTGATACATTGTTCCCCACACCTCCATTGAGACAGTGTTACACCACCACCCGCACTGAGACATTGTCCCCCCACACCTCCATTGAGACAGTGTTACACCCCCACCCGCACTGAGACATTGTCCCCCCACACCTCCATTGAGAGAGTGTTGCACCCCCAGCCCACTGAGACATTGTTCCCCACACCTCCATTGAGACAGTGTTACACACCCACTCCTACGGAGACATTGTCTCCCACACATCAATTGAGACAGTGTTACACCCCCACACCGCTGATACATTGTTCCCCACACCTCCATTGAGACAGTATTGCAACCCCACCCCACTGATACATTGTTCCCCACACCTCCATTGAGACAGTGTTGCACCCCCACCCGCACTGAGACATTGTCCCCCCACACCTCCATTGAGGCAGTGTTACACCCCCACCCCACTGAGACATTGTCCCCCCACACCTCCATTGAGACACCGTGACACCCCCACCCCTACTGAGACATTGTCCCCCGCTCCTACATTGAGACAGTGTTACACCCCCACCCCTACTGAGACATTGATCACCACACTTCCATTGAGACAGTGTTGCACCCCAACCCCGCTGAGACATTGTTCCCCACACCTCCATTGAGACAGTGTTACACACCCACCCCTACCGAGACATTGTTCCCCACACCTCCACTGAGGCAGTGTTACACCCCCACCCCACTGAGACATTGTCCCCCACACCTCCACTGAGACACTGTTAAACCCCCACCCCTACTGAGACATTGTTCCCCAGACCTCCATTGAGACAGTGTTAAACCCCCACCCCTACTGAGACATTGTCACCCCACACCTCCATTGAGACAGTGTTACACCCCCACCTCTACTGAGACATTGTTCCCCACACCTCCATTTAGGCCACACCTCCACCCCTACAGAGACATTGCTCCCCACATCACAATTAAGACAGTGTTACAACCCCACCCCTACTGAGGCAATGTTCCCCACACCTCCATTGAGACAGTGTTACACCCCCACCCCACTGAGGCATTGTTCCCCACACCTCCATTGAGACAGTGGTACACCCGCACCCCACTGAGGCATTGTTCCCCACACCTCCATTGAGACAGTGTTACACCCCCACCCCTACTGAGACATTGATCACCACACTTCCATTGAGACAGTGTTGCACCCCAACCCCGCTGAGACATTGTTCCCCACACCTCCATTGAGACAGTGTTACACACCCACCCCTGCCGAGACATTGTTCCCCACACCTCCACTGAGGCAGTGTTACACCCCCACCCCGCTGAGACATTGTCCCCCACACCTCCACTGAGACACTGTTAATCCCCCACCCCTACTGAGACATTGTTCCCCAGACCTCCATTGAGACAGTGTTAAACCCCCACCCCGACTGACACATTTTCCCCCACACCTCCATTGAGGCAGTGTTACACCCCCACCGCTACTGAGACATTGTTCCCCACACCTCCATTTAGGATACACCTCCACCCCTACAGAGACATTGCTCCCCACACCACAATTGAGAGAGTGTTACAACCCCACCCCAACTGAGGCAATGTTCCCAACACCTCCATTGAGACAGTGTTACACCCCCACCCCACTGAGGCATTGTTCCCCACACCTCCATTGAGACAGTGGTACACCCGCACCCCACTGAGACATTGTTCCCCACACCTCCATTGAGACAGTGTTACACCCCCGCCCCTACGGAGACATTGTCTCCCACACCTCCTTTGAGACAGTGTTATACCTCCACCCCACTGAGATATTGTCCCCCCACACCTCCATTGAGACAGTATTACACTCCCACCCCACTGAGACATTTTCCCCCACAGCTCCATTGAGACAGTGTTACACCCCCACCCCACTGAGAGATTGTTCCCCACACCACCATCGAGACAGCGTTAAACCCCCATCCCTACTGAGACAATGTTCCCTACACCTCCATTGAGAAAGTTTTACACCCCCACCCCACTGAGACATTGTTCCCCACACCTCCACTGAGACAGTGTTACACACCCACCCCACTGAGACATTGTTCCCCACACCTCCATTGAGACAGTGTTACACCTCCACCCCACTGAGACATTGTCACCCACACGTCCATTGAGACAGTGTTACACCCCCACCCCCACTGAGACATTGTTCCCCACACCTCCATTGACACAATGTTACACCCCCACCCCTACTGAGACATTGTCCCCCCACCTCCATTGAGACAGTGTTACACTCACACCCCTACTGAGACATTGTTCCCCACACGTCCATCTAGACAGTGTTATACCACCACCACCACTGAGACATTGTTCCCCACACCTCCATTGAGACAGTGTTACACCCCCACCCCACCGAGACATTGTTCAACACACCTCCATTGAGGCAGTGTTACACCCCCACCCCACTGAGACATTGTTCCGCACACTTCCATTGAGACAGTGTTACACCCCCACCCCTACTGAGACATTGTTCACCACACCTCCATTGAGATAGTGTTATACCCCCACCCCTACTCAGACATTGCCCCCACACATTCTTGAAACAGTGTAATACCCCCGCCACTACTGAGACATTGATCCCCACACCTCCATTGAGGCAGTGTTACACCACCACCCCTACTGAGACATTGTTCCCCACACCTCCATTGAGGCAGTGTTACACCCCCACCCCACTGAGACATTGTTCCCCACACCTCCATTGAGACAGTGTTACACCCCCACCCCCACTGAGACATTGTCACCCACACCTGCATTGAGACAGTGCTACACCCCCACCCCTACTGAGACATTGTCCCCCACACCTCCATTGAGACAGTATTACACCCCCACCCCACTGAGACATTGTCCCCCACACCTCCATTGAGACAGTGTTACACCCCCACCCCTACTGAGACATTGTCCCCCACACCTCCATTGAGACAGTGTTTCTCCCCCACCCCACTGAGACATTGTCCCCCACACCTCCACTGAGATAGTGTTACACCCCCACCCCACTGAGACATTGTTACTCACACCTCCATTGAGACAGTGTTACACCCCCAACCCTACTGAGACATTGTTCCCCACACCACCATTGAGACAGTGTTACACCCCCAGCCCTACTGAGACATTGTTCCCCACACCTCCATTGAGACAGTGTTACACCCCCACCCTACTGAGACATTGTTCCCCACATCTCCATTGAGGCTACACCCCCACCCCTACTGAGACATTGTTCTGCGCACCTCGCTTGAGACAGTGTTATACCCCCACCCCACTGAGACATTGTTCCCCACACCTCCATTGAGGCAGTGTTACACCCCCACCCCACAGATTCAGTGTTCCCCACACCTCCATTCAGACTGTGTTACACCCCTACGGAGATATTGTCTCCCACACCTCCATTGAGACAGTGTTACACCATCACCCCACTTACACATTGTTCCCCACACCTCCATTGAGACAGTGTTACACCCCCACCCCATTGAGACATTGTTCCCCAGACCTCCATTGAGACAGTGTTACACCCCCACCCCACTGAGACATTGTCCCCCACACCTCCATTGAGAGAGTGTTACACCCCCACCCCACTGAGACATTGTTCCCCCTCACCTCCATTGAGACAGTGTTACACCCCCACCCCCACTGAGACATTGTTCCCCACACCTCCATTGAAATAGTGTTACACACCCACACCGCTGAGACACTGTCCCCCACACCTCCATTGAGACAGTGTTACACCCCCACTCCCACTGAGACATTGTTCCCCACACCTCCATTGAGACAGTGTTACACCCCCACCCCTACTGAGACATTGTCCCCCACACCTCCATTGAGATAGTGTTACACCCCCACCTCACTAAGACATTGTGCCCCACACCTCCATTGAGACAGTGTTACACCCCCACCCTACTGAGACATTGTTCCCCACATCTCCATTGAGTCTGCACCCCCACCCCTACTGAGACATTGCTCCCCGCACCTCGATTGAGACAGTGTTACACCCCCACCCCACTGAGACATTGTTCCCCACACCTCCATTGAGGCAGTGTTACACCCCCACCCCACAGATTCAGTGTTCCCCACACCTCCATTCAGACTGTGTTACACCCCTACAGAGATATTGTCTCCCACACCTCCATTAAGACAGTGTTACACCCCCACCCCATTAGACATTGTCACCCACACCTCCATTGAGACAGTGTTACACCCCCACCCACACTGAGACATTGTCACCCACACCTCCATTGAGACAGTGTTACACCCCCACCCACACTGAGACATTGTCACCCACACCTCCATTGAGACAGTGCTACACCCCCACCCCTACTGAGACATTGTCCCCCACTCCTCCATTGAGACAGTATTACACCCCCACCCCACTGAGACATTGTCCCCCACACCTCCATTGAGACAGTGTTACACCCCCACCCCTACTGAGACATTGTCCCCCACACCTCCATTGAGACAATGTTACACCCCCACCCCTACTGAGACATTGTCCCCCACACCTCCATTGAGACAATGTTTCACCCCCACCCCACTGAGACATTGTCCCCCACACCTCCACTGAGATAGTGTTACTCCCCCACCTCACTAAGACATTGTGCCCCACACCTCCATTGAGAAAGTGTTACACCCCCACCCTACTGAGACATTGTTCCCCACATCTCCATTGAGGCTACACGCCCACCCCCACTGAGACATTGTCCCCCACACCTCCACTGAGATAGTGTTACACCCCCACCTCACTAAGACATTGTCCCCCACACATTCATTGAGACAGTGTTATACCCCCGCCACTACTGAGACATTGTTCCCCACCCCTCCATTGAGGCAGTGTTACATCCCCAGCCCACTGAGACATTGATCCCCACACCTCCATTGAGGCAGTGTTACACCACCACCCCTACTGAGACATTGTTCCCCACACCTCCATTGAGGCAGTGTTACACCCCCACCCCACTGAGACATTGTTCCCCACACCTCCATTGAGAGTGTTACACGCCCACCCCTACTGAGACATCGTCCCCCCACACCTCCATTGAGACAGTGTTACACCCCCACCTCTACTGTGACATTGTTCCCCACACCTCCATCGAGACAGTGTTAAACCCCCACCCCTACAGATAAATTGTTCCCCACACCTCCATTGAGAAAGTGTTACACCCCCACCCCACTGAGACATTTTTCCCCACGCCTCCATTGAGGCAGTGTTACACCCCCAACCCACTGAGACATTGTCCCCCACACCTCCACTGAGACATTTTACACCGCCACCCCTACTGAGACATTGTTCCCCAGACCTCCATTGAGACAGTGTTATACCCCACCCCACTGAGACATTTCCCCCACACCTCCATTGAGGCAGTGTTACACCCCCACCCCTACAGAGACATTGTTCCCCGCACCTCCATTGTGACAGTGTTACAACCCCACCCACACTGAGACACTGTTCCCCACACCTCCATTGAGACAGTGTTACACCCCCACCCCTCCTGAGACCTTGTCCCCCACACCTCCATTGAGACAGTGTTACACCCCCACCTCTCCTGAGACATTGTCCCCACACCTCCATTGAGACAGTGTTACTCCCCCACCCCTACTGAGACATTGTTCCCCACACCTCCATTGAGGATACACCTCCACCCCTACAGAGACATTGTTCCCCACACCTCCATTGAGACAGCATTACACCCCCACCCCTACAGAGACATTGTTCCCCACACCTCCATTTAGACAGTGTTACACCCCCACCCCACTGAGACATTGTTCACCACACTTCCGCTGAGACAGTGTTACACCCCCACCACTACTGCGACTTTGTCCCCACACCTCCAATGAGGCAGTGTTACACCGCCACCCCTACTGAGACATTGTCCCCCACACCTCCATTGAGACAGTGTTACACCCCCACCCCTACTGAGACATTGTTCCCCAAACCTTCATTTGGACAGTGTTATACCCCCACCCCTACTTAGACATTGTCCCCCACACCTCCAGTGAGACAGTGTTACACCCCCACCCCTACTGAGACATTGTTCCCCACACCTCCATTGAGGCAGTGTTACACCCCCACCCCTACTGAGACATTGTTCCCCAAACCTTCATTTGGACAGTGTTATACCCCCACCCCTACTTAGACATTGTCCCCCACACCTCCAGTGAGACAGTGTTACACCCCCACCCCTACTGAGACATTGTTCCCCAAACCTTCATTTGGACAGTGTTATACCCCCACCCCTACTTAGACATTGTCCCCCACACCTCCAGTGAGACAGTGTTACACCCCCACCCCCACTGAGACATTGTTCCCCACACCTCCAGTGAGACAGTGTTACACCCCCACCCCTACTGAGACATTGTTCCCCACACCTCCATTGAGGCAGTGTTACACCCCCACCCCTACTGAGACATTGTTCCCCAAACCTTCATTTGGACAGTGTTATACCCCCACCCCTACTTAGACATTGTCCCCCACACCTCCAGTGAGACAGTGTTACACCCCCACCCCTACTGAGACATTGTTCACCACACCTCCATTGAGACAGTGTTACACCCCAACCCCTACTGAGACATTGTTCCCCACACCTCCATTGAGGCAGTGTTACACCCCCACCCCACTGAGACATTGTTCCCCACACCTCCATTGAGGCAGTGTTATACCCCAACCGCTATTGAGACATTGTTCCCCACACCACCATTGAGGCAGAGATACAGCCCCACCGCTACTGTGACATTGTTTCCCACACCTCGATTGAGACAGTTCTACACCCCCACCCCACTGAGACATTGTTCCCCACACCTCCATTGAGGCAGTGTTACACCCCCACCCCACTGAGACATTGTTCCCCACACCTCCATTGAGACAGTGTTACACCCCCACCCCTACAGAGATATTGTCTCCCACACCTCCATTGAGAGAGTGTTAAACCCCCACCCCACTGAGACATTGTTCCCCACACCTCCATTGAGGCAGTGTTACACCCCCACCCCTACGGAGACATTGTCTCCCACACCTCCATTGAGACAGTGTTACACCCCCACACCACTGAGACATTGTCCCCCCACACCTCCATTGAGACAGTGTTACACCCCCACCCGCACTGAGACATTGTTCCCCACACCTCCATTGAGACAGTGTTACATCCCCACCCGCACTGAGAAATTGTCCCCCCACACCTCCATTGAGAAATTATTGCACCCCCACCCCACTGAGACATTGTTCCCCACACCTCCATTGAGACAGTGTTAAACCCCCACCCCACTGAGACATTGTCCCCCCACACCTCCATTGAGACAGTGTTACACCCGCCATCCCACTGAGACATTGTCCCCCACACCTCCATTGAGAGAGTGTTACACCCCCACCCCTACTGAGACATTGTCCCCCACACCTCCATTGAGACAGTGTTACACACCCACCCCTACTGAGACAATGTTCCCCACACCTCCATTGAGAAAGATTTACACCCCCACCCCACTGAGACATTGTTCCCCACACCTCCATTGAGGCAGTGTTACACCCCCACCCCACTGTGACATTGTCCCCCACACCTCCACTGAGACAATGTTACACCCATCACCCCACTGAGACATTGTTCCCCACACCTCCATTGAGACAGTGTTACACCCCCACCCCTACTGATACATTGTTCCCCACACCTCCATTTAGCCAGTGTTACACACCACCCCACTGACACATTGTCCCCCACACCTCCATTGAGACAGTGCTACACCCCCACCCCACTGAGACATTGTCCCCCACACTTCCGCTGAGACAGTTTTACACCCCCACCACTACTGCGACATGTTCCCCACACCTCCAATGAGGCAGTGTTACACCCCCACCCCGACTGAGACATTGTCCCCCACACCTCCATTGAGACAGTGTTACACCCCACTCCTACTGAGACATTGTTCCCCACACCTCCATTGAGACAGTGTTACACCCCCACCCCTACTGAGACATTGCTCCCCACACCTCCATTGAGACAGTGTTATACCCCCACCCCTACTTAGACATTGTCCCCCACACCTCCAGTGAGACAGTGTTACACCCCCACCCCTACTGAGACATTGTTCCCCACACCTCCAATGAGGCAGTGTTATACCCCACCCCTACTGAGACATTGTTCCCCACACCGCCATTGAGGCAGAGATACACTCCCACCCCTACTGAGACATTGTTTCCCACACCTCGATTGAGACAGTTTTACACCCCCACCCCACTGAGACATTGTTCCCCACACCTCCATTGAGGCAGTGTTACACCCCCACCCCACTGAGACATTGTTCCCCACACCTCCATTGAGGCAGTGTTACACCCGCACCCCTACAGAGATATTGTCTCCCACACCTCCATTGAGAGAGTGTTAAACCCCCACCCCACTGAGACATTGTTCCCCACACCTCCATTGAGACAGTGTTACACCCCCACCCCACTGAGACATTGTCCCACACACCTGCATTGAGACAGTGTTACACCCCCCCTACTAAGACATTGTCGCCCCACACCTCCATTGAGACAGTGTTACACCCCCACCCCTACTGCAACATTGTTCCCCACACCTCCATCGAGACAGTGTTACACACCCACCCCACTGAGACATTGTCCCCCACACCTCCACTGAGACAGTGTTACACCCATCACCCCACTGAGACATTGTTCAACACACCTCCATTGAGATAGTGTTACACCCCACCCCTACTGAGACATTGCCCCCCACACCTCCATTGAGACAGTGCTACACCCCCATCCCACTGAGACATTGTTCCCCACACCTCCATTGAGACAGTGTTACACACCCACCCCTACGGAGACATTGTCTCCCACACCTCCAGTGAGACAGTGTTACACCCACACAACACTGAGACATTGTCCCCCCACCCCTCCATTGAAACAGTATTGCACCCCCACCCCACTGAGACATTGTTCCCCACATGTCCATTGAGACAATGTTACACCCACACCCCACTGAGACATTGTCCCACCAAACCTCCATTGAGACAGTGTTACCCCCGCCATCCCACTGAGACATTGTCCCCCACACCTCCACTGAAAGAGTGTTACACCCCCACCCTACAGAGACATTGTTCCCCACACCTCCATTGAGACAGTGTTACACCCCGACCCCCAATGAGACATTGTCCCCCTCACCTCCATTGAGACAGTGTTACACCCCCACCCCACTGAGACCTTGTCCCACACACCTGCATTGAAACAGTGTTTCACCCCCCCTACTGAGACATTGTCCCCCACACCTCCATTGAGACAGTGTTACACCCCCACCCCTACTGCGACATTGTTCCCCACACCTCCATCGAGACAGTGTTAAACCCCCACCCCTACTGAGACAATGTTCCCCACACCTCCATTGAGAAAGTGTTACACCCCAACCCCACTGAGACATTGTTCCCCACACCTCCATTGAGGCAGAGTTACACCCCCACCCCACTGAGACATTGTTCAACACACCTCCATTGAGACAGTGTTACACCCCACCCCTACTGAGACATTGTCCCCCACACCTCCATTGAGACAGTGTTACACCCCACCCCTACTGAGACATTGTCCCCCACACCTCCATTGAGACAGTGCTACACCCCCACCCCACTGACACATTGTCCCCCACACTTCCGCTGAGACAGTGCTACACCCCCACCACTACTGCGACATTGTCCCCACACCTCCAATGAGGCAGTGTTACAGCCCCACCCCTACTGAGACATTGTCCCCCACACCTCCATTGAGACAGTGTTGCACCCCACCCCTACTGAGACATTGTTCCCCACACCTCCATTGAGACAGTGTTACACCCCCACCCCTACTGAGACATTGTTCCCCAAAACTCCATTGAGACAGTGTTATACCCCCACCCCTACTTAGACATTGTCCCCCACACTTCCAGTGAGACAGTGTTACACCCCCACCCCTACTGAGACATTGTTCCCCACACCTCCATTGAGGAAGTGTTATACCCCACCCCTACTGAGACATTGTTCACCACACCTCCATTGAGGCAGTTTTACACCCCCACCCCACTGATACATTGTTCCCCACACCTCCATTGAGGCAGTGTTACACCCCAACCGCTACTGAGACATTGTTCCCCACACCGCCATTGAGGCAGACATACACCCCCACCCCTACTGAAACATTGTTTCCCACACCTCGATTGAGACAGTTTTACACCCCCACCCCACTGAGAAATTGTTCCCCACACCTCCATTGAGGCAGTGTTACACCCCCACCCCACTGAGACATTGTTCCCCACACCTCCCTTCAGACAGTGTTGCACCCCCAACCCACTGAGACATTGTTCCCCACACCTCCCTTGAGACAGTGTTACACCCCCACCCCTACAGAGATATTGTCTCCCACACCTCCATTGAGAGAGTGTTAAACCCCCACCCCACAGAGACATTGTTCCCCACACCTCCATTGAGACAGTGTTACACCCCCACCCCTACGGAGACATTGTCTCCCACACCTCCATTGAGACAGTGTTACACC
Organism: Somniosus microcephalus; assembly: GCF_052327205.1. NCBI lineage: Eukaryota > Metazoa > Chordata > Chondrichthyes > Squaliformes > Somniosidae > Somniosus > Somniosus microcephalus. Next base: position 184,733,007 of record NC_140998.1, read on the forward strand.
CCCACACCACTGAGACATTGTCCCCCCACACCTCCATTGAAACAGTATTGCACCCCACCCCACTGAGACATTGTTCCCCACACCTCCATTGAGACAGTGTTACACCCCCACCCCGACTGAGACATTGTCCCCCCACACCTCCATTGAGACAGTATTGCACCCCCACCCCACTGAGACATTGTTCCCCACACCTCCATTGAGAGAGTGTTACACCCAGCACCCCACTGAGACATTGTTCCCCACACCTCCATTGAGACAGTGTTACACCCCCACCCCTACTGATACATTGTTCCCCACACCTCCATTGAGACAGTGTAACTCCCCACCCCTACTGAGACATTGTCCCCCACACCTCCATTGAGACAGGGTTACACCCCCACCCCTACTGCGACATTGTTCCCCACACCTCCATCGAGACAGTGTTAAACCCACACCACTACTGAGACAATGTTCCCCACACCTCCATTGAGAAAGTGTGACACCCCCACCCCACTGAGACATTGTTCCCCACACCTCCATTGATGAAGTGTTACACCCCCACCTTACTGAGACATTGTCCCCCACACCTCCACTGAGACAGTGTTACACCCATCGCCCCACTGAGACATTGTTCCCCACACCTCCATTGAGACAGTGTTACACCCCCCCCTACTGAGACATTGTCCCCCACACCTCCATTGAGACAGTGCTACACCCCCACCCCACTGACACATTGTCCCCCACACTTCCGCTGAGACAGTGCTACACCCCCACCACTACTGCGACATTGTCCCCACCACTACTGCGACATTGTCCCCACACCTCCAATGAGGCAGTGTTACACCCCCACACCTACTGAGACATTGTTCCCCACACCTCCATCGAGACAGTGTTAAACCCCGACCCCTACTGAGACAATGTTCCCCACACCTCCATTGAGAAAGTGTTACACCCCCACCCCACTGAGACATTGTTCCCCACACCTCCATTGAGGCATTGTTACACCCCCACCCCACTGAGACATTGTCCCCCACACCTCCACTGAGACAGTGTTACACACCACCCCACTGACACATTGTCCCCCACACCTCCATTGAGACAGTGCTACACCCCCACCCCACTGAGACATTGTCCCCCACACTTCCGCTGAGACAGTGTTACACCCCCACCACTACTGCGACATTTTCCCCACACCTCCAATGAGGCAGTGTTACACCCCCACCCCGACTGAGACATTGTCCCCCACACCTCCATTGAGACAGTGTTACACACCACTCCTACTGAGACATTGTTCCCCACACCTCCATTGAGACAGTGTTACACCACCACCCCTACTGAGACATTGTTCCCCACACCTCCATTGAGACAGTGTTATACCCCCACCCCTACTTAGACATTGTCCCCCACACCTCCAGTGAGACAGTGTTACACCCCCACCCCTACTGAGACATTGTTCCCCACACCTCCAATGAGGCAGTGTTATACCCCACTCCTACTGAGACATTGTTCCCCACACCGCCATTGAGGCAGAGATACACTCCCACCCCTACTGAGACATTGTTTCCCACACCTCGATTGAGAAAGTTTTACACCCCCACCCCACTGAGACATTGTTCCCCACACCTCCATTGAGGCAGTGTTACACCCGCACCCCTACAGAGATATTGTCTCCCACACCTCCATTGAGAGAGTGTTAAACCCCCACCCCACTGAGACATTGTTCCCCACACCTCCATTGAGACAGTGTTACACCCCCACCCCACTGAGACATTGTCCCACACACCTGCATTGAGACAGTTTTACACCCCCACCCCTACTGCGACATTGTTCCCCACACCTCCATCGAGACAGTGTTACACCCCCACCCCACTGAGACATTGTCCCCCACACCTCCACTGAGACAGTGTTACACCCATCACCCCACTGAGACATTGTTCAACACACCTCCATTGAGACAGTGTTACACCCCACCCCTACTGAGACATTGCCCCCCACACCTCCATTGAGACAGTGCTACACCCCCATCCCACTGAGACATTGTTCCCCACACCTCCATTGAGACAGTGTTACACACCCACCCCTACGGAAACATTGTCTCCCTCACCTCCAGTGAGACAGTGTTACACCCCCACACCACTGAGACATTGTTCCCCCACACCTCCATTGAAACAGTATTGCACCCCCACCCCACTGAGACATTGTTCCCCACACGTCCATTGAGACAATGTTACACCCACACCCCACTGAGACATTGTCCCACCAAACCTCCATTGAGACAGTGTTACCCCCGCCATCCCACTGAGACATTGTCCCCCACACCTCCATTGAGAGAGTGTTACACCCCCACCCTACTGAGACATTGTTCCGCACACCTCCATTGAGACAGTGTTACACCCCGACCCCCAAAGAGACATTGTCCCCCTCACCTCCATTGAGACAGTGTTACACCCCCACCCCACTGAGACATTGTCCCACACACCTGCATTGAGACAGTGTTTCACCCCCCCTACTGAGACATTGTCCCCCCACACCTCCATTGAGACAGTGTTACACCCCCACCCCTACTGAGACAATGTTCCCCACACCTCCATTGAGAAAGTGTTACACCCCAACCCCACTGCGACATTGTTCCCCACACCTCCATCGAGACAGTGTTAAACCCCCACCCCTACTGAGACAATGTTCCCCACACCTCCATTGAGAAAGTGTTACACCCCAACCCCACTGAGACATTGTTCCCCACACCTCCATTGAGGCAGAGTTACACCCCCACCCCACTGAGACATTGTTCAACACACCTCCATTGAGACAGTGTTACACCCCACCCCTACTGAGACATTGTCCCCCACACCTCCATTGAGACAGTGCTACACCCCCATCCCACTGAGACATTGTCCCCCACACTTCCGCTGAGACAGTGTTACACCCATCACCCCACTGAGACATTGTTCAACTCACCTCCATTGAGATAGTGTTACACCCCACCCCTACTGAGACATTGCCCCCCACACCTCCATTGAGACAGTGCTACACCCCCATCCCACTGAGACATTGCCCCCACACTTCCGCTGAGACAGTGTTACACCCCCACCACTACTGCGACATTGTCCCCACACCTCCAATGAGGCAGTGTTACAGCCCCACCCCTACTGAGACATTGTCCCCCACACCTCGATTGAGACAGTGTTACACCCCACCCCTACTGAGACATTGTTCCCCACACCTCCATTGAGACAGTGTTACACCCCCACCCCTACTGAGACATTGTTCCCCAAACCTCCATTGAGACAGTGTTATACCCCCACCCCTACTTAGACATTGTCCCCCACACTTCCAGTGAGACAATGTTACACCCCCACCCCTACTGAGACATTGTTCCCCACACCTCCATTGAGGCAGTGTTATACCCCACCCCTACTGAGACATTGTTCACCACACCTCCATTGAGACAGTGTTACACCCCAACCCCTACTGAGACATTGTTCCCCACACCTCCATTGAGGCAGTTTTACACCCCCACCCCACTGAGACATTGTTCCCCACACCTCCATTGAGGCAGTGTTACACCCCAACCGCTACTGAGACATTGTTCCCCACACCCCCACCCCTACTGAGACATTGTTCCCCACACCTCCCTTGAGAGAGTGTTAAACCCCCACCCCACAGAGACATTGTTCCCCACACCTCCATTGAGACAGTGTTACACCCCCACCCCTACAGAGACATTGTCTCCCACACCTCCATTGAGACAGTGTTACACCCCCACACCACTGAGACATTGTCCCCCCACACCTCCATTGAAACAGTATTGCACCCCCACCCCACTGAGACATTGTTCCACACACCTCCATTGAGAAAGTGTTACACCCCCACCCGCACTGAGACATTGTCCCCCCGCACCTCCATTGAGACAGTATTGCACCCCCACCCCACTGAGACATTGTTCCCCACACCTCCATTGAGAGAGTGTTACACCCACCACCCCACTGAGACATTGTTCCCCACACCTCCATTGAGACAGTGTTACACCCCCACCCCTACTGATACATTGTTCCCCACACTTCCATTTAGACAGTGTAACTCCCCACCCCTACTGAGACATTGTCCCCCACACCTCCATTGAGACAGTGTTACACCCCCACCACTACTGCGACATTGTTCCCCACACCTCGATCGAGACAGTGTTAAACCCACAGCCCTACTGAGACAATGTTCCCCACACCTCCATTGAGAAAGTGTGACACCCCCACCCCACTGAGACATTGTTCCCCACACCTCCATTGATGCAGTGTTACACCCCCACCCCACTGAGACATTGTCCCCCACACCTTCACTGAGACAGTGTTACACCCATCACCCCACTGAGACATTGTTCCCCACACCTCCATTGAGACAGTGTGACACCCCCACCCCTACTGATACATTGTTCCCCACACCTCCATTTAGACAGTGTTACACCCCCCCCACTGAGACATTGTCCCCCACACCTCCATTGAGACAGTGCTACACCCCCACCCCACTGACACATTGTCCCCCACACTTCCGCTGAGACAGTGCTACACCCCCACCACTACTGCGACATTGTCCCCACACCTCCAATGAGGCAGTGTTACACCCCCAGACCTACTGAGACATTGTCCCCCACACCTCCATTGAGACAGTGTTACACCCCACCCCAACTGAGACATTGTTCCCCACACCTCCATTGAGACAGTGTTATACCCCCACCCCTACTTAGACATTGTCCCCCACACCTCCAGTGAGACAGTGTTACACCCCCACCCCTACTGAGACATTGTTCCCCACACCTCCATTGAGACAGTGTTATACCCCCACCCCTACTTAGACATTGTCCCCCACACCTCCAGTGAGACAGTGTTACACCCCCACCCCTACTGAGACATTGTTCCCCACACCTCCATTGAGGCAGAGATACACTCCCACCCCTACTGAGACATTGTTTCCCACACCTCGATTGAGACAGTTTTACACCCCCACCCCACTGAGACATTGTTCCCCACACCTCCATTGAGGCAGTGTTACACCCCCACCCCACTGAGACATTGTTCCCCACACCTCCATTGAGACTGTGTTACACCCCCACCCCTACAGAGATATTGTCTCCCACACCTCCATTGAGAGATTGTTAAACCCCACCCCACTGAGACATTGTTCCCCACACCTCCATTGAGACAGTGTTATACACCCACCCCTACGGAGACATTGTCTCCCACACCTCCAGTGAGACTGTGTTACACCCCCACACCACTGAGACATTGTCCCCCCACACCTCCATTGAAACAGTATTGCACCCACACCCCACTGAGACATTGTTCCCCACACGTCCATTGAGACAGTGTTACACCCACACCCCACTGAGACATTGTCCCCCCCCACCTCCATTGAGACAGTTTTACACCCGCCATCCCACTGAGACATTGTCCCCCACCAAAACTCCCATTCCTACTGGGAGAGGAGAGAAGCTGTATAACACTGGCGGCACACTATGTTACAGCTTGCCATGAACAGAGGGACAACCAGTAAACTAAGAAAAGAATATATATAAACAATGCGAATGTATATTTATGCACTCAGGGATATACCTGTTTATACACTGCATGAATAGAACTGTGTTTATGTGCTAAACCATAAATGTATTTTGATGCTTTGGCAACATAAGATGTAACTTATCATGCCAATAAAGCGATTTGAATTGTGAATTGTGAATTGAGTGTTACACCCCTACCCCCACTGAGACATTGTTCCCCACACCTCCATTGAGACAGTGTTACACCCCGACCCCCAATGAGACATTGTCCCCCTCACCTCCCTTGAGACAGTGTTACACCCCCACCCTACTGAGACATTGTACCCCACACCACCATTGAGACAGTGTTACACCCCCACCACCACTGAGACATTGTTCCCCACACCTCCATTGAGAAAGTTTTACACCCCCACCCCACTGAGACATTGTCCCCCACACCTCCATTGAGGCAGTGTTACACCCCCCCTACTGAGACATTGTTCCCCACACCTCCATTGAGACAGTGTTACAGCCCCACCCCCACTGAGACATTGTCCCCCACACTTCCAGTGAGACAGTGTTACACCCCCACCCCTACTGAGACATTGTTCCCCACACCTCCATTGAGGCAGTGTTATACCCCATCCCTACTGAGACATTGTTCCACACACCTCCCTTGAGAGTGTGTTAAACCCCCACCCCACAGAGACATTGTTCCCCACACCTCCATTGAGACAGTGTTACACCCCCACCCCTACAGAGACATTGTCTCCCACACCTCCATTGAGACAGTGTTACACCCCCACACCACTGAGACATTGTCCCCCCACACCTCCATTGAAACAGTATTGCACCCCCACCCCACTGAGACATTGTTCCACACACCTCCATTGAGAAAGTGTTACACCCCCACCCGCACTGAGACATTGTCCCCCCGCACCTCCATTGAGACAGTATTGCACCCCCACACCACTGAGACATTGTTCCCCACACCTCCATTGAGAGAGTGTTACACCCACCACCCCACTGAGACATTGTTCCCCACACCTCCATTGAGACAGTGTTACACCCCCACCCCTACTGATACATTGTTCCCCACACCTCCATTTAGACAGTGTAACTCCCCACCCCTACTGAGACATTGTCCCCCACACCTCCATTGAGACAGTGTTACACCCCCACCACTACTGCGACATTGTTCCCCACACCTCGATCGAGACAGTGTTAAACCCACACCCCTACTGAGACAATGTTCCCCACACCTCCATTGAGAAAGTGTGACACCCCCACCCCACTGAGACATTGTTCCCCACACCTCCATTGATGCAGTGTTACACCCCCACCTTACTGAGACATTGTCCCCCACACCTTCACTGAGACAGTGTTACACCCATCACCCCACTGAGACATTGTTGCCCACACCTCCATTGAGACAGTGTGACACCCCCACCCCTACTGATACATTGTTCCCCACACCTCCATTTAGACAGTGTTACACCCCCCCCACTGAGACATTGTCCCCCACACCTCCATTGAGACAGTGCTACACCCCCACCCCACTGACACATTGTCCCCCACACTTCCGCTGAGACAGTGCTACACCCCCACCACTACTGCGACATTGTCCCCACACCTCCAATGAGGCAGTGTTACACCCCCAGACCTACTGAGACATTGTCCCCCACACCTCCATTGAGACAGTGTTACACCCCACCCCAACTGAGACATTGTCCCCCACACCTCCAGTGAGACAGTGTTACACCCCCACCCCTACTGAGACATTGTTCCCCACACCTCCATTGAGGCAGAGATACACTCCCACCCCTACTGAGACATTGTTTCCCACACCTCGATTGAGACAGTTTTACACCCCCACCCCACTGAGACATTGTTCCCCACACCTCCATTGAGGCAGTGTTGCACCCCCACCCCACTGAGACATTGTTCCCCACACCTCCATTGAGACTGTGTTACACCCCCACCCCTACAGAGATATTGTCTCCCACACCTCCATTGAGAGATTGTTAAACCCCACCCCACTGAGACATTGTTCCCCACACCTCCATTGAGAGATTGTTAAACCCCACCCCACTGAGACATTGTTCCCCACACCTCCATTGAGACAGTGTTATACACCCACCCCTATGGAGACATTGTCTCCCACACCCCCAGTGAGACTGTGTTACACCCCCACACCACTGAGACATTGTCCCCCCACACCTCCATTGAAACAGTATTGCACCCCCACCCCACTGAGACATTGTTCCCCACACGTCCATTGAGACAGTGTTACACCCACACCCCACTGAGACATTGTCCCCCCACACCTCCATTGAGACAGTTTTACACCCGCCATCCCACTGAGACATTGTCCCCCACCAAAACTCCCATTCCTACTGGGAGAGGAGAGAAGCTGTATAACACTGGCGGCACACTATGTTACAGCTTGCCATGAACAGAGGGACAACCAGTAAACTAAGAAAAGAATATATATAAACAATGCGAATGTATATTTATGCACTCAGGGATATACCTGTTTATACACTGCATGAATAGAACTGCGTTTATGTGCTAAACCATAAATGTATTTTGATGCTTTGGCAACATAAGATGTAACTTATCATGCCAATAAAGCGATTTGAATTGTGAATTGTGAATTGAGTGTTACACCCCTACCCCCACTGAGACATTGTTCCCCACACCTCCATTGAGACAGTGTTACACCCCGACCCCCAATGAGACATTGTCCCCCTCACCTCCCTTGAGACAGTGTTACACCCCCACCCTACTGAGACATTGTACCCCACACCACCATTGAGACAGTGTTACACCCCCACCACCACTGAGACATTGTTCCCCACACCTCCATTGAGAAAGTTTTACACCCCCACCCCACTGAGACATTGTCCCCCACACCTCCATTGAGGCAGTGTTACACCCCCCCTACTGAGACATTGTTCCCCACACCTCCATTGAGACAGTGTTACAGCCCCACCCCCACTGAGACATTGTCCCCCACACTTCCAGTGAGACAGTGTTACACCCCCACCCCTACTGAGACATTGTTCCCCACACCTCCATTGAGGCAGTGTTATATCCCACACCTACTGAGACATTGTTCACCACACCTCCATTGAGACAGTGTTACACCCCAACCCCTACTGAGACATTGTTCCCCACACCTCCATTGAGGCAGTTTTACACCCCCACCCCAATGAGACATTGTTCCCCACACCTCCATTGAGGCAGTGTTACACCCCAACCGCTACTGAGACATTGTTGCCCACACCGCCATTGAGGCAGACATACACCCCCACCCCTACTGAGACATTGTTCCCCACACCTCCCTTGAGACAGTGTTACACCCCCACCCCTACAGAGATATTGTCTCCCACACCTCCATTGAGAGAGTGTTAAAGCCCCACCCCACAGAGACATTGTTCCCCACACCTCCATTGAGACAGTGTTACACCCCCACCCCTACGGAGACATTGTCTCCCACACCTCCATTGAGACAGTGTTACACCCCCACACCACTGAGACATTGTCCCCCCACACCTCCATTGAAACAGTATTGCACCCCCACCCCACTGAGACATTGTTCCCCACACCTCCATTGAGAAAGTGTTACACCCCCACCCGCACTGAGACATTGTCCCCCCGCCCCTCCATTGAGACAGTATTGCACCCCCACCCCACTGAGACATTGTTCCCCACACCTCCATTGAGAGAGTGTTACACCCACCACCCCACTGAGACATTGTTCCCCACACCTCCATTGAGACAGTGTTATACCCCCACCCCTACTGATACATTGTTCCCCACACCTCCATTTAGACAGTGTAACTCCCCCACCCCTACTGCGACATTGTTCCCCACACCTCCATCGAGACAGTGTTAAACCCACACCCCTACTGGGACAATGTTCCCCACACCTCCATTGAGAAAGTGTGACACCCCCACCCCACTGAGACATTGTTCCCCACACCTCCATTGATGCAGTGTTACACCCCCACCTTACTGAGAAATTGTCCCCCACACCTCCACTGAGACAGTGTTACACCCATCACCCCACTGAGACATTGTTCCCCACACCTCCATTGAGACAGTGTTACACCCCCACCCCTACTGATTCATTGTTCCCCACACCTCCATTTAGACAGTGTTACACCCCCCCCGACTGAGACATTGTCCCCCACACCTCCATTGAGACAGTGCTACACCCCCACCCCACTGACACATTGTCCCCCACACTTCCGCTGAGACAGTGCTACACCCCCACCACTACTGCGACATTGTCCCCACACCTCCAATGAGGCAGTGTTACACCCCCACACCTACTGAGACATTGTCCCCCACACCTCCATTGAGACAGTGTTACAACCCACCCCAACTGAGACATTGTTCCCCACACCTCCATTGAGACAATGTTACACCCCCACCCCTACTGAGACATTGTTCCCCACACCTCCATTGAGACAGTGTTATACCCCCACCCCTACTTAGACATTGTCCCCCACACCTCCAGTGAGACAGTGTTACACTCCCACCCCTACTGAGACATTGTTCCCCACACCTCCATTGAGACAGTGTTACACCCCCACCCCTACTGAGACATTGTTCCCCACACCTCCATTGAGGCAGTGTTATACCCCACCCCTACTGAGACATTGTTCCCCACACCGCCATTGAGGCAGAGATACACTCCCACCCCTACTGAGACATTGTTTCCCACACCTCGATTGAGACAGTTTTACACCCCCACCCCACTGAGACATTGTTCCCCACACCTCCATTGAGGCAGTGTTACACCCCCACCCCACTGAGACATTGTTCCCCACACCGCCATTGAGGCAGACATACACCCCCACCCCTACTGAAACATTGTTTCCCACACCTCGATTGAGACAGTTTTACACCCCCACCCCACTGAGAAATTGTTCCCCACACCTCCATTGAGGCAGTGTTACACCCCCACCCCACTGAGACATTGTTCCCCACACCTCCCTTCAGACAGTGTTGCACCCCCAACCCACTGAGACATTGTTCCCCACACCTCCCTTGAGACAGTGTTACACCCCCACCCCTACAGAGATATTGTCTCCCACACCTCCATTGAGAGAGTGTTAAACCCCCACCCCACAGAGACATTGTTCCCCACACCTCCATTGAGACAGTGTTACACCCCCACCCCTACGGAGACATTGTCTCCCACACCTCCATTGAGACAGTGTTACACCCCCACACCACTGAGACATTGTCCCCCCACACCTCCATTGAAACAGTATTGCACCCCACCCCACTGAGACATTGCTCCCCACACCTCCATTGAGACAGTGTTACACCCCCACCCCGACTGAGACATTGTCCCCCCACACCTCCATTGAGACAGTATTGCACCCCCACCCCACTGAGACATTGTTCCCCACACCTCCATTGAGAGAGTGTTACACCCAGCACCCCACTGAGACATTGTTCCCCACACCTCCATTGAGACAGTGTTACACCCCCACCCCTACTGATACATTGTTCCCCACACCTCCATTTAGACAGTGTAACTCCCCACCCCTACTGAGACATTGTCCCCCACACCTCCATTGAGACAGGGTTACACCCCCACCCCTACTGCGACATTGTTCCCCACACCTCCATCGAGACAGTGTTAAACCCACACCACTACTGAGACAATGTTCCCCACACCTCCATTGAGAAAGTGTGACACCCCCACCCCACTGAGACATTGTTCCCCACACCTCCATTGATGAAGTGTTACACCCCCACCTTACTGAGACATTGTCCCCCACACCTCCACTGAGACAGTGTTACACCCATCGCCCCACTGAGACATTGTTCCCCACACCTCCATTGAGACAGTGTTACACCCCCCCCTACTGAGACATTGTCCCCCACACCTCCATTGAGACAGTGCTACACCCCCACCCCACTGACACATTGTCCCCCACACTTCCGCTGAGACAGTGCTACACCCCCACCACTACTGCGACATTGTCCCCACCACTACTGCGACATTGTCCCCACACCTCCAATGAGGCAGTGTTACACCCCCACACCTACTGAGACATTGTTCCCCACACCTCCATCGAGACAGTGTTAAACCCCGACCCCTACTGAGACAATGTTCCCCACACCTCCATTGAGAAAGTGTTACACCCCCACCCCACTGAGACATTGTTCCCCACACCTCCATTGAGGCATTGTTACACCCCCACCCCACTGAGACATTGTCCCCCACACCTCCACTGAGACAGTGTTACACACCACCCCACTGACACATTGTCCCCCACACCTCCATTGAGACAGTGCTACACCCCCACCCCACTGAGACATTGTCCCCCACACTTCCGCTGAGACAGTGTTACACCCCCACCACTACTGCGACATTTTCCCCACACCTCCAATGAGGCAGTGTTACACCCCCACCCCGACTGAGACATTGTCCCCCACACCTCCATTGAGACAGTGTTACACACCACTCCTACTGAGACATTGTTCCCCACACCTCCATTGAGACAGTGTTACACCACCACCCCTACTGAGACATTGTTCCCCACACCTCCATTGAGACAGTGTTATACCCCCACCCCTACTTAGACATTGTCCCCCACACCTCCAGTGAGACAGTGTTACACCCCCACCCCTACTGAGACATTGTTCCCCACACCTCCAATGAGGCAGTGTTATACCCCACTCCTACTGAGACATTGTTCCCCACACCGCCATTGAGGCAGAGATACACTCCCACCCCTACTGAGACATTGTTTCCCACACCTCGATTGAGAAAGTTTTACACCCCCACCCCACTGAGACATTGTTCCCCACACCTCCATTGAGGCAGTGTTACACCCGCACCCCTACAGAGATATTGTCTCCCACACCTCCATTGAGAGAGTGTTAAACCCCCACCCCACTGAGACATTGTTCCCCACACCTCCATTGAGACAGTGTTACACCCCCACCCCACTGAGACATTGTCCCACACACCTGCATTGAGACAGTTTTACACCCCCACCCCTACTGCGACATTGTTCCCCACACCTCCATCGAGACAGTGTTACACCCCCACCCCACGGAGACATTGTCCCCCACACCTCCACTGAGACAGTGTTACACCCATCACCCCACTGAGACATTGTTCAACACACCTCCATTGAGACAGTGTTACACCCCACCCCTACTGAGACATTGCCCCCCACACCTCCATTGAGACAGTGCTACACCCCCATCCCACTGAGACATTGTTCCCCACACCTCCATTGAGACAGTGTTACACACCCACCCCTACGGAAACATTGTCTCCCTCACCTCCAGTGAGACAGTGTTACACCCCCACACCACTGAGACATTGTTCCCCCACACCTCCATTGAAACAGTATTGCACCCCCACCCCACTGAGACATTGTTCCCCACACGTCCATTGAGACAATGTTACACCCACACCCCACTGAGACATTGTCCCACCAAACCTCCATTGAGACAGTGTTACCCCCGCCATCCCACTGAGACATTGTCCCCCACACCTCCATTGAGAGAGTGTTACACCCCCACCCTACTGAGACATTGTTCCCCACACCTCCATTGAGACAGTGTTACACCCCGACCCCCAAAGAGACATTGTCCCCCTCACCTCCATTGAGACAGTGTTACACCCCCACCCCACTGAGACATTGTCCCACACACCTGCATTGAGACAGTGTTTCACCCCCCCTACTGAGACATTGTCCCCCCACACCTCCATTGAGACAGTGTTACACCCCCACCCCTACTGAGACAATGTTCCCCACACCTCCATTGAGAAAGTGTTACACCCCAACCCCACTGCGACATTGTTCCCCACACCTCCATCGAGACAGTGTTAAACCCCCACCCCTACTGAGACAATGTTCCCCACACCTCCATTGAGAAAGTGTTACACCCCAACCCCACTGAGACATTGTTCCCCACACCTCCATTGAGGGAGAGTTACACCCCCACCCCACTGAGACATTGTTCAACACACCTCCATTGAGACAGTGTTACACCCCACCCCTACTGAGACATTGTCCCCCACACCTCCATTGAGACAGTGTTACACCCCCATCCCACTGAGACATTGTCCCCCACACTTCCGCTGAGACAGTGTTACACCCATCACCCCACTGAGACATTGTTCAACTCACCTCCATTGAGATAGTGTTACACCCCACCCCTACTGAGACATTGCCCCCCACACCTCCATTGAGACAGTGCTACACCCCCATCCCACTGAGACATTGCCCCCACACTTCCGCTGAGACAGTGTTACACCCCCACCACTACTGCGACATTGTCCCCACACCTCCAATGAGGCAGTGTTACAGCCCCACCCCTACTGAGACATTGTCCCCCACACCTCGATTGAGACAGTGTTACACCCCACCCCTACTGAGACATTGTTCCCCACACCTCCATTGAGACAGTGTTACACCCCCACCCCTACTGAGACATTGTTCCCCAAACCTCCATTGAGACAGTGTTATACCCCCACCCCTACTTAGACATTGTCCCCCACACTTCCAGTGAGACAATGTTACACCCCCACCCCTACTGAGACATTGTTCCCCACACCTCCATTGAGGCAGTGTTATACCCCACCCCTACTGAGACATTGTTCACCACACCTCCATTGAGACAGTGTTACACCCCAACCCCTACTGAGACATTGTTCCCCACACCTCCATTGAGGCAGTTTTACACCCCCACCCCACTGAGACATTGTTCCCCACACCTCCATTGAGGCAGTGTTACACCCCAACCGCTACTGAGACATTGTTCCCCACACCCCCACCCCTACTGAGACATTGTTCCCCACACCTCCCTTGAGAGAGTGTTAAACCCCCACCCCACAGAGACATTGTTCCCCACACCTCCATTGAGACAGTGTTACACCCCCACCCCTACAGAGACATTGTCTCCCACACCTCCATTGAGACAGTGTTACACCCCCACACCACTGAGACATTGTCCCCCCACACCTCCATTGAAACAGTATTGCACCCCCACCCCACTGAGACATTGTTCCACACACCTCCATTGAGAAAGTGTTACACCCCCACCCGCACTGAGACATTGTCCCCCCGCACCTCCATTGAGACAGTATTGCACCCCCACCCCACTGAGACATTGTTCCCCACACCTCCATTGAGAGAGTGTTACACCCACCACCCCACTGAGACATTGTTCCCCACACCTCCATTGAGACAGTGTTACACCCCCACCCCTACTGATACATTGTTCCCCACACTTCCATTTAGACAGTGTAACTCCCCACCCCTACTGAGACATTGTCCCCCACACCTCCATTGAGACAGTGTTACACCCCCACCACTACTGCGACATTGTTCCCCACACCTCGATCGGGACAGTGTTAAACCCACAGCCCTACTGAGACAATGTTCCCCACACCTCCATTGAGAAAGTGTGACACCCCCACCCCACTGAGACATTGTTCCCCACACCTCCATTGATGCAGTGTTACACCCCCACCCCACTGAGACATTGTCCCCCACACCTTCACTGAGACAGTGTTACAACCATCACCCCACTGAGACATTGTTCCCCACACCTCCATTGAGACAGTGTGACACCCCCACCCCTACTGATACATTGTTCCCCACACCTCCATTTAGACAGTGTTACACCCCCCCCACTGAGACATTGTCCCCCACACCTCCATTGAGACAGTGCTACACCCCCACCCCACTGACACATTGTCCCCCACACTTCCGCTGAGACAGTGCTACACCCCCACCACTACTGCGACATTGTCCCCACACCTCCAATGAGGCAGTGTTACACCCCCAGACCTACTGAGACATTGTCCCCCACACCTCCATTGAGACAGTGTTACACCCCACCCCAACTGAGACATTGTTCCCCACACCTCCATTGAGACAGTGTTATACCCCCACCCCTACTTAGACATTGTCCCCCACACCTCCAGTGAGACAGTGTTACACCCCCACCCCTACTGAGACATTGTTCCCCACACCTCCATTGAGACAGTGTTATACCCCCACCCCTACTTAGACATTGTCCCCCACACCTCCAGTGAGACAGTGTTACACCCCCACCCCTACTGAGACATTGTTCCCCACACCTCCATTGAGGCAGAGATACACTCCCACCCCTACTGAGACATTGTTTCCCACACCTCGATTGAGACAGTTTTACACCCCCACCCCACTGAGACATTGTTCCCCACACCTCCATTGAGGCAGTGTTACACCCCCACCCCACTGAGACATTGTTCCCCACACCTCCATTGAGACTGTGTTACACCCCCACCCCTACAGAGATATTGTCTCCCACACCTCCATTGAGAGATTGTTAAACCCCACCCCACTGAGACATTGTTCCCCACACCTCCATTGAGACAGTGTTATACACCCACCCCTACGGAGACATTGTCTCCCACACCTCCAGTGAGACTGTGTTACACCCCCACACCACTGAGACATTGTCCCCCCACACCTCCATTGAAACAGTATTGCACCCACACCCCACTGAGACATTGTTCCCCACACGTCCATTGAGACAGTGTTACACCCACACCCCACTGAGACATTGTCCCCCCCCACCTCCATTGAGACAGTTTTACACCCGCCATCCCACTGAGACATTGTCCCCCACCAAAACTCCCATTCCTACTGGGAGAGGAGAGAAGCTGTATAACACTGGCGGCACACTATGTTACAGCTTGCCATGAACAGAGGGACAACCAGTAAACTAAGAAAAGAATATATATAAACAATGCGAATGTATATTTATGCACTCAGGGATATACCTGTTTATACACTGCATGAATAGAACTGTGTTTATGTGCTAAACCATAAATGTATTTTGATGCTTTGGCAACATAAGATGTAACTTATCATGCCAATAAAGCGATTTGAATTGTGAATTGTGAATTGAGTGTTACACCCCTACCCCCACTGAGACATTGTTCCCCACACCTCCATTGAGACAGTGTTACACCCCGACCCCCAATGAGACATTGTCCCCCTCACCTCCCTTGAGACAGTGTTACACCCCCACCCTACTGAGACATTGTACCCCACACCACCATTGAGACAGTGTTACACCCCCACCACCACTGAGACATTGTTCCCCACACCTCCATTGAGAAAGTTTTACACCCCCACCCCACTGAGACATTGTCCCCCACACCTCCATTGAGGCAGTGTTACACCCCCCCTACTGAGACATTGTTCCCCACACCTCCATTGAGACAGTGTTACAGCCCCACCCCCACTGAGACATTGTCCCCCACACTTCCAGTGAGACAGTGTTACACCCCCACCCCTACTGAGACATTGTTCCCCACACCTCCATTGAGGCAGTGTTATACCCCATCCCTACTGAGACATTGTTCCCCACACCTCCCTTGAGAGTGTGTTAAACCCCCACCCCACAGAGACATTGTTCCCCACACCTCCATTGAGACAGTGTTACACCCCCACCCCTACAGAGACATTGTCTCCCACACCTCCATTGAGACAGTGTTACACCCCCACACCACTGAGACATTGTCCCCCCACACCTCCATTGAAACAGTATTGCACCCCCACCCCACTGAGACATTGTTCCACACACCTCCATTGAGAAAGTGTTACACCCCCACCCGCACTGAGACATTGTCCCCCCGCACCTCCATTGAGACAGTATTGCACCCCCACCCCACTGAGACATTGTTCCCCACACCTCCATTGAGAGAGTGTTACACCCACCACCCCACTGAGACATTGTTCCCCACACCTCCATTGAGACAGTGTTACACCCCCACCCCTACTGATACATTGTTCCCCACACCTCCATTTAGACAGTGTAACTCCCCACCCCTACTGAGACATTGTCCCCCACACCTCCATTGAGACAGTGTTACACCCCCACCACTACTGCGACATTGTTCCCCACACCTCGATCGAGACAGTGTTAAACCCACACCCCTACTGAGACAATGTTCCCCACACCTCCATTGAGAAAGTGTGACACCCCCACCCCACTGAGACATTGTTCCCCACACCTCCATTGATGCAGTGTTACACCCCCACCTTACTGAGACATTGTCCCCCACACCTTCACTGAGACAGTGTTACACCCATCACCCCACTGAGACATTGTTCCCCACACCTCCATTGAGACAGTGTGACACCCCCACCCCTACTGATACATTGTTCCCCACACCTCCATTTAGACAGTGTTACACCCCCCCCACTGAGACATTGTCCCCCACACCTCCATTGAGACAGTGCTACACCCCCACCCCACTGACACATTGTCCCCCACACTTCCGCTGAGACAGTGCTACACCCCCACCACTACTGCGACATTGTCCCCACACCTCCAATGAGGCAGTGTTACACCCCCAGACCTACTGAGACATTGTCCCCCACACCTCCATTGAGACAGTGTTACACCCCACCCCAACTGAGACATTGTCCCCCACACCTCCAGTGAGACAGTGTTACACCCCCACCCCTACTGAGACATTGTTCCCCACACCTCCATTGAGGCAGAGATACACTCCCACCCCTACTGAGACATTGTTTCCCACACCTCGATTGAGACAGTTTTACACCCCCACCCCACTGAGACATTGTTCCCCACACCTCCATTGAGGCAGTGTTGCACCCCCACCCCACTGAGACATTGTTCCCCACACCTCCATTGAGACTGTGTTACACCCCCACCCCTACAGAGATATTGTCTCCCACACCTCCATTGAGAGATTGTTAAACCCCACCCCACTGAGACATTATTCCCCACACCTCCATTGAGAGATTGTTAAACCCCACCCCACTGAGACATTGTTCCCCACACCTCCATTGAGACAGTGTTATACACCCACCCCTATGGAGACATTGTCTCCCACACCCCCAGTGAGACTGTGTTACACCCCCACACCACTGAGACATTGTCCCCCCACACCTCCATTGAAACAGTATTGCACCCCCACCCCACTGAGACATTGTTCCCCACACGTCCATTGAGACAGTGTTACACCCACACCCCACTGAGACATTGTCCCCCCACACCTCCATTGAGACAGTTTTACACCCGCCATCCCACTGAGACATTGTCCCCCACCAAAACTCCCATTCCTACTGGGAGAGGAGAGAAGCTGTATAACACTGGCGGCACACTATGTTACAGCTTGCCATGAACAGAGGGACAACCAGTAAACTAAGAAAAGAATATATATAAACAATGCGAATGTATATTTATGCACTCAGGGATATACCTGTTTATACACTGCATGAATAGAACTGCGTTTATGTGCTAAACCATAAATGTATTTTGATGCTTTGGCAACATAAGATGTAACTTATCATGCCAATAAAGCGATTTGAATTGTGAATTGTGAATTGAGTGTTACACCCCTACCCCCACTGAGACATTGTTCCCCACACCTCCATTGAGACAGTGTTACACCCCGACCCCCAATGAGACATTGTCCCCCTCACCTCCCTTGAGACAGTGTTACACCCCCACCCTACTGAGACATTGTACCCCACACCACCATTGAGACAGTGTTACACCCCCACCACCACTGAGACATTGTATCCCACACCTCCATTGAGAAAGTTTTACACCCCCACCCCACTGAGACATTGTCCCCCACACCTCCATTGAGGCAGTGTTACACCCCCCCTACTGAGACATTGTTCCCCACACCTCCATTGAGACAGTGTTACAGCCCCACCCCCACTGAGACATTGTCCCCCACACTTCCAGTGAGACAGTGTTACACCCCCACCCCTACTGAGACATTGTTCCCCACACCTCCATTGAGGCAGTGTTATACCCCACCCCTACTGAGACATTGTTCACCACACCTCCATTGAGACAGTGTTACACCCCAACCCCTACTGAGACATTGTTCCCCACACCTCCATTGAGGCAGTTTTACACCCCCACCCCAATGAGACATTGTTCCCCACACCTCCATTGAGGCAGTGTTACACCCCAACCGCTACTGAGACATTGTTGCCCACACCGCCATTGAGGCAGACATACACCCCCACACCTACTGAGACATTGTTCCCCACACCTCCCTTGAGACAGTGTTACACCCCCACCCCTACAGAGATATTGTCTCCCACACCTCCATTGAGAGAGTGTTAAAGCCCCACCCCACAGAGACATTGTTCCCCACACCTCCATTGAGACAGTGTTACACCCCCACCCCTACGGAGACATTGTCCCCCCACACCTCCATTGAAACAGTATTGCACCCCCACCCCACTGAGACATTGTTCCCCACACCTCCATTGAGAAAGTGTTACACCCCACCCGCACTGAGACATTGTCCCCCCGCACCTCCATTGAGACAGTATTGCACCCCCACCCCACTGAGACATTGTTCCCCACACCTCCATTGAGAGAGTGTTACACCCACCACCCCACTGAGACATTGTTCCCCACACCTCCATTGAGACAGTGTTATACCCCCACCCCTACTGATACATTGTTCCCCACACCTCCATTTAGACAGTGTAACTCCCCCACCCCTACTGCGACATTGTTCCCCACACCTCCATCGAGACAGTGTTAAACCCACACCCCTACTGGGACAATGTTCCCCACACCTCCATTGAGAAAGTGTGACACCTCCATTGAGAAAGTGTGACACCCCCACCCCACTGAGACATTGTTCCCCACACCTCCATTGATGCAGTGTTACACCCCCACCTTACTGAGAAATTGTCCCCCACACCTCCACTGAGACAGTGTTACACCCATCACCCCACTGAGACATTGTTCCCCACACCTCCATTGAGACAGTGTTACACCCCCACCCCTACTGATTCATTGTTCCCCACACCTCCATTTAGACAGTGTTACACCCCCCCCGACTGAGACATTGTCCCCCACACCTCCATTGAGACAGTGCTACACCCCCACCCCACTGACACATTGTCCCCCACACTTCCGCTGAGACAGTGCTACACCCCCACCACTACTGCGACATTGTCCCCACACCTCCAATGAGGCAGTGTTACACCCCCACACCTACTGAGACATTGTCCCCCACACCTCCATTGAGACAGTGTTACAACCCACCCCAACTGAGACATTGTTCCCCACACCTCCATTGAGACAATGTTACACCCCCACCCCTACTGAGACATTGTTCCCCACACCTCCATTGAGACAGTGTTATACCCCCACCCCTACTTAGACATTGTCCCCCACACCTCCAGTGAGACAGTGTTACACTCCCACCCCTACTGAGACATTGTTCCCCACACCTCCATTGAGACAGTGTTACACCCCCACCCCTACTGAGACATTGTTCCCCACACCTCCATTGAGGCAGTGTTATACCCCACCCCTACTGAGACATTGTTCCCCACACCGCCATTGAGGCAGAGATACACTCCCACCCCTACTGAGACATTGTTTCCCACACCTCGATTGAGACAGTTTTACACCCCCACCCCACTGAGACATTGTTCCCCACACCTCCATTGAGGCAGTGTTACACCCCCACCCCACTGAGACATTGTTCCCCACACCTCCATTGAGACTGTGTTACACCCCCACCCCTACAGAGATATTGTCTCCCACACCTCCATTGAGAGTTTGTTAAACCCCACCCCACTGAGACATTGTTCCCCACACCTCCATTGAGACAGTGTTATACACCCACCCCTACGGAGACATTGTCTCCCACACCTCCAGTGAGACTGTGTTACACCCCCACACCACTGAGACATTGTCCCCCCACACCTCCATTGAAACAGTATTGCACCCCCACCCCACTGAGACATTGTTCCCCACACGTCCATTGAGACAGTGTTACACCCACACCCCACTGAGACATTGTCCCCCCACACCTCCATTGAGACAGTTTTACACCCGCCATCCCACTGAGACATTGTCCCCCACCAAAACTCCCATTCCTACTGGGAGAGGAGAGAAGCTGTATAACACTGGCGGCACACTATGTTACAGCTTGCCATGAACAGAGGGACAACCAATAAACTAAGAAAAGAATATATATAAACAATGCGAATGTATATTTATGCACTCAGGGATATACCTGTTTATACACTGCATGAATAGAACTGCGTTTATGTGCTAAACCATAAATGTATTTTGATGCTTTGGCAACATAAGATGTAACTTATCATGCCAATAAAGCGATTTGAATTGTGAATTGTGAATTGAGTGTTACACCCCTACCCCCACTGAGACATTGTTCCCCACACCTCCATTGAGACAGTGTTACACCCCGACCCCCAATGAGACATTGTCCCCCTCACCTCCCTTGAGACAGTGTTACACCCCCACCCTACTGAGACATTGTACCCCACACCACCATTGAGACAGTGTTACACCCCCACCACCACTGAGACATTGTTCCCCACACCTCCATTGAGACAGTGTTACAGCCCCACCCCACTGAGACATTGTCCCCCACACCTCCATTGAGGCAGTGTTACACCCCCCCTACTGAGACATTGTTCCCCACACCTCCATTGAGACAGTGTTACAGCCCCACCCCCACTGAGACATTGTCCCCCACACTTCCAGTGAGACAGTGTTACACCCCCACCCCTACTGAGACATTGTTCCCCACACCTCCATTGAGGCAGTGTTATACCCCACCCCTACTGAGACATTGTTCACCACACCTCCATTGAGACAGTGTTACACCCCAACCCCTACTGAGACATTGTTCCCCACACCTCCATTGAGGCAGTTTTACACCCCCACCCCACTGAGACATTGTTCCCCACACCTCCATTGAGGCAGTGTTACACCCCAACCGCTACTGAGACATTGTTCCCCACACCGCCATTGAGGCAGACATACACCCCCACCCCTACTGAGACATTGTTCCCCACACCTCCCTTGAGACAGTGTTACACCCCCACCCCTACAGAGATATTGTCTCCCACACCTCCATTGAGAGAGTGTTAAAGCCCCACCCCACAGAGACATTGTTCCCCACACCTCCATTGAGACAGTGTTACACCCCCACCCCTACGGAGACATTGTCTCCCACACCTCCATTGAGACAGTGTTACACCCCCATACCACTGAGACATTGTCCCCCCACACCTCCATTGAAACAGTATTGCACCCCCACCCCACTGAGACATTGTTCCCCACACCTCCATTGAGAAAGTGTTACACCCCCACCCGCACTGAGACATTGTCCCCCCGCACCTCCATTGAGACAGTATTGCACCCCCACCCCACTGAGACATTGTTCCCCACACCTCCATTGAGAGAGTGTTACACCCACCACCCAACTGAGACATTGTTCCCCACACCTCCATTGAGACAGTGTTATACCCCCACCTCTACTGAGACATTGTCCCCCACACCTCCATTGAGACAGTGTTACACCCCCACCCCTACTGCGACATTGTTCCCCACACCTCCATCGAGACAGTGTTAAACCCACACCCCTACTGGGACAATGTTCCCCACACCTCCATTGAGATAGTGTGACACCCCCACCCCACTGAGACATTGTTCCCCACACCTCCATTGATGCAGTGTTACACCCCCACCTTACTGAGAAATTGTCCCCCACACCTCCACTGAGACAGTGTTACACCCATCACCCCACTGAGACATTGTTCCCCACACCTCCATTGAGACAGTGTTACACCCCCACCCCTACTGATTCATTGTGCCCCACACCTCCATTTAGACAGTGTTACACCCCCCCCGACTGAGACATTGTCCCCCACACCTCCATTGAGACAGTGCTACACCCCCACCCCACTGACACATTGTCCCCCACACTTCCGCTGAGACAGTGCTACACCCCCACCACTACTGCGACATTGTCCCCACACCTCCAATGAGGCAGTGTTACACCCCCACACCTACTGAGACATTGTCCCCCACACCTCCATTGAGACAGTGTTACAACCCACCCCAACTGAGACATTGTTCCCCACACCTCCATTGAGACAATGTTACACCCCCACCCCTACTGAGACATTGTTCCCCACACCTCCATTGAGACAGTGTTATACCCCCACCCCTACTTAGACATTGTCCCCCACACCTCCAGTGAGACAGTGTTACACTCCCACCCCTACTGAGACATTGTTCCCCACACCTCCATTGAGACAGTGTTACACCCCCACCCCTACTGAGACATTGTTCCCCACACCTCCATTGAGGCAGTGTTATACCCCACCCCTACTGAGACATTGTTCCCCACACAGCCATTGAGGCAGAGATACACTCCCACCCCTACTGAGACATTGTTTCCCACACCTCGATTGAGACAGTTTTACACCCCCACCCCACTGAGACATTGTTCCCCACACCTCCATTGAGGCAGTGTTACACCCCCACCCCACTGAGACATTGTTCCCCACACCTCCATTGAGACTGTGTTACACCCCCACCACTACAGTGATATTGTCTCCCACACCTCCATTGAGAGATTGTTAAACCCCACCCCACTGAGACATTGTTCCCCACACCTCCAGTGAGACAGTGTTACACCCCCACACCACTGAGACATTGTCCCCCCACACCTCCATTGAAACAGTATTGCACCCCCACCCCACTGAGACATTGTTCCCCACACGTCCATTGAGACAGTGTTACACCCACACCCCACTGAGACATTGTCCCCCCACACCTCCATTGAGACAGTGTTACACCCGCCATCCCACTGAGACATTGTCCCTCACACTTCCATTGAGAGAGTGTTACATCCCCACCCTACTGAGACATTGTTCCCCACACCTCCATTGAGACAGTGTTACACCCCGACCCCCAATGAGACATTGTCCCCCTCACCTCCATTGAGACAGTGTTACACCCCCACCCTACTGAGACATTGTACCCCACACCACCATTGAGACAGTGTTACACCCCCACCACCACTGAGACATTGTTCCCCACACCTCCATTGAGAAAGTTTTACACCCCCACCCCACTGAGACATTGTCCCCCACACCTGCATTGAGGCAGTGTTACACCCCCCCTACTGACACATTGTTCCCCACACCTCCATTGAGACAGTGTTACACCCCCACCCCCACTGAGACATTGTTCCCCACACCTCCATTGAGACAGTGTTACACCCCCCATCCCACTGAGACATTGTCCCCCACACCTCCATTGAGACAGTGTTACATCCCCACCCCCACTGAGACATTGTTGCCCACACCTCCATTGAGACAGTGTTACACCCCCACCCCACTGACACATTGATGCCCACACCTCCATTGAGACAGTGTTACACCCCCACCCACACTGAGACATTGTT
Source organism: Somniosus microcephalus (assembly GCF_052327205.1). Classification (NCBI taxonomy): domain Eukaryota; kingdom Metazoa; phylum Chordata; class Chondrichthyes; order Squaliformes; family Somniosidae; genus Somniosus; species Somniosus microcephalus. The sequence goes on from NC_140998.1 coordinate 184,757,807, forward strand.
CCCCACACCTCCATTGAGATAGTGTTACACCCCACCACGCTGAGACATTGTCCCCCACACCTCCATTGAGACAGCGTTACACCCCCACCCCCACTGAGACATTGTTGCCCACACCTCCATTGAGACAGTGTTACACCCCCACCCCCTGAGACATTGATCCCCACACCTACATTGAGACAGTGTTACTCACCCACCCACACAGAGACATTGTTCCCCACACCTCCATTGAGACAGTGTTACACCCCCACCCCTACTGAGACATTGTCCACCAAACCTCCATTGAGACAGTGTTACACCCCCACCCCACTGAGACATTTTGCCCCCACACCTCCATTGAGACAGTGCTACACCCCCACCATTACTGAGACATTGTCACCCACACCTCCATTGAGACAGTGTTACACCCCCACCCCCACTGAGACATTGTCACTCACACCTCCATTGAGACAGTGTTACACCCCCACCCCACTGAGACATTGTACCCCACACCTCCATTGAGATAATGTTACACCCCCACACCTACTGAGACTTTTTTGCCCACACCACCATTGAGACAATGTTACACCCCCACCCCTACTGAGATATTGTTTCCCACACCTCGATTGAGACAGTTCTACACCCCCACCCCACTGAGACATTGTTCCCCACACCTCCATTGAGGCAGTGTTACACCCCCACCCCACTGAGACATTGTTCCCCACACCTCCATTGAGACAGTGTTACACCCCCACCCCTACAGAGATATTGTCTCCCACACCTCCATTGAGAGAGTGTTAAACCCCCACCCCACTGAGACATTGTTCCCCACACCTCCATTGAGACAGTGTTACACCCCCACCCCTACAGAGATATTTTCTCCCACACCTCCATTGAGACAGTGTTACACCCCCACCCGCACTGAGTCATTGTTCCCCACACCTCCATTGAGACAGTGTTACATCCCCACCCGCACTGAGACATTGTCCCCGCACACCTCGATTGAGAAAGTATTGCACCCCCACCCCACTGAGACATTGTTCCCCACACCTCCATTGAGACAGTGTTAAACCCCCACCCCACTGAGACATTGTCCCCCACACCTCCATTGAGACAGTGTTACACCCGCCATCCCACTGAGACATTGTCCCTCACACCTTCATTGAGAGAGTTTTACACCCATCACCCCACTGAGACATTGTTCCCCACACCTCCATTGACACAGTGTTACACCCCCACCCCTACTGAGACATTGACCGCCACACCTCCATTGAGACAGTGTTACACCCCCACCCCTACTGCGACATTGTTCCCCACACCTCCATCGAGACAGTGTTAAACCCCGACCCCTACTGAGACAATGTTCCCCACACCTCCATTGAGAAAGTGATACACCCCCACCCCACTGAGACATTGTTCCCCACACCTCCATTGAGGCAGTGTTACACCCCCACCCCACTGAGACATTGTCCCCCACACCTCCACTGAGACAGTGTTACACCCATCACCCTACTGATACATTGTTCCCCACACCTCCATTTAGCCAGTGTTACACACCACCCCACTGACACATTGTCCCCCACACCTCCATTGAGACAGTGCTACACCCCCACCCCACTGAGACATTGTCCCCCACACTTCCGCTGAGACAGTGTTACACCCCTACCACTACTGCGACATTTTCCCCACACCTCCAATGAGGCAGTGTTACACCCCCACCCCGACTGAGACATTGTCCCCCACACCTCCATTGAGGCAGTGTTACACCCCACTCCTACTGAGACTTTGTTCCCCACACCTCCATTGAGACAGTGTTACACCCCCACCCCTACTGAGACATTGTACCCCACACCTCCATTGAGACAGTGTTATACCCCCACCCCAACTGAGACATTGTTCCCCACACCTCCAATGAGGCAGTGTTATACCCCACCCCTACTGAGACATTGTTCCCCACACCGCCATTGAGGCAGAGATACACTCCCACCCCTACTGAGACATTGTTTCCCACACCTCGATTGAGACAGTTTTACACCCCCACCCCACTGAGACATTGTTCCCCACACCTCCATTGAGGCAGTGTTACACCCCCACCCCACTGCGACATTGTTCCCCACACCTCCATTGAGGCAGTGTTACACCCATCACCCCACTGAGACATTGTTCCCCACACCTCCATCGAGACAGTGTTACACCCCCACCCCACTGAGACATTGTCCCCCACACCTCCACTGAGACAGTGTTACACCCATCACCCCACTGAGACATTGTTCAACTCACCTCCATTGAGACAGTGTTACACCCCACCTCTACTGAGACATTGCCCCCCACACCTCCATTCAGACAGTGCTACACCCCCATCCCACTGAGACATTGTTCCCCACACCTCCATTGAGACAGTGTTACACACCCACCCCTACGGAGACATTGTCTCCCACACCTCCAGTGAGACAGTGTTACACCCCCACACCACTGAGACATTGTCCCCCCACACCTCCATTGAAACAGAATTGCACACCCACCCCACTGAGACATTGTTCCCCACACGTCCATTGAGACAATGTTACACCCACACCCCACTGAGACATTGTCCCACCAAACCTCCATTGAGACAGTGTTACCCCCGCCATCCCACTGAGACATTGTCCCCCACACCTCCATTGAGAGAGTGTTACACCCCCACCCTACTGAGACATTGTTCCCCACACCTCCATTGAGACAGTGTTACACCCCGACCCCCAATGAGGCATTGTCCCCCTCACCTCCATTGAGACAGTGTTACACCCCCACCCCACTGAGACATTGTCCCACACACCTGCATTGAGACAGTGTTTCACCCCCCCTACTGAGACATTGTCCCCCCACACCTCCATTGAGACAGTGTTACACCCCCACCCCTACTGCGACATTGTTTCCCACACCTCCATCGAGACAGTGTTAAACCCCCACCCCTACTGAGACAATGTTCCCCACACCTCCATTGAGAAAGTGTTACACCCCACCCCTACTGAGACATTGTCCCCCACACCTCCATTGAGACAGTGCTGCACCCCCATCCCACTGAGACATTGTCCCCCACACTTCCGCTGAGACAGTGTTACACCCATCACCCCACTGAGACATTGTTCAACTCACCTCCATTGAGATAGTGTTACACCCCACCCCAACTGAGACATTGCCCCCCACACCTCCATTGAGACAGTGCTACACCCCCATCCCACTGTGACATTGTCCCCCACACTTCCGCTGAGACAGTGTTACACCCCCACCACTACTGCGACATTGTTCCCCACACCTCCAATGAGGCAGTGTTACAGCCCCACCCCTACTGAGACATTGTCCCCCACACCTCCATTGAGACAGTGTTACACCCCACCCCTACTGAGACATTGTTCCCCACACCTCCATTGAGACAGTGTTACACCCCCACCCCTACTGAGACATTGTTCCCCAAACCTCCATTGAGACAGTGTTATACCCCCACTCCTACTTAGACATTGTCCCCCACACCTCCAGTGAGACAGTGTTACACCCCCATCCCACTGAGACATTGTCCCCCACACTTCCGCTGAGACAGTGTTACACCCCCACCACTACTGCGACATTGTCCCCACACCTCCAATGAGGCAGTGTTACACCCCCACCCCTACTGAGACATTGTTCCCCACACCTCCATTGAGGCAGTGTTATAACCCACCCGTACTGAGACATTGTTCACCACACCGCCATTGAGGCAGACATACACCCCCACCCCTACTGAAACATTGTTTCCCACACCTCGATTGAGACAGTTTTACACCCCCACCCCACTGAGACATTGTTCCCCACACCTCCATTGAGGCAGTGTTACACCCCCACCCCAATGAGACATTGCTCCCCACACCTCCCTTGAGACAGTGTTACACCCCCACCCCTACATAGATATTGTCTCCCACACCTCCATTGAGAGAGTGTTAAACCCCCACCCCACAGAGAGATTGTTCCCCACACCTCCATTGAGACAGTGTTACACCCCCACCCCTACGGAGACATTTTCTCCCACACCTCCATTGAGACAGTGTTACACCCCCACACCACTGAGACATTGTCCCCCCACATCTCCATTGAAACAGTATTGCACCCCCACCCCACTGAGACATTGTTCCCCACACCTCCATTGAGACAGTGTTACACCCCCACCCGCACTGAGACATTGTCCCCCCACACCTCCATTGAGACAGTATTGCACCCCCACCCCACTGAGACATTGTTCCCCACACCTCCATTGAGAGAGTGTTACACCCACCACCCCACTGAGACATTGTTCCCCACACCTCCATTGAGACAGTGTTACACCCCCACCCCTACTGATACATTGTTCCCCACACCTCCATTTAGACAGTGTAACTCCCCACCCCTACTGAGACATTGTCCCCCACACCTCCATTGAGACAGTGTTACACCCCCACCCCTACTGCGACATTGTTCCCCACACCTCCATTGAGACAGTGTTAAACCCACACCCCTACTGAGACAATGTTCCCCACACCTCCATTGAGAAAGTATGACACCCCCACCACACTGAGACATTGTTCCCCACACCTCCATTGATGCAGTGTTACACCCCCACCTTACTGAGACATTGTCCCCCACACCTCCACTGAGACAGTGTTACACCCATCACCCCACTGAGACATTGTTCCCCACACCTCCATTGAGACAGTGTTACACCCCCACCCCTACTGAGACATTGTTCCCCACACCTCCATTGAGACAGTGTTATACCCCCACCCCTACTTAGACATTGTCCCCCACACCTCCAGTGAGACAGTGTTACACCCCCACCCCTACTGAGACATTGTTCCCCACACCTCCATTGAGACAGTGTTATACCCCCACCCCTACTGAGACATTGTTCCCCACACCTCCAATGAGGCAGTGTTATACCCCACCCCTACTAAGACATTGTTCCCCACACCGCCATTGAGGCAGAGATACACTCCCACCCCTACTGAGACATTGTTTCCCACACCTCGATTGAGACAGTTTTACACCCCCACCCCACTGAGACATTGTTCCCCACACCTCCATTGAGGCAGTGTTACACCCGCACCCCTAGAGAGATATTGCCTCCCACACCTCCATTGAGAGAGTGTTAAACCCCCACCCCACTGAGACATTGTTCCCCACACCTCCATTGAGACAGTGTTACACCCCCACCCCACTGAGACATTGTCCCACACACCTGCATTGAGACAGTTTTACACCCCCCCACTAAGACATTGTCCCCCCACACCTCCATTGAGACAGTGTTACACCCCCACCCCTACTGCGACATTGTTCCCCACACCTCCATCGAGACAGTGTTACACCCCCACCCCACTGAGACATTGTCCCCCACACCTCCACTGAGACAGTGTTACACCCATCACCCCACTGAGACATTGTTCAACTCACCTCCATTGAGACAGTGTTACACCCCACCTCTACTGAGACATTGCCCCCCACACCTCTATTCAGACAGTGCTACATCCCCATCCCACTGAGACATTGTTCCCCACACCTCCATTGAGACAGTGTTACACACCCACCCCTACGGAGACATTGTCTCCCACACCTCCAGTGAGACAGTGTTACACCCCCACACCACTGAGACATTGTCCCCCCACACCTCCATTGAAACAGTATTGCACCCTCACCCCACTGAGACATTGTTCCCCACACGTTCATTGAGACAATGTTACACCCACACCCCACTGAGACATTGTCCCACCAAACCTTCATTGAGACAGTGTTACCCCCGCCATCCCACTGAGACATTGTCCCCCACACCTCCATTGAGAGAGTGTTACACCCCCACCCTACTGAGACATTGTTCCCCACACCTCCATTGAGACAGTGTTACACCCCGACCCCCAATGAGGCATTGTCCCCCTCACCTCCATTGAGACAGTGTTACACCCCCACCCCACTGAGACATTGTTCCACACACCTGCATTGAGACAGTGTTTCACCCCCCCTACTGAGACATTGTCCCCCCACACCTCCATTGAGACAGTGTTACACCCCCACCCCTACTGCGACATTGTTCCCCACACCTCCATCGAGACAGTGTTAAACCCCCACCCCTACTGAGACAATGTTCCCCACACCTCCATTGAGAAAGTGTTACACCCCAACCCCACTGAGACATTGTTCCCCACACCTCCATTGAGGCAGAGTTACACCCCCACCCCACTGAGACATTGTCACCCACACCTCCATTGAGGCAGAGTTACACCCCCACCCCACTGAGACATTGTTCAACACACCTCCATTGAGACAGTGTTACACCCCACCCCTACTGAGACATTGTCCCCCACACCTCCATTGAGACAGTGCTACACCCCCATCCCACTGAGACATTGTCCCCCACACTTCCGCTGAGACAGTGTTACACCCATCACCCCACTGAGACATTGTTCAACTCACCTCCATTGAGATAGTGTTACACCCCACCCCTACTGAGACATTGCCCCCCACACCTCCATTGAGACAGTGCTACACCCCATCCCACTGAGACATTGTCCCCCACACTTCCGCTGAGACAGTGTTACACCCCCACCACTACTGCGACATTGTCCCCACACCTCCAATGAGGCAGTGTTACAGCCCCACCCCTACTGAGACATTGTCCCCCACACCTCCATTGAGACAGTGTTACACCCCACCCCTACTGAGACATTGTTCCCCACACCTCCATTGAGACAGTGTTACACCCCCACCCCTACTGAGACATTGTTCCCCAAACCTCCATTGAGACAGTGTTATACCCCCACCCCTACTTAGACATTGTCCCCCACACTTCCAGTGAGACAGTGTTACACCCCCACCCCTACTGAGACATTGTTCCCCACACCTCCATTGAGGCAGTGTTATACCCCACCCGTACTGAGACATTGTTCACCACACCTCCATTGAGACAGTGTTACAACCCAACCCCTACTGAGACATTGTTCCCCACACCTCCATTGAGGCAGTTTTACACCCCCACCCCACTGAGACATTGTTCCCCACACCTCCATTGAGGCAGTGTTACACCCCAACCGCTACTGAGACATTGTTCACCACACCGCCATTGAGGCAGACATACACCCCCACCCCTACTGAAACATTGTTTCCCACACCTCGATTGAGACAGTTTTAC